>NC_136977.1:7192157-7429657 GCF_032717465.1 Coenobita brevimanus | reverse complement strand
GATAATCTTATTTTTCGTACCTAACCCGGAAATGAGAAAAGGGAGAGAAGAAATGAGAGGAGGGAGGAAAGAGGAAATGAGAGGATTGGAGAAAGGGAAGAAGTAATCAGAGAAAAGGAAGCGTGAGGAGCAGATACGAGAGGATGGGAGAAGAACTGAGAGGAGGGAGGGAGGGAAAGAAGGATGGTTTGGAAATAAATATGAAAAAAAGGTGAAAAGAAATGAGAGCTGGAAAGCGAGAAATAATGAAAGGAGGGAATGGAGGAAATGGAATGGATGGGGGAGAAAGAATAATTACCGAAGGGTTAGTAACATGGGAAGAAGCTCAAGGGGGAAAAATGAGATAAGGGAAGTGAGATAGTAGGAGTGTAGATAGAAGAATGAGTAGGCGAGAAATTATGACGGAGAGGAGAAGCAATCAAAACCGATGGGAGACGAAACGAGGGGAGGGATAGGAGACAGATAAGAAGGAGGGAAGATGGGGGAATGACTGAGGAAAAGAGGGACCGAGGGAGGATGGACGGAAGGATGGAGGGTCCCAGCTGAGTGAGAGGGCAGGCAGAGGGCAAAGGTGAAGAGGGTGGGGAGGGGAGGGTGGAGGAAGGGAGGGGAGCGTTGAGGGGAGAAGGTTAGGAGGAATGAATTGGTTAGGGATGAGGAAGGGGGAAGGGAATGAGTGGGAAGAGAGGATGAGGATAGCAGGAGAGGGGAAGGAAAGGGCTGGTGAGGAACAAGGAGGATAGAAACGGAGAAAGAAGGGGGTATAAAAGGGAAGAGATGAGGGGGGAGATGGAGAGGAGTATAAATAAATGATGACAGCAAAATGGAAGACGGCAATAATTAAGAGAAGGGCGAGTTGGTAAGATGTTGGAAGTACTGTGTAAGAAGGAAGATTACATGAAAACAGAATGAGGTGGAAAAATCTTTAAATATTTTCCAGGTAATTTATTATGGTGAAGACTACGGTACATGATCAGAGTCTAAGATAAATATAGCAGATGGAGAGATGTAAGAGCGCAGAAGAAAGCAGAGGCAAGATGGAAGTGAAGTATGATGAGGGCAGGGTGATGACAGAAGAAGAGTGAGAAAGAGTGAAGTGAGGGCTGGGGTGAGGGAAGGGGTAAAAGAAGGACTGAGGGCTTCAGGGGTGAGGGAAAGGGTGAAGGAAGGACTGAGGGCTGCTGGGGTGAAGTGAGGGCAGGGGTAATGAACGAGTGAGGGAAGGAGTGAAGTGAGGGCAGGGGTAAAGGCAAGGGTGAAGGGGAGGGCTGGTAAGGGCTGGGGCAAGCGGGGTGTCACCTGGGGCGGGGATGACGTGATTTATGTCAGGCCAATGAAGTCTCCCCTTCCCCCTTCCCCCCTCCCGTTCCTCTCACCTTCCTTTCCTCCATTTCGCGTCTCCTTCTTCCTTTTCTTCCTTCATTCTTTCACCATTGCTATTTACCTTCTTTTCTAACTTCCCTTTTTTTCTTCTTTTTCTCTACATTCACTTTTCGCTCCCGCCTCCATTTCTCGTTTTCCTCATTTTCTTCCTTTACCTTATTTTAGCTTTCCTATTTACCATGTTCCATCCTGCTTTCTCGCCTGTTCTTTCCTTTCCTTTTCTCCACCAGTTTTTCATTCCCACCCCTTCCTTCCTTCCACCATATCTCCTTTCCTTCTTCCTCCATTTTCAATTGCCCATCCAGTTTATCTTATTCCCCTTCCCCCTCTCGCCTCTTCATAACCTTCTCTCTACTTTCCACCCTTCCTAGATCATTCTCTTCTTCCTGAATTTTCAATTACGGTCAAAGTTAAAGTTCTCCTTTCTCTCTCACTTTCTCAACCTCTCCTCTCTGCTATCAGTTTCCTTTTATTTCCTCCCATTTTCTCACGTAGCAAACCATTATTCATTTCAAGCATGGTTTTTCGTTATACCTTTGTTCTGGTTGTCCCCTTCCTCTTTCTTTTTATTTTTTCTTCTCCCTCCTCTCGCTCTCTACCTTCTTCACTTGCCTCCTTTTCTTCCTTTTCCTTCTTTATTCCCCTCGTTAATTCTCCCTCTCTCTTCTGTTTCACTCTCTTCATTCTTTTCCTCCCCGTCACTTCCTTCTCCTCCTACCCTGCTTGTCTCCCACCCTTCCTTCCTCCCTGCCATACCCACACCCTTGCCCAAAATGCCTACCCATCTACCCAGGCAATCTCTCTAAATCTCTACCTTTCCACTTTCCTTACCTGTCATCTCCTCCCTTCCCCATCTCTCCACCCTCCTTCCCTCTCTCCCTTCCTGCTTGGATATCTTCTCTTCATGATTCCTTGCCTTCCTTTCAAGCATCCCCCCTTTCTACCTGCCTCCCTACTTACCTAACTTTCTACCCATCTGCCCTCCTGCCTGTATGTTTACCTGCCTACCTACCTACTTCACTGTTTGACTTCTTTCCTGCCTTATTATCCATCTATTTGCTTTCTCTTCGCCCACGTTCTTCTTTACCCTCTGTCTGTTTTCCTTTATACGTCTGCCTTCCTTTTCTTCTGCCTCTCAGTTTGCCTTCCTCCCCACCTCCTTCCTTATTTACCTATCTTCCTTTTCCACATTCACCTTATTTCATTCCTACTTGTCTCCCTTTTTGGTTCTGTCTTCTTCCCTTTCTCTGTCTACATATTTACCTTTCGTTCTTCATTCCTACCTGCCTGACTGCCTGCCTGCCTCGCTTTCTCCCTACCTTACTATCTTTCTGCCTGCCCTTCTCTTTGTTATCTCCCTATCTGCCTGCCCTTCTGTCTGTTATCTCCCTTTCTGCCTGCTCTTCCGTCTGTTATCTCCCTCTCTGCCTGCCCTTCTGTCTCTTACCTCTCTCTCTGTGTCTGCCCTTCGCCCTGTCTGCCCGGAGAGCGTGACTGAGGCAGCATCAGGTCAAGGGTCAAGGTTGTGATATTAGGACACCTGGCCTGTTGATGATGATGATGGGGCGTCTTTCCTTCCTCTCTCCCCTCTCCCCATCTCCTTCACGCTCCCTTCATAACATCTCTCTTCCCTCTCGATCTTATTCTTCCTCCTTCTTTCTTATCTTCTCTGCCAATCATTTACATTCTTCGTTTCACCTGTTGTCCCTTCCTAAATTTTTCTTCTTTCCATCTCCTTTCTTCCCTTTCAGCCATTTTTCATTTTTTCTTCCCTGTCTTTTTCCTTGTCACCCCTCTTCCCTCTTCAGATTTTCTCCATATCTCCTTTCATCCTTTCAAACATTTTTCTTCTTTTCTTCTGCTTTGTACCTCATGTTCTCCCTATTCTTTTTCCACATCTCTCTTCCCCCCCTCTTTTTCTTACTTTTCCCTCTCTTAATTAATTATTCTTTCCCTATTTCCTATCTTCTTTACGTCTCTTCTCTTTTGCTGTCCTTCTTCCTTCTCTACTTATCTACTACCTCCCTCTCTCCTCTCTATCCTTCCTTTGTCCTCTCTCTTGTGCCCTTCTGCTCTTCCCTTTCCTCTCTTCAAGTCTCAGGTTTCCTAGTACCCTTTTCCCTCTATCTTACGTACTCCATATAACTCTCCTTTTTCTGTTCCTCAGCCCTTCTGTCCCCACCCTTCTTCTCGGCCCCTCCCGCACCTCCCCTCACCAGCAAACACATCTCTATTATACTATGAAATCTTAATATAATCATACTGCCATGTTGTTAATTGCATCTTCTCTTTCCTCAGGTGAGTTTGGAGACGTACCAGACTGGAGGTAGAGTGAGTACCATATGTTATTATCTACTCATGTATCTATTTTTATCATCATTACCGGTACCTCTATCTTATACGTGTGATTGAGGCGCTAACGACTGAGAACGAGACGGAAATTTAGATACGTACATAAATTGTTTGCCCTTCTTTGTCAATCAGTCACAGGTTGTCCATGATATTGTGTGTGTGTGTGTGTGTGTGTGTGTGTGTGTGTGTGTGTGTGTGTGTGTGTGTGTGTGTGTGTGTGTGTGTGTGTGTGTGTGTGTGTGTGTGTGTGTGTGTGTGTGTGTGTGTGTGTGTGTGTGTGTGTGTGTGTGTGTGTGTGTGTGCGCGCGTGAATGAGGAGAAAAGATCGAAAAGGAGATGATGAGATAAAGTGATGGAGAACTAGGAAGGGAAGGTTGAAACGAAGTATCAGTATATCAGAAATATCTATTCATGTATCTGCTTTCAGTGTGTTACCAGTATGTCGTTATTCATTCATGCGTTGGTGAGTGAGAACAGGAAGACCGAGAAGATAAAAAAAAATGGAGTGGAGATGAACTTGAGAAAGGGAAGACTAGAGTGGCAGGATGGAGGGGTGATGAGGAGCGACAGAGAGGCTTGGATGCGTTTTTGTGGCGGCCACCCTGGATGAACTCACTGATTGGGCGTCGAGTAGAAGATAAATCGATATACTGTATGTGTGTGACGAAAGCAGTATTTGTTCACTTATATATATACGGTACGTGAGAGGCATAGCATAGGATACGAATTTACACCTGTGATCAAATCTCCTTATTAGTCTGTGGCTCGGAAATGTGTAACCTGGCTAACTCGCTTGAATAGTACTTGTTATTTAGCAAGATTTCACTAGTTCAAGGCAGTGATAAAGAGTTTTCGACCACAACTGCATATGTAAAAATTAAATCTCCTGCGGTCGAAATAGTCTCCCGAATAATATCTCCCCTCCCTCTCCAGAACTTCTTGTGTGAGTTTGGGATACTGTTTTGTTTTCCTTTCTGGTCCCTATCATCCTTGTTGATGGTTTGGTATCAACACTATCTCTTCGTCTGATCCCAGACTGATAATCAATTATATCGAGGGCATTTTGTCTCCAGTGTGTTCTACTGAAACTTACTGATCATCTGAAAGTATGCTGAATGCAGACAACACTCGCTGAATGAAAGTTATTTGCCTCAAACTACCTCAAATGTAATATACCGTTCAATATTTCCCTTAAACTTCTGGGGTTTCAATATCATTGTTAATTATTAGTTTTGCAAACTCTCCTTTTGACAAAATACTGGGACGATGTAAGAGAACGACTAACCGCAACTATACCGGTGCGTGTGAGAAAGTGACTGTCCAAGTACTGAATGATGTAGGTTATGGTTGTGATGTAATGACGGTGACGGCTAGCTTTATGGCAGTGATGATGGCGACGATGTGTGCTATGGTACGATGAAGATTAATGATATAGTGCTGTGGTGGCTCGGTGGTGATAGCGACAGTGATGGTGAACTGATAATTATCTATGTTGCATGAGAGCGTCACGTGCTTGCTTTCTTCTTCATGTGTAGGAGGATGTTTATGGGCTGATTACTAATCACAAGAGTGGTGTTTTAATTGGGAGAGTGTTACGGACAGAAGTCTTTTTCATCCTACCTTGGGACTCCAGTCTTTTGAAGGCATTATGTTACTGCATCTCAAAATGATCGGGATCTTTTATTTTGGTTGGCACTTCTACGGTATTTTTTGAAAAGTTTTTTTTTTTTTTTCAGACTTTAAGTCTTCAGTTATTTCAGTCTGTATACAACAAAAGAAAATAATGTGCTGAATTGTTAAGCGTTATGGTGGCGGTGTGTTAGCGATGCCAGTGAATATATTTTGTGAATAACGCACTGTGATGATGCGCTATAATATTAATGGTGATGACTATTTGTAACTGCGTATCTGTGACTGTATTAGTGATGATGTAAATGAGGAGGAGTTTGTATATGTACTACTGCTGATGGTGAATAATGTATATGTACCTACAGGTATATTTTGTGACAGTGTATGGCTTATGATGGTAACTATGCTTGTCTCGTTAATAGTGGTACCAGTAGTTTGTGAGGGAAGATCTATTTGTGTGCTTGTAACGGTGGTGGTGGAGACTATTTGTGAATGATGATGCATTTGTGTGTCTGTGAGCGTGGTGGTGACTGTTTGTAAGGGAAGATGTATCTGTGTGTTTGTGGCGAGGCAGATGGTGTGCTGTGAGTCACGCTGTGTAAGTCTCCTGTTGCGCCTGAGGGAGACTGGGTGACACAGGTAGTCTCCCTAGTAGCGCTGTCAAGCTGTGCCCTGCCACACTACTGTGTTGCCAAGCTCTGTTTCTCTATAACGTTACCAAGCTGTGCCCTTCTATACTGCCGCCATGCTGTTCCTTCTGCTGTACAGTGTTGCCATGCTAGGCCCCCTTCGTAACATTGTTGCCCTTCTTGTAGTGTAATAATAACCGGACCCAATCTCTTCACCCTCACATCATTTATTATACTCGTATCTGTCTCCACTTTTGCCTGCCCAACTTCCCCTGTACCCAACTTCCTGCCAATCTAGCTATACCTGCCTTCCTCTCTGTTTATACTCACGTGCCTTCCTCTTCATCTGTTGGTCTGCTAAACCCCTTCCGTAGGATAACGTAATTTCGTACGATATTCTAGCTGTTACTGGGTAATTGATAGTAAAGGCGTTCACGATGCCTGTACAGTATTCAACCCTCCCAATACGAAAAGTGTGACATAACAAAATTGCTTAGATATCAAGAACAAAATACTACCCTTTGACCGAAGGGGTTAACACCTTACTTAACCCTTGCCTGTCTTCCTAACCCAACTACTAACCTTCCTTCCTCTCTGATTACCTACTTACATCCATGTTACGGACCTGCTTCTCTCCCTTCCTGGTTACTCATTCCTCACCTACCTTTTCTACATGCCTACCCACACATACATACACACCTGCCTACCTCCCTACTATTCATAGTTCTATAACGGCCAACAAACTTTGGTAACTTCCTTATCATCTACCTACTTACATATCTCCTCCATAGATGCCCATCTTCCTGTATCTTTGCCATTCTTCCCTATTGTCTGCTTCTCTACCTACCTACTTGCCAACCCATCTACCTTTATACATACACAGACACTACAGTAATCTTCAGGAACCTACAAATTTCTTCCGAACTGCCTGCTTCTCTACCAACCAACCAACCAACCTACACACACACACACACACAAACAAACAACTCTCTACCTCCAACGCCGACCATACCTCTCCTCACTCACTCCCTTTATTTACAAGCAATATACCACCCTCCGCCCATAGCCCTTTCCTTCTTCCTCATTCCTTCTCCCCTTCCCCCCCCCTCTCCTTTCCTTTCTCTCACATACCTGTCATCCTTAACCTTCCTTACATCTCCAACCTTCCCCCCCCCCAACGTCTTTCTGTCTTTCTATCTGTCTGTCTCTATCTATCGCCTTAATCCTCACCCTTAGTTATTGTTCCTTTCCTATTACAATTCTTTACCATACTTCACTTTTGCCTACACTCCCTTCCTCTTTCTTACTCTTCCCTACTTCCTCCATCCTCCCTTTCTCTCTCTAACCTTCTGCCTAATCTTTCCATACTTCTATCCTTTTCTCTCACATTTAGTCCTCACACTCACTTCATTTTTCTCTCGCCGTTCCTTCTGATATTTTCCTGATTTATTCTAGTTTTCTACTTTCTCTCGTTATCTTCCATTCTTCTTCATGATTCTCTTCCTTCTACCTTTTTCTTATCTTTCCTTCGCTTTCCTACTTCTCGTCCTTCCTCTTCCCTCCCTCTCCTCTTTTATTTTTATTTTCCTTCCCCGCTCCTTCATCGCCATTCTCTCCCTGTCATGTAGCTTCCTGCATCTCCACTCCCTGTCTTTGCTGCCTCACTTCTACTTTTTCTTCTACACCTCTTCCACCTCTTCCCGTATTCTATCTTCTCCTATCCTCCAATCTCTGTGAAACAAGACAACATATTCTCCCTCTCTCTCTCTCTCTCTCTCTCTCTCTCTCTCTCCCCTTCTACTTCTACCCAAATCAAATCTCTCCTCCCTCTTTCATCTTTCCTGTATATTAATTTCGCCTTTTTTTTTCTTGGTTCTTGTCCTCCCCTCCTCTTACTCTGTCTTTCCCTCTCCTTAGAATTTGCATCCTTCCTCCTCCCTTCCCTCTCCTTTTATCTCATATCCCCTCCTTCTCACTCCTCCTGCCTTCATATTACTATCTCGTTACCTTTTTCCTTTGTTCTCATTTTCTATTTAATTCCCATTCTCTTTCTCTGTTTTCTCTCATCTTATCTCCTCTTTTTGATGTACACGTGTGTGTGTGTGTATATATATATATATATATATATATATATATATATATATAGAGAGAGAGAGAGAGAGAGAGAGAGAGAGAGAGAGAGAGAGAATAATAGGATCGTGAGGTAATGTGATGAGGGTGAATGTCATCCTCATGCCTCAGAGAAGGAGAGAATCTCTTTTTTTTTTTTTTTCACACATCGCATCTTAGTTCACTATAGCCCTTTATTTCCTCCTCCGTTTCCAACCTCTGTTTTTCTTTTTTTTTGTTATTCCTCTCCACTACCATTCCTCCTCCTCCTCCTCCTCCTCCTCCTTCTTTTGTCACCTCTTTGCTCTATTTTCTGAGTCATGCTTTTCTGTCTTCTGTGCCCCTGTGTACTTGAACATGTGGGTTAATGTGTGAACTTGGCTGCAAGTTCGTGTATGTGTACTCTGTGGATTACTTCCAGTGCTCGTGTGTGATCGGCAAGTATTCCCAAGTGTCTACATGTTTCTTTTACTCTGTGTGTGTGTGTGTGTGTGTGTGTGTGTGTGTGTGTGTGTGTGTGTGTGTGTGTGTGTGTGTGTGTGTGTGTGTGTGTGTGTGTGTGTGTGTGTGTTCGCAAGTATTTTACTCATTCACAGATTGATTTAACTTACTTTAATGTGTGACAGTCTATCGCAAAGTATCTTACACGACCACACAAATGCGTAATACGAGCTGTCTTAGATTACGGTAACACAGCCTACAGAATAACAGCCAAATATATATGACACAGACTATCATAAAACAGGCTAGTGTGGAGTAACCGCATATCGTTCTACCAACAAGCAAAGCACGTAGAACTACAAAACTAATACATGTACCTAAATAAGATGTCGCAACCTACCAGTACACTGAGCTTGATATAACGTAACACTTTGCATCACACACCACACCGCAGCGCCACATTACAAAATTACATCCACCATCCTGTTTGCATCACATGCAGCGTCAAAATTAAAGCAGAGAGGCGGTGGAGGAAGTGGCAGGTTAGAGCAGAATTTGATGAGATGTATGTTATTTTGGGACGAACTGCGGTGTTATGACATACCCTGCGTGTGCCAGGATGATGAGTGTGTTTGAATGTGAGTGTCAGTGTTTGTGTGCGTTTGTTTGCGTATGTTTACATGTGTGTGGGAGGAAGTATGTTTTGCACTTTCTTTATGTTTGTGTGTGTGCGTGTGTATTAAGGTTAAATAATATGTTTGTGTGTGTATGCGTGAGTGAATGTAGGTCTCTATATACGTTACGGCATATAAATTTCTGAGTTCGTATAGGCTAGCGTATGTGTGCTCATTAAATGCTAAAAGAAAAAAATTACAACTGGAAGCCTGAAAAACGTGTGTGTGTGTGTGTGTGTGTGTGTGTGTGTGTGTGTGTGTGTGTGTGTGTGTGTGTGTGTGTGTGTGTGTGTGTTGCAGCCTGCCACTACAATTGACCCTGACCTCTGATCTCCACCGTGACCCCTCCTAACCCCTCCCCTCTCCCCTTCCTCCCTGCTCCTTCTTCCTCCCCGCTTCCCCCAGCACCCACTATTGGTGTGTGTGTGTGTGTGTGTGTGTGTGTGTGTGTGTGTGTGTGTGTGTGTGTGTGTGTGTGTGTGTGTGTGAGAGAGAGAGAGAGAGAGAGAGAGAGAGAGAGAGAGAGAGAGAGAGAGAGAATGGGTAGGAAGGGGGGGAGTTGCTATGGAAGATAGGGGGTGAGCTGATGACAGGTAATTTAAATGAGCTTGGTTACTATGTTGACACCTGTAATAAAGCTGCCTTATTTGCTTAACTACCTCCATTCAGAGCTAAATTACTTCTTCAATTTAAACTCAAGCGATTTTCCTCTGCCCCTACGTACTCTTTTTATATCATTTCGTGCAAAATATTCTTCCTTTACATTTTTTTTTATAATTTCGCATATTCTTACGGTCTAAACACTCAACACGTTCCCACTTAAAACTGAACCAACGACGTATCAAGTCTTGCAAAATTCATAGGGGAGAGGAGGTCGATAAGTGCAATTGCTAATGTTTTATTGCAACTGTTTTGATGACGTCTCTTTGCAATGATTTTAGAAAGTACTTTTTTTTTCACACACTTGCTAACTCAGTGGGCTCAGTGGGCTTGACTTTTAGGCAATTCAGAACAGAGAAAAAATACAGAAAGTAAAGAAGTGAAAAGGAAAAGAGAAGAATAAATGATAGCAAAAAGGAGGTGGACGGAAAGAAGGGAGGAGAAATGAGGGGCAGAGTAAGAGAAGAGAAGAAGGAATGACGGAATGGAGATGGGAATACAGAAGAAGGGAGAAATGGAGATAGTTTTTAATGACTGAGGGAAAACGAGGAGGAACAGAAAAGAGATGTAAGGACAGAAATTAGATGAGAGGATACAAGAGGGGAGAAATTACAGAAGCATAGGCAGGAGCGTGTGGTATATACGGGGAGAATACAAAGACTGGAAAAACAGCGATGAATCAAGAAGGGAGGAATGAAAGCGGAAGACTGAAGAAAGAGCGATGAATAAACAGGAGGGAGTAAAGGAATGTGGGATTAAAAAACGGACAAAAGTGAATAAATAAGTGAAAGAACAAGAGTGAACAAAATGATGTGAGAATAACACCCAAATAAGAAGAGAAAAATACAACTGAGAAGTAATATGAGCGAGGAATGAGGAAACGGAGGAAGGACAAAAATCGTAAAGCGCCCATGTTGTTACGACAATAGCAGGTAAACTGTCTCCACCCTCACCTCGCTCCTGTTACATTGTCTAAACTCTTCCTGAAATTCTGCTAGACCGTTGCTCAGTTCTGCAAAACTGTCTCCACCCACACTTCAAACATGTTAATCTGTCAGAAATGTTAGTTTCCTGCTGAACTCTAAACTGCCCTGCACTTCCACTACACTGAATCCACACTCAACTTCTTTAAACTGTCTCAAACTGCATCTCTCCCCGGCTAAATAAATTATCTTAAACAGACTTCTTTCATAAGTCTACTAAACTGCTGTCTAAAACTGCTTCCTGTTTTCTACTAACCTTTACTCCTGCCAAACTACTCTCGCCAGCTTCTCACTCTTGCTAAAATGTCTCAAACTGCTGCTCAGTCCTTATAAAGTGCTACTCAAACCTGCTGAACCGTCTCTCCCAAAAACTGTCTTAACCCTCACCTCATCCCAGGCTAAACTGTCGAGGCTGTGAACCCGTAGTGCTGGAAGGTCACACGCTGCTCTGTGATACAGTCCCGCCAAGAAAGGGAATTGGCCATACTCCAAGCACGTTATTTTCCCCATTCTCCTTCACATACCTGCAATTTTATGGGGTCATTATTGTTATTTTCTTGGTTTTACCTTTCCCTCATGTTTTCTTTCACACAGCTGCAAATTTACATCAGCACAGTTATTTTCAAGATTTTATTTATTGCTACAGTCCCTAAGATTACAGAGACACGACTGAGGATACTGCAATTTTGTTTTTATTTCGCAGTCACCTGTAAACGAAAAAGATTGCCCCCTCACGAACTCACTGATTGAATGGCTGGCTGACTGTGTGGCAGTGCAAAGGAATGAAAGAGTTGCGTCCCGACGAGCAGTGTTTCGTATCTCTGCAGTAGGACTTGCAACAGGAAAATGTACTCGCATCCGTCAGTAAGAGTGTGTGAAAGTTACTTCTCTGCAACAGGAGATTCCTCTCTTTATAAAAAAGTTTTGTTAAAAGAAAAAGTATCCATATTTGTTATTCAGGGTGTGGGAGAGTTATGAATCTGCAAAGAGTTTCCTATCTTTGAAGTAACATCTTCGACTAGAAAATTACGTTTTTACTGATTCACCAATCCCTTCAGTGCTATGAGCCCAAATAGGAACTGTGTTTTTGATAACCACAGATGATTTTATTCAGGTAAAGGGAAAGAAACTCCTAATAGCAAATGCGGTTAATTCCTGTATGAAATTTATCGATATTATGAAGATGTCATGTAGTCTAATAATCCTACTACATTATACTTATCGTCACATTTGCATATTCATTTCTACCAACTGCAGTCAGCCGCTACCTCAGATATTTGCAGTATCTATCCCGTCTACCTCCCCTCCCTACCCCTCCCCCCTCCCCACCACAATCACTTTCCGTCGCTACCACAACCACCACAACCACTTCCTGTCACCCCCTCCACCACCCCAGCCACCCCACTGCTCACCCCTTCACCCCGGAGTACTCGCAGAAAGGAGGGAGAGAAGGAATGAAGGAAAAAGAAAAGTGGAGGAAAGGACAAGGAGGGAGGATGGAAGAGTAGGTTTAACAAATGATTAGGACGAGTGTAGTATGAGGCAATAAAAAAAAAATGAAGGTAAAAAGGGGGGACGGAGGAGAAGGACTGACCATAAGAGAGGAAGGGTATGTTAGTGTGGGAGGATTAGGAGAGAGGAAAATAAAGGTGAGGAGTACCGGAAAATAAAAAATGAAGGAAAGGGAAGGAAGGTAAGGCTTACAAAGGGAGAGGAATGATATGGTATGAGAGAAAGTTACGGAAGGAGAGAATGGAGGAGCGAGAGAGGATGGCGGTGTAGGAAGAAGAGTAGGGAATGAGGGCAGATGAAGGATGGGGGAAAGGAGAGGGATGACAAGGCTGGCAAAGTGAGTGGGAGGGTAGTAAGTGAAAAAAGAGTTAAGGAAAAATTTAGACTAGGAAACAAACAGAAAGGAAGAACGTGAAGTGTGGGGAAAATGAAAAACGAGGAAAATAAAGGTGGTTGGGACGGTAGGAAGGACAAATGTTGAAGGAAGGTATGGAGTGAGAGAAAGGACATGGAGGGAGTTAAGGAAAGAGGGAGGAAAAGCATAGCCAACAAAGGGAGAGCAGTGTGAGTCAGTGAGGATTGTGAGAAGGATGAAACAGGGGAAAAACAAAGAGTGTAGACTGACGGAAAGGATAGGCGCTGAGAGTGGCATATTTAACAAAGGGAGAAAAGAAACGTGTATGATATGGAAATGAAAAAGAAGGAGACAATAAGCGACTTAGGGAAAGTACAGGATGGGGGAGAATAAGGAGAATGTGTGGGAGAAAAAGGTATGGAAAGACAAAATATCATGAACGATAAGGAAGCGTAAGATGTTAATTATGTAAACCATGACAATAATAAAACAATATAAAAAGCATATAAAAGAATGTGAAGTTGTTACAAAATAAATCTCCATGGAAGATGTTATACAAAATCTTCAAAGCCAATCTGAATACAATTCCAAGACGGATGATGAAGAGTGAGAGGGAGGATGTGAGTAATCGAGTGAGAGCGAAAAATGAACTAATCTTTTGTCTTCAGTGATATCAGTGCTTAACTTTCACCAATTTCACTTTCTTTCCATCTCCCGCCCCCTTCTTGAAAAAAAAAAATCTGTCTACGTTAATATTTCTCCCCACGCCTCATTTCCCTCCGTCCCCCATTCTCTCTCTCTCTCTCTCTCTCTCTCCTTTTCTTGCCAACTTTGCTCTCTTCCATCTTTTCTTTCTTTTACTTTCTCTCCCTACTTGTAAGAATTCCATAGTCTAAATACTTCTTTCTTTCCTCTTCCTTCCATTCTCCTCTACCTTTCATCTTTACTTCCCCTATCCCTCCTTTTTATCTTTCCTTTCTTCCTTTCTTTCCTCTTCCCTCCTGTCTCTCTTTCCTTTCTTCTGCCTTCTCCTCTTCCTTACGTTTTCCTTTTCTTTCTTCCTCTCTCTCCCTCTTCTTCCCCTTTCCCTTTCCTTTCTTCACCCATCTCCCCTTCATTCATTCACCCCCTCCCATCCTGCATCTACCCTTCCCTCCTCCCTTTCTTTCTTCTTTCTTCCTCTCTCTTCCCTTCTTTCCATCCTTATTTTCTTTCTTCATTCCAACAGCCTCTATTACCATATCCTCCCCTCTTTCTCTATGGATTCGTGACTTAATACTCAAACCTAACACGGCCTACTTCACCCCTACCTCCATTTCTCCCCAACCGCTTCCCTCTCATCTCCCTCTTTCCCCGCCCTCTTCCCTCCTACCTCCGTCTCTCGCCTCTCCACTTCCGTCTTTCCCTACCTTATTCTCTCCTCCTCCCTCTCTTTCCCTACACACCCTCCTCCCATCCCCCCTCCTGCCTCTCTTTCTCCCTTCCTATCCACGTTCCTCTAATTTTCTTACCTCCCTTTTTTACCTGCCAGCCTCTCTCTCTCTCTCTCTCTCACTCTCTCTCTCTCTCTCTCTCTCTCTCTCTCTCTGCGTTTAGTGGCAGTGAAGGTTGTGGTGATAATGACAGTGTACTTACACCCTTCAATTCCAAGGATATTTCATTTATTCTTGCCACCTCCAGACGATTTTATTCTGCGACTTTACAAACTAGAGAGGTTAAACACAGCCTTAATTACCACCTTCAATGATAAGATCCTTCCTGAGGTGAAGAAATCGTCTGGTACAATGAAAAAACACAATAAGAAGACGTCAGGTGAAGGGGTTGATATTTAGGCATGAAAGCAGTAATGTTGGTGATGGCAGTGGTGGTTTTAAATGTGATGAGGTAGCAGTGGTGAGTATAAATGATGGTGATAGAACTCTTTAAGTGATGAAAAGTACTGATGAATATAGGTGGTGGTGGTGATAGAACATTCTATTAACGGTGAGGCGAGTGATAATAATAGTGATGATGTAAGAAAATACTTAAAAATGATGAAAATATAGATGAATTTGATGATAAAGGGAATGGTTCGTGTTTTAAATCCTTCACTACTATTATCCTTATTTTTTTCCTGCTACCACCAAACTACTTCATCCAGCTTCAGTAATCCCTCGCAGTGACTGATAATGACTTGTCTAACCCACTCGCCACGAAAGTCTCCAGGATGCAGAATAAAATAATCTCCGAGAAAAGATAAAGAAGATGAAATAAAAGACCATCACGCTAAGGGGTTAGGTGAAGGTGTGAGTGATGACAGTGGTGGTGATAATGATGAAAATATGATGAAAAATATTTATAAAACTGGTGCTGATGTGGGAAATGGAGATATCTGAAGGTGGAGGCTGTTATGGTGAAATTGATAAAACTGGTGATGGTGATGAAAGGGGGGGTGGAGTTGGGAGTGGTGAGGGAAGGGAAGGCGGTAGTGGTGAAGGAGTGATGATGAGGGTGGGGCACTGGTTTTAAGGTTAAGGCATGTCTAATTAGTGAGAGAGAGAGAGAGAGAGAGAGAGAGAGAGAGAGAGAGAGAGAGAGAGAGAGGAGGGGTCATGAATACAGTCGGAATATATATGTTGTACAAGAATGAAAAAATGATGAGTAACACGAAAGAAAAGCTAAATAAGAAAGAAGGATGAGATAAAACGGTCGAAAGGCCAAACAAAGACAACAATAAATAAATAATAAAAAAACTACAACGAGGGATAAGAGAAAGAGGATAAAGAGAAGTGACAGTAAGTTATAAAAAAAAAAAAAAAAAGGAAAAGAAAAACAAGAGAAGTCAGATGAACCGGACGAAAGGCTGGTACGATGACGAAGGAGGAAGAGATGGAAGAAAAACGTAAAAAAAGAGGCAAAGTAGAAAAATAATACAGGAAAATGGGAAACGGATCTGGAAAGAATGAAGAAGTGAAATGGAAGTGACGATAACAAGATAGGATGAAAGGAGAGATGAGGCAGACGAAGGAATGAAAAAGGGTGACGAATATGGGCAAAAGGACGAAGAGGTAAAACTGAAGGACTCCGGAACGAACTGGGTAATAACACGTCTCTCTCGTCCCCTCCCATCCCTTCAAGGTCCCTCCACTGGCCAGAGGAAGAGGAAGAAGAAGATGGAGAAGATGAGATGGAGGAGAGCGAAAGAGAAGAATAACTGGAGGAGGGGGAGGAGGAGGAAACGGCTAGAAAATAATGGAAATCAAAACAATTATCCAAGCATATTACTGGCTTCCCCTAGTCCCAGTATTTCTTTGTGTGCCTGGAAATTGTATCAAAATGTGTAAAAAGAAAGAAAAAAAATATCAAATGAACCTTAAAATTCACCTTAAAATTCACCAAAGTTTGAATGTGAAGTTAGTTGTTGTGTAAGTATAAATAAGAAATTTTATAAACAACTGAAGCAATAGAAATCAGTATGGAAAGTAAAACCGTATTCACATGCTTTCTAAAACTTAAATCATGCATAAGATTATTTTTTTTTATTCATACAATTACCAAACACTTCACAACCACCACACGGTAAATGCTGGATTACAAACGTACAATCAGATAATGTGATTCCTGATAATACTTCTTGCTATGGTGAATGACTTATCGTGACATTTGGCCAAGATCCTTTATAAATTCTTCCCCTGGGCCTCTGTCGAATCCAGGGAAACCTGTAAAGAACGGATGCGCCCTTTCCTCTTCCTTCCTCTTCCTCTTCCCTCCTCTGTTGTCTCTCGGGTCTTTCTCTTGATCCACTTATTCTTTTCCTTAACCTGATATTTTTCTTTTCTTTTCCACGCGCTATTATAATTTATACTTTCCCCTATTCTCACTTTTCATTTCCCCCCTAAGTATTCTATTTTCTTTTCTAGTTAGTCCTCTTCTCTCCTTTCCACTAACTGTTCTCTATTCTTTTAATTATTCCTTACCTTCTCAAACACTTCATTTTCTTTCACCCCTATTTTCCTCTCTCCTCTACTGTCTTATTTTTCTTATCCTACTTGCTTCTTTAGTTTCCTTTTCTCATGTTTTGGGGCTTATTGTCTGTATTTCCGTCTCTTATTCCACTTCACCTTCCTCCTCCTCCTTCCCCCTCTTCTAGTTCTCTGGTCACCCGTACGAGGTTATGCTGCTTCTTTTCTATCTTAGTATATTTATCATCAGTTTCACTCTGTCTTCTGATGCAAAATTTATCTACCTTTATTTTTCTTCCTCCTACCTTCCCCTCTTCCCTCGTTTTCCTGGCTTTCGGACTCTCCTCTTGACCTACTTCCCCTCTTCCCTCTGTTAGGTGTATATTTCTCCAATGTCTCCTGGATTTTTGGCGTTTTATTTGTATTAATATATTAGTTTATCTTTTTTGCCTTCCATCACTAAGTTTCATTTCCTCCTCCCCTCCCCCTCCTCCCCGTCCCCATTCCCGCTCCAGACTCAGGTTTCAGCGGCTTCCTGTAGTGCTAAGTACACTCACGCACACGCACACAGACGTGTACATAAACAGTTCCTCTCACATATGCGGGCACGCTCTCACAAATGCAATCAGTTACATAAACAATCGTAGGCAGACATCCACGTGCATCACACACACACACACACACACACACACACACACACACACACACACACACACACACACACACACACACACACACACACACACACACACACACACACACTGACAGATACTATGACACTTGACAAATCTCTCGCGCTAAATCATCTTCACCGCCATCCTAATCCTTTCCCATGTGCACACAGACTGGTAAGATTCAGACCGTGTGTGTGTGTGTGTGTGTGTGTGTGTGTGTGTGTGTGTGTGTGTGTGTGTGTGTGTGTGTGTGTGTGTGTTTTATCCCTTTCGGAACATGAACCACAGGGTCTAGTACCAGTTACAGTCTTCTTCCTGAGTCATAAAAGCTACAACGGTGGGTCTACCTCTGATCCCGCCTGTTTTAGACGTCTTATATTACACGCAGGAAATATGAGTGTAGTGTTGTCTTCACTGTTCCTAGAAAACACACACACACACACACACACACACACACACACACACACACACACAGACACACACACACACTGCGTTCTCTTCACTATCATTTACTCACACAACTGCCATCATCATTTCCACCAAAACTATCACTGCCAATTTAAACATAGAAATCCATATACTCCGACAGAAGTTATCATATACTCCATAAAATACAGTAAATAAATAAATAAATACATAAATAAATATAATAAACATATATTAAAGAAGTATTTATAATCTTCCTTACCAATTCGTCTCCCACAACCACAAAACCACGCTAGCAAAGAGGAAAGGCACGATAATATATTTAATACTTTCCTAAGGGGACCCATATTGTATTCGGAAGGGCGTATTAAAGGCGTTGGTGATTTCAGGCATTCCACGGGTGCCGAGATTTCTAAAGGAACCGGAGTCTCTATGAACTGGATGTAAACAAAGTAATCCATCATGGCGTTGGCTTGTGGGAGTGTTTGTCGGGTTACGCTTTCATCCCCTCCCTCAGCCAGATCTAGTGGCATTATTACGTTTGGATATTCCTTACTTCCTACCTCCATTCATTCATCCTGAGGTTCACTCATTCTGTATTTTCTTCTTCCACCCATTCACCCTTCCACGTAGCTTTCTTCTGTTCTTTCCTTTCTGTTTCCCTTTCGCATTCCTCCTTTCCAGGTCTCTTTATTTATTCCATAATGTGTTTCATTCTTCTGTATTTAGTATGTAATCCCCTATCCAACATATAGTTTTCTTTTCTTCTTTTCATCAAATCTTTCCTTTCCTTTCACCTGTATTTCTTGTCTTTCCGTCCCCTATTGCCTTCCTCCTGACATACCCTACTTTTCTTTCTTTTTATACTCCTTCGTTTCCCATCACTCCCTTATCTTCCTTTACAAAATATTTTCTTCCTCCTTACTACTTACTTCTCTCATTCCTTTTCCATTCTCATCCTCTTTGTATTTTTCACTTTTTTCGTTCTTGATATTCCTTTCTTCCTCTCATTTCTTCGTCCTCTTTTTCCATTCTCTTCCTGCCCTTCCTCCTCACTCCTCTCTTCCCTTCTCCACCGCGCAACATCCGATTCATTCATGCTTCACTTGTACGATCAGTGAAAGAGAAACTGCAGACAGAATCATAGACAGGTAATGCTTTATAATTTACCTGCAGCCTTGACTTACTTTCACCCCGCGATACTCTCTCATTTTCACTATTTATTTATTTATGTACTCAATTATCTAGCCATTTATAGTACATAGGTAGTTATGTTTTTATTCCATGTGTGTGTGTGTGTGTGTGTGTGTGTGTGTGTGTGTGTGTGTGTGTGTGTGTGTGTGTGTGTGTGCGTTGATTTTTGTTTACACTCGAATGAGTTTGTCATTCATTTTCTCAACTGACTACTTCAATTTATACCCGTTCTCTCTCTCTGTCTCTCTCTCTCTCTCTGTCTGTCTCTCTCTCTCTCTCTCTCTCTCTCTCTCTCTCTCTCTCTCTCTCTCTCTCTCTCTCTCTCTCTCACCTAGCTCACCCTGACAACCTCTCACGTGCCTGCAAAACGCTGTAATGTACCGGGAAATAATGTGTAGGAGCCGGCCCGTTCTCCGTTCCGCTATGACCCTGTTCTCTTCTCCTCCTGTTCCATCACCTCGTCCTGTTTTATTATGCCCTCCTGTTCTATCGCCTCCCTTTTCTTTTTTATCTTGCCCGTCTCTTCCTGTTCTTCCTCCTCCTCTACCATATACCCTCGCTCTGCTCCATCGCCTTCCCTTTTCTTTTCGGTCCTGCCCTTCTCTTCTTCTTCTTCCTCCTCCTCCTCCTCTTCTTCTTCTTCTTTCTCCTCCTGTACCATTCTTCATTCCATCCCTCCCTTCTGTCTCAACCCTCCCTACTGTTCCATCACCTCTCCTTCCCTCCTGTTCAAACCCCGCTCTGTTCCACCACCCCATCCCCTTCCTTAATGATCCACCACCCCTTCCATTCTGTTCCACTCCCTTCCCTTCTGTTCCGCCCTCCTCCCTCCTATTCCACCATCCCCTGACAAGCAGGTGGGGAGTGCCTTGTCATTGACCTCACCTGTATTGTAATTTGACCTATCACCCCCATTTTGCACAGTAGCTGTTTGTTGTGTTCTGGTAATAACATGGGAGAATATCAACTGCAAGCTAGACCCCCCCCCCTCTCTCTCTCTCTCTCTCTCTCTCTCTCTCTCTCTCTCTCTCTGCATCATTCCTTTTCTTTATCCACTCTATTGTATTTTTCTGTTCCCTGCTAATCTTCCAAGTTGCTTGGGAGTTCTTTCTTAGTCACAAAAACTTCAATGCTTTCTCCTACCTCTGTCTTATCCTCGACCAACCAAGCGTCTTCTCAACCTGGTCGTCAAAATTTATCCCTTCACTATTAGGACATCTTAATATTTTTTTCATTTTTTATCTTGCTACCCCCAGATACTTTACTCAAGAAGGACCTCTAGTATTAAAGGGGTTGATGAAGGCTATACTTAACCTCTTCAGTTCAAAAACCACTCGAAAGATTAATAAAATCGCCCGGAAATTCAAGAACAAATTGAAGGCATCACCGTACTGGAGGGGTTTAAAAAAAAAAAAACTCTTCCAACTCTTCTCCAGTCACTCAAACTTTCCCCAAACCCTTTTCATCTTTCTTCCCTCCAGTCTTCGTACTTGCTTCACTTATTTATTTTTCCTCCTTCCAGCTTTCGTACTTTCCTCAAACCCTATTTATCTTTCCTTCCTCCAGTCTTCGTACTTTCCTCAAACCCTTTATATTTCCCTCCCTCCAGCTTTCGTGCTTTCCTCAAAACCCTTTTTATCTTTCCTCCCTCCAGTCTTCGTCCAGTCACCCATGCCTTCCTTACATCCTTCTTATTTTGTTCCCTCTGGCCTTCCTCTCCCTATTTGCCTATCGACATTTACAGTTGCCGATATAGGCCTAACCTCGCCTTGTCTAACCACCCTTCCTGCATACCTGATCGACCTCCCAAGTGCCAATTAACTCGCCCTCAGTCACCTCCTTGCTTCTCGCCTCATCCATTTCATTTGTTATTCATACTTATAACTTACCGCCGCTAGTTCAAACAGATAATGGCATACTCTTTCCTCAATGTGTACTGATCCCATTTTAATCCCCCCTCCCTCTCTCTCTCTCTCTCTCTCTCTCTCTCTCTCTGCACTTCATTAATTCTCGGTGTGGTTATTGCCTTCCTTCTTGGAGCTATAGCTAACCCTAATAAGAGTACTGTCATACTTCGGAATTTTTTCTGGTTTGTGCCAGATAAGGGTACGCCTAACCACTTACCGTATGCAAGTATCACAGATAGGAGATTGTTGGTGCTAACAATGGAACACTTAGGCTACCTTCACTAACGTCGTATCTATCTGCTTACCTGTTCACCTGCTGAAAGTCATCTAATTTCCTTCTTTAATTCTGAACTCAATATCACTATTTTTCTAATATTCCTGCATACTGTTTACCTACTTAACCAACTGGTTCGGTACCTACCTCCCCTCCCGGGCCGCCTAAAAGCGCGGGCTCCCCTAAAGCGGTTGGTTGGGTCTTCAGGTGTTTGTGTGTGAGCGGCTCAGTGGACTTCGGACCTGTGTTGGGAGAGGACGTGTGTGGGCCGCCTCTCCTTAGGTTCTGAGACGGGACTGGCTGGACTTGGCGCGAGACTCAAAACTGGAAAAGAGAGTTAGACTATGGTCAGTTTATGAGTTAGAAAAGTACATCATTTTTAATTTATGTAGCTTGTGCTACTGAAAGAGAAAAGTGCTGAAAAGATAGTGTTACTGTGCATGCGACATAAACATTGTGAACAGGAAAAAGGCTACAACTGACGCCAGTATTATTACGGGAGAAGATTTTCTATGGAAATGTTCAAAATGGATGCAAGACTAACTACGTATTGCAAACTAGTGGGCTTTGCAATTTTGTATGAAAAAAATCTACATACTGAAATTGGTAGGCTTCACGATTTAATATGAAAAAAAAAAAATCTTGGTTTTACAATCTAGCAGACTGATTTATTTTAAAAAATGCAGTAAAAAACTAAATAAATAAACAAATGTGACTGGCCCAGTTCCATCTTCTTCACCGATAAAAGCACCATCTTATTTACCCACGTTTTTCTACCGGCAGTCAATCCCTGGACTCCTAGATTGTGACGCGCGACCGCAGACCGCAACCAAAAATCCTCAAATCACATCATTCTTCCCTCTACTGCTTATTTACCTGAATCGGCGGGTCAGAGTGATTACAGAGAAAGTTTCCAGCAGCGTGCTTTACCTCACTCTTACATCAGGCTGGACTGGGGGCTGTTTGATTGATGGAAGGCCGTACAGTGTGGTTTGTTGATGTTGATTGGGTAATGACCTGAGGGCTGGCTTGGGGGCGCTCTGACCTCCTGATTGGACAAATGACTGGAGGGGTGGCTGCAGGGATTGGTGGAGCGGCCTAATTTGCCTGCTGAGACTGCTTGTGTGGATGGGGTGGTGGAAAGGAATTTATGTGTGAAGGTAGCAAGGGGGTGATTGGTAATGTAGCCTATGTGCGTGGGTGGGGGATGGGGGGTATGTTTGTGTGTATGGAGGGGGGAGTGGGGCTAATTATGTGCATGTTTGTAAGCTAAGGTGAGATAGTAGGTGTGTTAAGAGTGCGTGGGTGTGTTGTAATTACGTGGCTAGTGTGTGTGTGTGTGTGTGTGTGTGTGTGTGTGTGTGTGTGTGTGTGTGTGTGTGTGTGTGTGTGTGTGTGTGTGTGTGTGTGTGTGTGTGTGTGTGTGTGTGTGTGTGTGTGTGTGTGTGTGTGTGTGTGTGTGTGTGTGTGTGTGTGTGTGTGTGTGTGTGTGTGTGTGTGTGTGTGTGTGTGTGTGTGTGTGTGTGTGTGTGTGTGTGTGTGTGTGTGTGTGTGCAGTTGTAACAGTGTTCACGCGCTTGTGTGTGTAATCTTCACTTGTTCAACAAGCAGGAATAAAGAGCTCCTTCTTTGCTGATGAGAGTATGCGCATTAGAGTGCACGCATTCTTGTTTATCTCATTATGTATCTAATAAACACATAAGTGCATCCACCGTAGCGAAAGGGTTATGACCTGCAAAGGGTGATGGAGGACAGGGATGAGGAAAGAGTGCGGGCTGGAGTGGGATGAAAGGGGGTGAGGGTTGACAGGGGAGAGAGGGTTGGGAGTGGAGTGAAGTGAAGTGAAGGCTTGGGGTGGAGTGAAACAGTGGAGAGAAATAAGGGGGAGGGAAGGCTGAAGTTGGAAAAGAGGGATGGGTTCAGGGTTAAAAGTGGGGCAACAGCTGAAGAACGAGGGAGAGCAGGGGGTGGGGTGGTATATGATGAAGGGGGTGGGGTGGTATATGATGAGGAATGAGTAAGGAATGATAACTCATGGGGAGGAAGGGTTAGGTAGGATGGACGAGGAAAGGGGTTTGCGAGAGGAAGTAAGAGGAGAAAGCTCACGGCAGGATTAAAGAGGGGAGAGTACTGAAAGGGGAAAGCGAGATGGAGGGAATTACAGAAGGGAGAGAGATTAATTCAAAGATGGAGAAGAAAACAGAGATAACTGAGCTGAACTGAAAAGCAGAAACCAAAGGCATAAGAGAGAGAACAGGGTTCGATGGGAGAAGAGGAACTGGGGGATAACAGATAGAAAAGGACTGACTGGGAGGATAAAACTAAGGTTGCATGGGAGGATAGAAACTGAAAAGATAAGAGAGAACAAGGTTGAATGGAAGGATAGAAACTAAGGGAATAACAGAGAGAACAAGATTGAATGAGAGGATAGAAACAGAGGGAATAACAGAAACGAGAAAGATGAATGACAAAAAAGAAATGAAGAGGGTAACAGTGGGATGAGGAAGGAGGAAGGGATGTGGCAATAATTCATATAGCCTATGCATTAGTCCCCCTGTCGCCCTCAATGTACTGCTTCTTCAAAGCCGACATTAGAGGTTGACATAAATCATGTTCATTCATTTATACATAGTAGTAACTGGGAATCAAATAATATTTAATGGAATGTCTTTGGGGAAAATATAGAAGACTGTGTGTGGAGAAGCTTGTGTGCACGCGCAAGTAAATGAAATGGCAAACGTGTTAAGTAAGGAAACGTTTGTATATAGGTATCGTATATGTAAAGTACGTATGTATGAGAGAGAGAGAGAGAGAGAGAGAGAGAGAGAGAGAGAGAGAGAGAGAGATTCTGAATTAGATTTTAAAATTTATTACATGAAGTAGCGGTTTACGGTGTGTGTGTGTGTGTGTGTGTGTGTGTGTGTGTGTGTGTGTGTGTGTGTGTGTGTGTGTGTGTGTGTGTGTGTGTGTGTGTGTGTGTGTGTGTGTGTGTGTGTGTGTGTGTGTGTGTGTGTGTGTGTGTGTGTGTGTGTGTGTGTGTGTGTGTGTGTGTGTGTGTGTGTGTGTGTGTGTGTGTGTGTGTGTCTACGTACAGGAACTGAACACCAGTGGACAGTTTCCCAGCCAGCCACCCATGCACAAGACACCCTCCCTCACAGCCTCCCAGTCGTCATTAGAGACATTTTTCTTCACTCATCTCTTCCTCCATCTCCTCTCCTCCTCCGTCTCCTCTTTTGCATCTCTACTTCCTTCTAATCTTCTTTTTTTTTTCATCATTTTCCTCTTCCTCGATCTCCTCCTCCCCCTACTGTTTTATTTTTATTTAGTTTTCCTTCTCTCTTCTCATTTTTCCTGCTCTCATTCTCTTTCATTTATTCCTATCGCGTCCCACCTCCTCCCCATCCTCCTCCTCAATTTTCACTTCTCCTTTCCTTTTTCCTCTTTATTCTCTTCCTCCTAGCCCTCCTTCCTGCTTTTTCCTCTTCTTTTGCAATCCCTCACTCCTATCCTCATTTCTACTCCTATTCTCAATTCCTTTTGCACACTCAGCAGAACACCTCTCTCCTTCACCCCTCCCCCCTTTACAATTTCATGTGTTTCCCAGTACCTTCACCTCCTCCCACTTTCCTGAGCCCCTTTACCCATCCACCTCCTGTAAATCTCTCCCCTCGTCTTACCAATCCATCATGTACCTCCTTACCCTCACTTGTTTCTCCTCTCTTCCACCTCCCTTCCCTTCGCATTATCTCTGTTTTTTCTTCTTCGAGTTCTGCCAAACCTTCCCTTCAAGTTTCTCTCGCTCAACTTCCTCCCTTCTCGTTCCCCTGTTCCAGTTTATTTCTTAAGCCTCCTTTTCTTTCATCATTTTCACCTGTATTCTTCGTAACACTTTTTTAAAATTCTGCACAGCACAATTTTATTTTTTACAGTCCATACCTTCTGTTTCCTCACGACTTGTTCCACTTTTCTCTTACCCTCTTCCATTCCTTACCACCTTGTTTCACTTTTTTTTTTTCCTGCTTTCCCTCTCACTTAGTAACATTTTCGTTTAATATTTTTTTACCACACCCCTCTCCTTTTCATACCTCTTTCCCTATCGTTTTCACTGGTACTGTTGTGTTTGGGGGTATTTTCTACTGGCAAGTGGCACACGATTTTATTAAGCTATGAAAAATTCCTACGAAACAATGGGTTAATCACTCACTTTTCCCTTCCCCTCCTTCATGCACTCTCAACACACTTCCTTCCCACCATTTTTCACTCCCACATTTAACCCATCAGTTCTATTCCTGTACTTCTCTCCCTCTTTCATTTCTTTCAACCGTATTCTTTTCTTTCCTTCTCCTTTACCTATCTTTCCCACACCTCTTTCCATAATCCCCTAATTGCCTCCTCCCCTCATTCATTCACTCTCAACTCATCTTCTTCCTTCCCATATTTATTCGACTCCCCTCCCCTCATTTAACCCATCACTCCAAACCCTATAATTTTCCCTCTTCATTTTCTTCCCACAATTTACATGCTTTTCTACTTTCTGCCTCATCCTCCCAACATTCCTTTTCCTAATCCCTACATCTGCCTCTTCCCTTTATTCATTCCCTCCTTGTACACCTTCCCTCCCAGCTATACAGTATTTACCCATCCACTTAACTCATAACTTCCAGCCGTATTATCTTTTCCCCCTATTCCCAACACTTTCTTATATTTTATTTTCCTTCTGCCTCCTGTTCCCAACACTCCCCTTCCTAATCTCCCCACTTACCTCTTCCCTTCATCCATACACTCCCAGAACACCTCCTTCCCTCCTACGAATTTAACCCATCAATCCCAACCCTATATCACTCCACCGTGGGAAAGAAAGGCCGTTACCCCCCTTTTTCACCCCTTCCATCTCTATGCTCGTTCGCTTCCATTGATTTCCTATTTGACTTTGTCTCTTTCGCTTCATATCTGCTACCATTTCTCTTCCTTTTCCTTCTTTATTTAAATTCACCCTCCACCTCCTCTCATCCTAATGCTCATCCGCTTCTACTTGCTTCCAGTTTTAGCTCCATATTTCCTGTCACTTCTCTTCTTTATTTCCCTTCTTTATTTCATCCATCTCCTTTCACCTCTTCCCAATCTTGTTCAGTCCAATCTATTCCCCATTTTCCTTCCACCATTTCCTCGTCCATGCTCCATCCTTTTTCTCTTCAATTCAGCCTTTGTTTTTCCACCTCTTGCTTTTCCCGTCACAGTCTTGTTTTCCTCCCCAGTTCCTCCTTCACCTCCCTCACTACAATCGCATCTCTTCCCTACTCAGCTGCGTTCAGTCTTTCATTTTTTATCTTTTTCCACCTCCCTCACCCTTTTTCATCCCTCAACCTCTCCCCTATAATCCTTTGCGTCTTTTCCCACCTCCTTTTCCTTCCTTTCTCCCTCTTTCCCACTCCTTCGTCTTCCATACTTCTTGTCTTACCCTCACTCCCTTTCCATTCCCCATTCCCGTCACTTTTCCACCTCCCACACCCAACTGCTCCCACTCTTTTCCACCCCTCTTCACCTTCTACCCTTTTCCTCTTCCTCCTCTATCCTTTCCTTCCACATTTATTCCACCAACTTCCTCTTCCACCCCTCCTTCCCTTCCACCCTCTCCCTCTTTTTCCCCTGTCCTGCTTTAAAATAGGTAGGAGGGAGGGGAATGTGGAAGGTGGTGATGATTATGTGTGGGACCCTGCTGTTTTTTTTTTTTTTTTTTTTTTTTTTTTGCCCCGTCTGTCCTGTTCTTGTCTCAAGTTCTGGTTCTCAACCCATCTTTCTTTTCACCCTCTTGTTTCGTTTCTTCCTTTTCTCCCCTCTTCCTTCTTTCTTTTCCTCCTTTTCTGCTTATCTTCTCACTCTTCTTTCTTTCATCATTTGACCTGAAATCTTATACCCAGCTGCCTCTTTTCTTCCTCTTCCTCTTCTTCCTCGTCTTTTTTTTCTTCTTCCGCTTTACTTGAATCCTATTTTACCAAGCTCTTTTACATTCTTTCTTCTTTCTTTTCAAACTTCCTCCTCGTTCATCAGTTCTCTCTTCTTCACTTTCGTCCACTTTCTTTTTCTTCTCCACGCTTCTTTCTTTCCATCCTCTTCTTCCCCTGCATTTCTCTATTCACTTCCTTATAATCTGTACCCTCCCCTCTTTATGTTCTTCCTTCCTCTCTTTCTTTTTAATCTTACTTCTCCTTCCATTCTCCTCTCCATCTTCTAACTCTTCTTCTTTCGCATTCGTCTTCTCTCCTAGTCTTCCTCTTCCTCCTCTCTTTTTTTTCTTCTTCCGCTTTACTTGAATCCTATTTTACCAAGCTCTTTTACATTCTTTCTTCTTTCTTTTCAAACTTCCTCCTCGTTCATCAGTTCTCTCTTCTTCACTTTCGTCCACTTTCTTTTTCTTCTCCACGCTTCTTTCTTTCCATCCTCTTCTTCCCCTGCATTTCTCTATTCACTTCCTTATAATCTGTACCCTCCCCTCTTTATGTTCTTCCTTCCTCTCTTTCTTTTTAATCTTACTTCTCCTTCCATTCTCCTCTCCATCTTCTAACTCTTCTTCTTTCGCATTCGTCTTCTCTCCTAGTCTTCCTCTTCCTCCTCTCTGTCTTCTCCCCTTATCTCCTCTCCTTCCACTCATCATCCGCTCTACCCTATACAGTCTTCACTCCTGCTCATGTTTCTCCTATATTTCTTCCTCCTCCTACTCTCCCACTCCTTCCCTTTCCTCTCCTCTCCCCCTCCCCCTCTTCAGGCCAATTTGTTCTGTTAGGGGGCCTTCGTGCGATGGCCGGGGGGAGGGGGAGTTGGTTCCCACGGGGGGTGTTTTTGTGTGAATTTTCTTTTGCATTCGTGATTATTAGTTGCGATGATTTGTGTAGCAATATTCTCTCTCTCTCTCTCTCTCTCTCTCTCTCTGCACTCATTAAATCGTGTCTTCCTACCCTCTTTATCGAGTTCTTCCTGCTATTACGTACTTCTTGTGGTTTGTCCGCTCTGCTTCTTTCTTTTTCCTCGTTTTTGTCTTCCATCCTTTTCATACCCTCTACTCATTAAATCTTTTTTTCCCACCTTTCTTTGTCTCCTTTTTCCCCCCTCCTGCCACGTCTTCTCTCCCCCACCCTTCTTTATCTCATCCTCCCTCCTCTTCCACCTCCCCTACCCTCTTCCCCCACCCTTCTTTATCTCACCCTATCCCCCTCCCGTCTTCTCTCATCTCCATCCTTCTCTCCTTAAGTACTCCTTTATTCCGTCTCCTCCCACCCCTTTCATTAGCTCCTCTCTTACTGTCAGTCGATGTCAAAGGGGTGTGGTTATGCCCTTTCACCTCGCCTTTTCATCTCTTCTTTCATCCATCTACCCATCCGTCTGGTCAGGCAACTATCCAACCATTTACCTATCTATCCATTTGTACGTCTTGTTATCCATGACCAACTTTGTCATTTGGCTGTCACTCTTGGTATTCATCAGTTTTTCGAGCCACCAATTCAGCTGTCTTAACAATCCAGCTATCCTTTCAGACATCCATCCAATCCTCCATCCATCCAGCTGTCCGCGACTGTCCATCCATCCATTCACCTCCTCATCCACCCAGCTATCCATTGTCCTTTCATCCATTCATATCCTTCCACCCAGTTGTCCACTGTCCATCAATCCATCCATCCACCCATCCATCTAGTCATCTATCTAGCTATCCCGTTGACCACATATTCATCTTACCCTCCATCCATCTTTCGGCGTCTTCTAGTCATCGCTTCACTCATCAGTTTCTGTCTTACTCGTGTCCATTTCAACATCCTGCCCGCCTTCGTTCCCTTCTTCCGTCCATTTTGTCTATTCATCTATCCAGTCCGCCATCCATTTACGCTCCCTACTGCACATAAGTACATCTATCTTAACACTTACCATTCATTTTGTTATCCACCTTTATTTCACATTATTCATCCATTCATTTATCTTATTAGAATCAATAATGGGCCGTGCCTCCCATTCATCGAGTTTATCATTTATCCGTCCATATCAGTGTTAGCTAAATTTCTGACCATCCATCCTGCAGTCTACATCATCCATCTACCCAAGTTTCCATCCATCCTGCAGTCTGCATCATCCATCCACCCATTGTTTCATCCATCCTGCTATTTGTCCATCCATTTATTCCTCTATCTGTCCGCCCATCCATCTATCCTAATATCTGTCTATTCTTCCCGCTGTCCACCCATCCTGCTATCTGTCTATCCATTCACCCATCTCGCTATCAGTCAATTCATCCATCCTACTATCTGTCCGTCCCTCCAGCGACTAAGCAATACACCCATCTATTTTCCATTTCTTTATTCCGTACATCCAGCGGCTTATCGCTCTCACGCAACTCTCAAAAGCACGGCTGCACACATCCACGCACGCAAGCACTGTCACTCCTGCGCTCACTCAAGCCCCTCGCTTACTCACGCAAACGCCCATTCTCCTTCCATCCTTCACTTCCCATGTACTCCTTCATTAACACTCTCACGTACTCTGTCTTCCCACACTCACCCACACTCTCATCTCTCTCCCTTTCCGTAGCCCATGCTCTCCCTTCTGTTACACCTTCTTTCTCCTCCTACTCGCCCTTCTCACTCTCCTCTCTCTCTGCCTGACTCTTCTACACTCACCTTCACTCTCGCCTCATCTCTTGTGTCTCCTCTCATATTTGTCATTTGTTTCATCTGTTACCTTCCTGCTCTCTCACTTGCAGAACCTCTCTCGCTTCCTAACTCTTGCACACTCGCGCCTCTTTCTTCTCCAGCTCCCCCTCTCACCCACTCTCCTGTCTCTACTAAACACTTCTCTTATTCCACCACTCCTCTTTCTGAACTAGACTCACCCCTCCCCTTCCTTGACTCTTCAACAATCGCCCTCTCTCCTATTTCTGCTCTCCCACACTTTCCTCCTTTCCCATATTCTGCTCCTTCCTTGATTATCCCTCAGTCACCCATTCTTCCCCCTCTATCACTCTCACTCAACCAGTTACACTCTCCCACATTTATATTTTCACAGACATCCACATCGTCGTTCAATCACTTTACCCACACACTTTCCATCGCCTACATCCTCATGCACACTCATATCCACAAATATCTTTCTTGCCGTCCCAGTTTCCCACACAAATTCTCACTTTCCACATTTCTCCCCCTCCCATCCCACTGTATATATTTCCTCTCATCCTTCTATACCCCATCCCTCCACATACACGTATACTTTCCAAATACCTACATACACAAACTCTCCCTCCCACAAACCCCCTCCAGACACAGTGCTTTCCTCCAACCTACATACACACACTGCATCCCTCCACACAGACACACTTGCCCCCCCCCCTTTTCACAAACACACCCCTCTACACACTGATCCTCACGCACACCCCCTCTCTCGTACACACACACAAACAAACGCCCCGACAGGTGCTCCAATATCTATAGACCCACCACACGGCACTCTTGTGTGCTGGTCTCAGTGAACGTGTCTTGACCACAGGATTCACACGCTGACACACATTCCCCCCACCCTGCCTCACACGTCCTGTCCTGCCCCACCCTCCCTCACACGTCCTGTTCTAAACCTACCCTCTTTCACTCATTCCTCGCTCTGTCTCACCTGGCTCACTCCTTTCTTCAACCGTCCTATTGTGCCTTACCTAGAGCATACGCCAGCTGCGAGTTGTATGTGCTAACCAATGAACCAAAGACTCTCCAAACCCCACGCTGTCGAACAGGATTTTATACACATTTTATCATCACACACATTCTAACTATACCAAATTATACCTCGTCGTCCTCACTAGTCATACCCTGCCTCACTCTCCTCTGCTGCCTCCTCAGTGCCCTGCCAAATATGCCTTAACTTCACCTGTTTCGTCCCGCATCATCGTGAATCACCAATCTCTACCCAAGTTGTGCTGATTTTATCTCACCATATTTCACATTTGGTTTAGCTATCTACTTAATCCTGCCTTTCCCAGCCTTGCCAAGTTCGTCTCCTGTATTTCACTCACCTCAGTTTTACTACCTATATTATGACTTACATTACCTCACCCTGCTTGCGCCTCCCTCGCATTGCCTCAACATCCCTACAGTCCCACTTCCCTTCGCTGTTTTCTTTCTTCACTTCCTCTGGCCCACTTCTTTGCCATCTTCCTTCCTTCTCTCCTAGCACTTCCTTCACGTTCTGTCTACTTGCTGCCTTCCGCACTTTTCTTACTCCTTTCTTTAAGACCTGTTTATCTACTGTCTTCCTTTTTCTCTGATTCTCTTCCTTCTTACTCTCTCCTCACTCTTTCCCTCACGATCTGTGTACTTGCCATCGTCCTTACTTTTCTCCCTCTTTCCTTTCGGATCAGTTTACCCACTTTCTTCTTTCTCTTTACCTCCCTTTCCTTCCCTGCAGCCTGTATCAGCTTTCTTCACCCTTCCCTCCTTTCTCATTTCCTTTCCATCTTTTCCTTTACTGTTTAACTCCTTCCCCGTTATATCTGCATGTCTCCTCTTGTCCTTCTACCCCTTCTTTCCTTCCTACCCTCTCCTCTTTTCCTTTCCACTACTATATGTCTACTTATTTTCTTGCATACTTCTCTCCTTCCTTTCTTCCCACCCAGCTGCCTCTTCTCTCTTCCCTCTCTATGTCCTTTCTTCTTCCTCTTGCCATCAAAACTGATAATACACTTCCTGCTTTTATTTCATTCTTCCCAATTCTTTGCATTCCTCACACATAAACCTACGTTTTCCCCCCTTCCTTTCTTTTCTCCTCGAATTTCCTCTTTGACTTTTCAGGTTCCTTGTTTCCTTCCTACTCTGCTCTTTACCCCTCTCATCCTTCGTTATCCAGTTTTCATCTCTTTCCTTCCCTCTGGCACTTGCATTTCCTGCTCTGTTCCTCCTTCCTTTTCTTCATATACCTCCCTTTCTCCCTAATTCATCTCTCTCTCTCTCTCTCTCTCTCTCTGTTCCCACCACTACCGCTTGAGCGTCACTACAGGTCAGGGAACGCGGTCTTTGAGGCTTGACCTTGAACACCGGAATTAAGGAGAGAGAGAGAGAGAGAGAGAGAGAGAGAGAGAGAGAGGTAAAATATGAGAAACTATGAACTTACATACAAGGCAATATACCGTATATGAATTTATACAGAAACAGACAGGCTGATAGAAACAGTGACTAACAGACAGACAGATATCTAAACAGATATTGATAGACATACAGACAAATAGACAGGCAATATACCGTATATGAATTTATACAGAAACAGACAGGCTGATAGAAACAGTGACTAACAGACAGACAGATATCTAAACAGATATTGATAGACATACAGACAAATAGACAGATAGATAGAGAGACAGATATAACCAGATAGACAGACAGACAGACACAGACAGAGAGAGAAGAAAGAGAAAGAGAGCGTGAAGGAAGGGAAATAGTCCATCCTCTATCAATATAAACAATGATTCGTCAACCCGGCCGCTTCTTTAATGCCTATTGTTTTGCAGGTGTGAGAGGGGGTGAAGGGGGGTGAGATGGGGTGACGGGGTGAGAGGGGGAAGGCGAGGTGTGTAGCACTATAGGGGGGGAATGGCGTGAAACTGTAGAAAGAATGTGGGGTTGTGAAGAGGTGGTGAGGGGGGGGTGAAAAGGGGAAGAGGAGACGTTTAGAAGGTGTGAGAGGGGAGTGAAGAGGTGTGACATAGGGAAGGGGGCGTGGTGTTTAGCATTATAGATGACGTGATGTGATACTATACAAAGGATGTGGGGTTGTACAGTGGTGTGGGGACTGTACCAGCCACGTGACGATAAAAGAAACCTAGATTTGTACAATTTCAGTTAGATCATAGGCCGTTTTCTATGTGGTTTATGAGGCTTTGTGGCACGTCCTCCCTGGTTATTTATCTTTCATGGTACACTATTACATTCTCAAGTGTGTTATTTATATCGCTTGAACATTGAAAATTTGCATCAGTAACACACAAAGAGAATAACGAAGTGTAATGTACAAAATAAATCGCCACTTACAGTGCCACCCAATACGCAATGTAGTAAGATAATGATGATATCATGAGTCTGAACATAGTTCAGGATACTGTACAAACGATATGGTGAGGTAGTAACTAAAACGCGAAACGACAAATGTAATAAGACTATACGATGTGTAATGGTAACAGAAACAATATGATACGGTACAGTAACCGAAGAATCATTAGACGGTACAAAAGTAATAAGAGTGTACAAGTAATGGGGTGTGAGACTGATGAGATGGTACGAGTAATGTGGTGTGATGTACAAACATGCACTGCGCACCCCAACTGCTCTGAGCGATCACTGACAGGTGTGTGTGGGGGCCGGGGGTTGGGATTACAGCGACTGTTGCTGTTTCAAACTTCGCCCTTGTGTCAACATCACACTAGAGTTGTTAAATCACATTATTTAATTAGTGACTGAATGCAACTGTGGGAATGTCGGTTAGTTAGACTATGGGAAAACAAATAGTTGCAGGTTTAGTCACCTCAGTATTACAATCACCCTAACTCTGTTTCTTGTGAACATAGGAGGTAGGGTGATGTAGAACAGCGCATGAATATATATATATATATATATATATATATATATATATATATATATATATATATATATATATATATATATATATATATATATAAATGTGTGTGTGTGTGTGTATATATATAGGTATATTATAATGTATAAAATGTGTGTATAATACACATACATACATACACACACACAGGGACAAGCCTCAGAGAAATTACAATCTCCTCCCTTCCCTCCCCTTCCTGTATCGTACGAGCTATAAGGTTGGTTGTAGTCAGTGGACCCCAAATACAAGAAAGACCGGTTTCTAGCCCCTCCCCAAGTCCCTTTCAGTTGTTTTTACAATACGCAGGGAATACGCAGAAAGTAGAAATTCTCTCCACCTCTAAGGATATTACGTATTTTAATATATCGGCAGCAGCAGCACCATATACATAATAATACTTCATAAAAAAACACTAGTTATACTATTTTATATTAATGGCCACCATGATAACATTAGCAACAATAACAATACTGAAACAACAACAACGTCCATACCAAATCTTTTTTTCTGTTCCCTGGTCACGACTCAATGCAAGTTGTGACGAAAACCTTGGGCGACTACATGGAGTGTGGGAGAGGGTGGCGGGGGTGAAGGCGGTGGGTGGGTGTGTGAGGGAGAATAATGGGTTGGGTGTGAGGGCCAGGAGTAATGGGTGAGAGAGAGAGAGAGAGAGAGAGAGAGAGAGAGAGAGTGGTAAGTGGGGTGTGTGGGAATGAAAATGGGTGAGATGGTGGGGAAAGGTGATGAGGAGTGTGAGGTAAGAGTTGAAGTAAGAGTGGAGGACTGTGTGGAGGAATGTGCAAGGGATAGGTTGGTAGGTGGGCTGTGTGGAGAAGGGTGGTGAGAGGGAGGAAAGCAGAGTATATGGGAGAGGGAATGAGTGAAACGGCAGGGGAAGGTGATGTGCGAGGTGCCAGAGAGAGTGATGTGTGAGATGCCATGAAAGTGGGATATAAGAAGGGTGAAGGGTGTGGTGTGTTGGGGGAGAGTGGTTGATGGGGTGTATATGGAGGAGGAGGATGGATGGGGTGTGTGGGGGAGGGTTGTAGAAAGGGTGTATATGGAGGAGGAGGATGGATGGGATGTGAATGTGGGTGAGATGCGAAGGAGAGATTGGCAGGGATGGAAGAAGAGGTGTAAGGGGAGTATGATTGGCAGGGTGTGAGGGAGAGGGTAGTATACCCGGTATGTGGCTGATGGGTAAGGTGTGTGGGTGAGGGTGAATGGGCGAATGTGTGGGAGAGGGTGATGGGTAAGGTAGGTGGAAGATAATGGGTTAGGTGTGTGTAGAAGGGTGGCGGGGCTGTGAGGGTAAGAGTGAAGTGTGGTGTACGAATGGATGGCAGGGTGATGGGCGGTGTGTGTGGGTGGGAGGGCAATCGTGGGTCCCAGTCCACACGTAAGGGAGGTTGTGGGCGGATGGGCTGCAGGGAAGGTTAAATCCGGGATGGGGCAGAAAAAGTGGGTTGCAGGTGGGCAGGAAGGCTAGAACTCGCTGGTTTAGATAATAACACAGGCGGGATACACTAAAAACCTGACAAACAAAAAAAATCCTGTACACAGTAAACAATAGTATCTGAGGGCAACAGTATGATAATAACAGACTAGAATAAAACATCTCAAACTATAAAAGGTAAAGTAATACAGGTTAGTAATACCATTAAAAATGTGCATCTAACAGCTGGAAATACCTATAGGGAATTGGAAGAAACAGATATAAAACAATACGATAACAATAAAAGATTAGGTAATAATGGCGAAAATAATGATACCAGCAAAAATAAACAGGGTGGCCCATATATAATGCTCCTTTTCACTCCACCGGGCAATATCTTGTGTGTTGTGGGGACGGCTGTCAACGCTGCCACTGCCTATCCAGCATCACTTATTCATTTCTACCTCCCACTGGCACACACTCGCCCACACCAGCAGACTGAACCTTCCATAGAACACAAAAGATATTACCAGGTGACTTTTAATGGAACACTATTTACAGGCCACCCTTTAACACGATGCCATTATCAACCTGCAATGAGCCACAAACCCCCAGAGCCAGAAGCGGTACGGGCTCTTGTTCTGTGGCTCTTCCCGTTGGCTTGTAATTCGTGGGAGCGATACAAGGATTCACCTGAGGGAATGTTTGATCAGGTGTGTGTGTGTGTGTGTGTGTGTGTGTGTGTGTGTGTGTGTGTGTGTGTGTGTGTGTGTGTGTGTGTGTGTGTGTGTGTGTGTGTGTGTGTGTGTTTGTGTGTGTGTGTGTGTGTGTGTGTGTAAGACAGACAGACAGACAGACAGAATAGTCCTGGTGGTGGGAAAAGGGAATACCTACCTTCCTAGCCTTTGAAGGATACACAAAACACAGACATTACGGTCCCAATGAGGTATTTCGACCTTAACATGGACATAAAAACTTGTACCCTAAACACAAACATTTACTGAATGGAGAGAACAACAGGAAACTCTCACTCCCACCCTCCAGTTTCTCCGGTATAAACTGTACAAGGAAATAATGAGAAGCAGTACCTTGCAGGAACGAAGTGCCTATATACATATACATATATATATATATATATATATATCCATCCATTTTCCAATCCTACGTTGTCCCATGAGGAGCGTAGGAGCCCGAGGCTAGGCAGTTGGTCCTGACATTTAAGATGATATATATATATATATATATATATATATATATATATATATATATATATATATATATATATGTGTGTGTGTGTGATTTTCATACGGTGAAGTGTGTGTGTGTGTGTGTGTGTGTGTGTGTGTGTGTGTGTGTGTGTGTGTGAGAGAGAGAGAGAGAGAGAGAGAGAGAGAGAGAGAGAGAGAGATGGAAAAGCAACATACTGAGCATGATGTGGTACGAAGAACATAAAGATGACGAATACAAAGAAAGCAAGGACAGGGAGGAGAAGGAAGAGGAGGCGAAGAAGGAATCTGGAAACTGTCAAGAAGAGGAGGAAATGAGGAGGAGGAGGAGGAGGAGAGAGAAGAAAGGAGACAGTAAGTCGAAGAAAGAATGCAGGGGGGAAAATGAGATCAAGAAGAACGGAAACAGAGATCAGGAGGAAGGCAGAGGAGGCAAGGAGGAAGAGGGGAAGGAAAACTAGGAGCTGTTATATGACCATCGTGAAGCCTCTTTGTAACGCCACAGACACGCTGATCCAATTGTGGCTGACCAGGAGGGAGGGATGAGGGAGAGAGGGAGGGGAGGAGGGAAAGGAGAGAGAATGGGAAGGAAGGTGTAGGAAGCAGATGGATGGAAGGTGACAAAGAAAGCGAGGGAAAGAAATACAGAGGATGGTAAGAAATACGATGCAAGAATGGAAGGGAAAAAGTGATTGGTGGGAAACAGCAAGAAAGTAGGAGGGAGGGAATGAGAAGATAATATTAAAAGGAGGAAAGGGAGACGGGAAGAGAAAGAGATAGATGGGAAAAAGGGAGGGAGGGGTAAGAGACGAGAGGGAGGGAAAAGCAAAACAGCGAGGGGGTGATGGTAAATGAAATGAAGGGTGACGGAAAGAAGGAAAGTAGGGCAAATAAGTCAGAAAAACTGTCAAGAAATTACATAAGATAGTCATCTCTCTCTCTCTCTCCAAAGTCGGTTGTGAAAGATACTGATGTCGAGAGATAGAACCGACAGAACGCAAGGAGACTTCAACACGCCAGTAGATAATGATCAGAGAGAGAGAGAGAGAGAGAGAGAGAGAGAGAGAGGAGAACAGAGAAAGACACAAAATGAGTGACAACAGTATGATGGAAGTTCACGGAAATAAACAAAACGGTTGGAGTGAGAAAAAGCAAACAAACACGATTTTAAAAATCACACACACACACACACACTATCTCTCTCTCTCTCTCTCTCTCTCTCTCTCTCTCTCTCTCTCTCTCTCTCTCTCTCTCTCAGACACGGACATATGGAGAGAAACTTATTCATCGCATGTCTGTTGTTTCTTGGGTTATGGACGAGTAGTTAAATAGGCGGTGGTTAGGTAGGTGGTTAGATGGGTGGCTAGGTTAGTCTCTAGGTAGTCTGTTAGATGGTCTGTTAGAAAGGGTTATGGGTGTATGAAGCCTGATATTGGAGGAACGTATTAGGGAAATTACTAGAGAGAAGTTTATGTAGGTTCACGGAAGGGTAGGCTAGTAAGATGGGCATATTGGGTAAGGTGAGCTGTTGGAGATAGACTGTAAGACGGACAGTTAGTTGGGTTGTGAGATGGATGGTAGATGCGTGGAAAATTAAGTGGGGAACCATATGACTGCCTATAAATAAACATCTATAGCTATGTGGATCAGTGTAGGCCTATAGCTGGATAGCTGAGGGGAAGAAATGGATGGAAGTATAGCAAATGAAATGACGAACAACGAGGCGGACGGCTAGATGAATGAAGGGACAGGTGAAAATCGACAGACAACTAAATGAACGAACAAATATTTAAGAGAAAAAATGAAGCCCACCTGAATGAATGTATGACTGGGTAACTGAAGAAATTGATGGATTCAGAGTAAATGACTGACAGATAAAGAAGCAGAGGATTAATAAACGGACAGACGTAAAAAGAAAAAGAAAGAAAGAAAAAGGAATGGTGTGTGTGTGTGTGTGTGTGTGTGTGTGTGTGTGTGTGTGTGTGTGTGTGTGTGTGTGTGTGTGTGTGTGTGTGTGTGTGTGTGTGTGGATAGGGTAGGGTCCTGAAGTAGTCCTGCCAGTCTAAGTACCCGGTAGCACTTCAGTGATGGGGTATATCTGTTACGTAACCTGATCCTCGCTGCCACCAGACCCGGAATTTGTCATGGACCATTATTATTTGATTGTTGTTTGTTCTGGGGGTTGATGATTTGTGGCGGGAAAAAGGCTATTCTCTCTCTCTCTCTCTCTCTCGTTACTATTATGCTTATCATTTATCACAATACAGCTTACATAACATGAAATGTTAATCTGATATTTTCATTACTGACACTGCTAATTCATTATCATTATGGGTATCCATTTAGGAAACTAGAAGAGAAACAGTTAACTAAAAAGACTCACACAATTTATAAACACTAGACACTCGGAATTAAAACTGGAAATGAATTAAAGATATAGAAATGAGCTAACCAGAAAAAAGGACATTCATAAAAACTTCGGGTAAAATAAATATGGCAGTGATTTAATTTGATAAAGATCCGACGCAAAAATAAAGAACAATGTTAAAATTCGAGAGCCCATCACGCTTTCCGTCCTTCAAGTGCTCTACATTGCCTCTGGATAAACCCACCAGCCTAGCCAAGATGCGGCGGCGGCTGGTGGGAGGTGGAGGAGGGGGCGGCAATGGGGGGGATGGGGTGCGGCGACACGACAACACACCCCCACAGTCTCTACTTCCAGTCCCCACCGTCCCGCCCTACCCGATAGAGCTCTTCGAGAATGATCACGATCTCGGCCATGATAACAGAGCCTTCAACCTGACGGACGAATTCTTGGAGGCCAATAATCTGAAACCGACGACTAACCCCACTGAAGCGACGATGCAAGACCTAAAAGCTGCAACTACAGAAAATAACGACAATGAGACATCAGAAACGCATGGACCAATAAGTATGAATGAACAAAAAGGAACGACAGCGGATAAACAGGACTCTAGTGCCAACGGAAAGACAACAGTAGAAATAAACTGTGTCACTTCTGCTAAGGACGCCAACGAAATAGAACTTACTGGAAGTGTTCTTAGCAATGAGTTCAAAGAAGCGACAGTTGTGAGTGGTGACGCGGTTGTGGAAGTGCTGAGGGGGAGTTGTGGTGATCGTGAGTCACCCGAAGGTGCTGTGTACTCAGTCAGCGCTGGTAGGATTAGGGAGGACACTGATCATCTTCAAGGTACTCCCTCCAACTCGCGCGACAGCATCCCTCCTGACGCGGCAAACAGGGAACCGGAGGGAAGGGCTGACAAGGTTGACTCAGGGCCTGGAAGAGGATATCAGACGAGAGGAACCCCCAAAGCAGAACTTCAGACAAGTGGTGGGAAATCAGGAGAGGGCCATAAGACCAACCAGACCAACTTGACAAGCGACCATCACATAAACTCAGGGGAACATCAGACAGGCGGAGGTCTTCTCGGGAGTGGGGTGCCCAGCAGAGGTCCCCTAGTTGGTGAAGATATAAGTAAGGGAGAATCAAGGACAAATGGTTCTATAAATAAGATAAATCTACATAATGGAAGGCCCTTCCCCAGTGGAATGTCTTTACCTAAAGTGGGGCCTTTTCGTAATAGAGGACCCATCCCCACTGGAGACAGTTTACATAACGGGGGATCATTACCTTACTTTGGTCCCTTTCTAAGTCGAGCTCCCTTAATAAATGGAGGTCCCCCGCCTTACGAGGAGCTTGTGCACAGTCTTGGTGGTGGGTGGGGAGGCAGATGCCCCTCCCCGCCCCGACACCCAATCCAAGGGCGGCCCGTCATAAAGAGCATCTCGTTACCTCAAGGTGGGGGCCTGGTTCCGGTGCACCGAGGACGGCATAGCGAGTCTCTCAAATACTCCAGATCCACCCATCACTCACACCCACACCCACAGCAGGAGGCACGACCCTCATGCCTAAACCAACAGGAGACGAGACCCTTACGACCACATCCCCAGTTGGAAACAAGATCCCATCCACACCCACAGCAGGGGACAGGTCCTCCACATCCACACCCCCAACAGGAAGCAAGACACTCACGCCCTCATCCCTTGCAGGAGAAAGGACCCCCACGCCCACACCCACACCACGAAACGGGGTTCTCACGTCAACATCCCCTGCAGGAGAAAGGACTTCCACGCCAACACCTCCAGCAGGAGCTAGGACGCCCACACCCCCAGCAGGAAACAGGACGCCCACACCCACATGACACAGGACCCCCACGCCCACCCCCACCACGCTTGGCCCTGGTACAGCAGTACGCCCAAGGTCTGAGGGCGGGGATGGGGAGAGCCACCGTGCCCTACAGAAGATCGACCACGAACCATCCACTTTTAACTCGACCATTAATTACCGCCGACAACAATATCCCCATACATTCCACGGGCACTAAGACCTCGGGGCCTAGAGACACGAAGCCATCCGACCCAATATACAGTCAGGTCTGCAAGGCCAAGAAATTAGCCCGTAAAACCAGAAGCGACGGGGCGAACCACAGGGACGTCGTCTTGGGAAACAGGAACCTCTCTCTGGCTCCCACTAGCGACCCACTCCAGCAGGATAATGAGAGGATAAGGGAATTGTCTGAGAATCCCCCCAAAAAGGAGGAAAATGGAGCTAAGGGTCCGACGGTTATCGAAGACACCAGCCCGCTTTACGAGGACGTGAGAGTGTTCGAGGACGACCAAAGGCAGGAGGAACGCCAGTACAACATCGAAGTCAAGATCGACTACTCCCGCGGCAGCAAATACCAAATGCAAACCCGTCACGTCGTCACCACTAAGACCAAAAACACTGACAAGGGTAAAGACAGTGAGAGGGTGATCACGGAGGTGTCTGAAGGAGGGAAGAGCACAGTAATGTTAACTGAAGGCGGGAAGAGCACAGTAACGACGGGGGTTACTACGGCTGGGGTGAGGAAGGAAAAGGCCATCTCTCGCAAGCTGAGGGAAGTGGGGGAGATGAAGAACTTCCGACTGGGTGTCATCCACGTCATCAGGGTCGGCAAGTGGCGTTTTGTAGCACTGTGCTGTTGCGGGTATGTTTAATAATACAGCTCCATTTCTGACTCATCTGGGTCTTGCTCTATTACTGTCAGGTCGACTTCTGCTTGTGAGGTTTATTTCTGCTATTAATGTCTTGCTCGGCCTCCATCAGGTCTCCTATTGCTCCTGTTAATTCTGGCTCTGCTCCTGTTGGGTATTTGTTTTCCTGCACAACTTCATTTTGCTTTTGCTTGATTTATTCTGCTCCTGTCATGCCAGCTTGTGCTGGATGTTTATTTTCTCATGCAAGCCATTCTGCTACCGTCGAGTCTATCTCAAGTTTCCTTTTACTCTTAGTGTACCTCTCTTTTCCTCTTACGTCCGATTCTCTAATACTTCCTGCACGTGTTAGGTCTCGTTCTGCTCGTATCGGACCTCTCCCTGCTTGTTACGTCGCTCCCTCTAGCTGGTGTGATATCTCGCTGCCCTTGTTTATTTCGTCTGTGCTCTTTTCACTTTCCTTCCATCAACTCTTCCATTTCTCTCACTTTGCTTTTTTTCGCTTTTCCTGTTCTTCTTACTTTACTCTAGTTTTCATCTTTCTTCTGTCACTGTTCCCTACACTTCTATTTCTTCTCACCTATTTTCTCTAACCTATCTATCTGTCAACTGCCCGACGCCACATCCACGTATTTCTGTCCCTATTCAGAAATTATCCTTTCTACAACACATTATCCTTCCTCAACGATACGATTTTCTTCTTCCTGTCCTGAGAGCTTCCCTGTTCCTTCACGCCATTCATTTCTCCCTTCCCTCTGCCTTTACAACCTCATCTTCCGTAGTTTCTTCCTCTCCCTCCTCATTCCCTCTCTTCTATCTCACCTCCCCTCTCTTTCCCCCTCTTTTTCTCTCTTCCATTTTTTTCTCGTCCTTCTTTTCCGCTCTTCTATCCCACATCCCCTCTCCACCTTCTTCCCCTCGTTTCCCCTCCTTGTTCTCCCTCTTCCCACTTCTTCTCATCCTTCTTTCCCCCCCTTTCCTTCACTTCTCCCCATTCCCCTCCCTCCCCCTCCTCCTCATCTTTCCCACAAGGATAATCTTCAGTGCACACGATACTCAACAACCAAATCTGTAAAAGTGAAAAGAATTCTCAACCTGTTTTGTTTTCTTGTGTTTGTTTTATAATTTCAAGGGCAGGATAATTATTCTCTCTCTCTCTCTCTCTCTCTCTCATTTTAGGTTAGTTATTTACATTCTCGCGGTTTCGCAATACCAACCACACTTCCTCTTCATCTTTAAACTCTACTCTGGCTTCTTTAACCTCCTCCATTCACCTTCTGTCCATTTATCTCCATTCCTCCCTCTCTTCCTTTCATCGTCTCTTCCTTCCCGATTTTCTTTTTACTTCCCATCCTCTTTACTTATCCCCATTCTCTCTTCCCTCTTCACCTCCCTCCTGTCATCCTTCCTGTTCTTCCTCACTTGGTCCTTCCTTTCCTTTTTCATCTTTCTTTTATTACGATCATTGTTTCTTTTTTCCCAGCTTTATTCTTCCTTTTCTCCTTCCATCTTTCCTCTCCCCCTTCAGCTGACCCTTTTCTCTTTCCACCCCTCCTTTCATCCCTTCCTGATTTATTCATCCACCTCTTTGCCTTCTTCTTTCCTTTCGTCCTCCCATCTTCCCTCCACTTTCCCTCTTCCTCTCCCCTGCCCCACCTGCATCTCCTGTTGAGTCATTTAGCCGCCAAATTGATGGTTACTGGTTACCCGCCTCGGGATACTGCCTTTCCTCCTCCCTCCCTCCCTCCCTCCCTCCCAGATTTTCTCCTCTCTTTCTCCTTTCCCTGTCTTCCGCCTTTCCCTCCTCTCACTGTTTACCAGATTCTCTCATTTTCTACTTCCTCTTCTCTCATCCTCCCTTCCCCCTCCTGCATTTCAATCCTTGGTCTTAACTGATGCAATACTTTTGTTAATTATAACGTTCCCTATAACAAACAACCACGATAGGACCAACAGGTCTGTTGCTGTTTTCTTTCCTTTGGACTCTTCCACCCTGCCCAAGTCTCTCTCTCTCATATATATATATATATATATAAATATATATAATTCTCCGCTCCACCTCCCATTGCCTCCAGTTTTTCTCCCTTCCTACCTGCCTAGCCTTCCTGTCATTCTCTCTCTCTCTCTCTCTCTCTCTCTCTCTCTCTCTCTCTCCATTTCCTTCCATTACTACTTAGTTTCCGCATCCTCTGTTCATCTACATTTTCTCCTCTCTTACATTATCTGATCTTGCTCATGCATTATTTTCCTTAATACTCCATATCCTTACAAGACTTTCTAACATTCTCTTATCCTCGCTCCTTCTTTTCCATATCCTCTCACTTACATCCCCTTTTTTGTCTCAACTCCTTCCCTCCCTACCTCGTTACCTACCTTTTCTCTATTTTGGTTAATTATTTCTTCCTAATTCATCTTTCACTCCCATTCCCACCATCTCCTCCAAGTCTCTCCTCCCTCCCTCCTCCCTCCAGTCACATAGTCTTTCCTCCCTCCTTCCCTCCTCTCTAGTCTTTCCTCCCTCTTCTTTCCAGCTTCGAATCTCTTCCCATGGTGTTCATTCATTCTCTCTCTCTCCCTCCCTACCTCCCTCCAACTTTCATGTCTAACCCCTTGCCTCACCCCTCCCTTTATACCTACGCCTCACTGCAGAGTTACCGTTCCCTCCTTTATTAACTGTCTCCTCCCTTTTGCGTTAATCCTTTTCCACCTTCTCTCCCTGCTTGTCGTACCCTCTCCCTTTTTTTCTTTCCTTATCAGTTCTTCCTCTCTTCCCTCTCTTGTTATTCTATCTTCTTTTCTTCCTCCTGACGTACTCTCTGTTTTCTAACCTCCAGTACAGTCTTTTTTCAGTACCTCCTTCCCCCCTCCCTCCTTATTACTCCTCATTCCATCCTGTGACCCACTCAATACAGTATCGCCTTTATACTCGCATCTTACTTACTTCTGCCTAACGATCTGACAACCACTGGAATTTTTTTTTTTTTTTTTTTATCTCACTATGCCACACTATTTCAAAATTTATCTTACTACTACGAGACGATTTTCTAGTTTGTTTTGCCCACCACATAAAAATGTTAGGATAGGATATTCACGGGGTTAACTATGGTATTATCTCCACAGTTTCCCTTCCTTCTTCTCTTTCTCCCCCTCCTCCTACTTATTATTTTTATCATTATTATTAATATTATTATTATTATTATTATTATTATTATTATTATTATTATCATCATCCTAACCACACCTAACAACATCATTAAGCATCTCGTATACAATGGGCTGACTTCTGTCTCTCCGTAGCACTTCCCCCCTCTCCTCTTCCTCCTCCTCTTACCCACCAACTAACGACATCATTAAGCATCTCGTACTCAAGGGGTTAACCACCATCTCTACACAGTACCTCCTCCTGGTGCAGGTGACCCTCGGGGGCGTGAGAAGGAATCACAGTCGCCCTCCAGCCTCACAGGAAGTTTGGAGCCCGCGAGGAAGAAACGGCAGGGAGGGAGGGGCGGACGGACGGAGGGAATAAGGAGGGGAGAGAGAGAGGAGAATGGGGGTAGCAAAAGATAAAATGAAAAGAGGAAAAAGGGAAAAAGTATAGAAAGGAAAAGGTTATTTACGTGGAGACAGCGAGAATGAAAAGGAGAGAAAAAGAGAAGGGAGGGAGGGACTTAAATAATACACGGACCTTACGGTATCCACAAGGTGATCCGCTCTTAACACAAATAGTACTTCTTATAACCTCGTCACAGAAGTACGACACAGTGAGCATTGAAACAAAGGAGGGAGTGCGAGAGACAGGAAAGGGCGAGAGGAGGGAGTGCAAAACTAAGAAAGGTGGGAGACGGCTCAGATGGGAGAGCGAGAGGAGGAGGAGGGAGAAGCAATGAGGACTAGGAAGAGGTTGAAAAGGACGGAAGAGAAGGAAAAACGGAATAAGGGAGGGAAAGCAAGAGAGACAGAGGGGTGAGGACGGGCCAGAGCTAGGCGGGTAAGACTGAAGAATAAGAGGTAAGAGATGAAAGAGGAAACATGAAGAAGGGGAAGTCGGATAGAAGGAAACTAATATGAGAAAATCAGAAAAATAACCCTAATAGGATAAAAGGAGAAAACAAGTGTAAATGTGGACAGAAAGGTAGAGAAAAAGGTGAGAGAATGTACAGGAAGTGGTTTTGACGGAATTGATGGAATGACTGACTAAGAGAGAGAGAGAGAGAGAGACAGCGTGTAGGAAGTGAAATCTATAATATGGAGCACTTGCGGTCTGTGTTCTAGGCTAGTGTTAAGTCCTGATTGAAAGAGCGCCTCATTTCTCTCTCTTCTCTGGGAACTTACTGAGCTACAGAGATCCACAACCCCCTGAAACGGCGACGCATTTTCGGCTTTACTCTTGCAACTGTCTGACGATTTTCTTCAGTTTAGGAGTAACTTTTCGCACCGAAGGGGTTAGGTAAAGTCTTACTTAACGCCTTCAGTACCTGAGAGCCTTTCCAAGTTGAGTAAAATCGTCTGGAAGTAGCAACAATAAAGTGGAATGATACGTCACGGAATTGCTGGGGTAAGTTCTCTTGTTTTACACTGTCACGCATACTCTAACAATATTTTTTCGCTCTTTCACATCCGCGGTCTATTGTTCACTCCCTCCAGTACGCTCTTTCTCGCCGTGTGTGTGTGTGTGTGTGTGTGTGAAAGCAAGACAATGTATGCATAATTCCGATTTTTTTTTTTTTTATGTGTCCGACTCTGGGCATAGGCTTCACAGCCTGCTTTCAAGGCCCAGTAGCCCTCCTACGTACCGCACACCTCTACATGTCACCATGCGTGACAGGATTTGAAAGAAAAAGAATAATGATCATAGCCGAGGCGGATTAATACGGGTGATCGAGAATTTGAAAGGAAAAGAGAGAGTATTGATTACGGCCTATGCTGATAACCCATTCAGGTCTGTTCCCATTGGACTACTTAATTTTGGGTACCGTCACACAGTTACACTAAATCGAGTGAAACCCTTAGGCTTGAAAATATTACACCTCATTCACCACCCTGTCTCCCGTGTCCCTTTCTCCCCACTTCTTCCCTCCTTATTTCGTCTTCCTTTCTCTTCATCTCCCGCTCCCACCTCTCTCCGCTCTTCCGTCTCTCTCTCTCTCTCTCTCTCTCTCTTCCTCCACTCTTCCTCTTCCACTTCCCTTCCGCTATTCCCCCCTCTCTCCCGTAGCTCTCACCCATCCTCTCTCCCTTAGTTCTTTCCCACCCTCTCTGCCTCTGTTCCTCCCCACCCTCTATCCTTCCGTTCTTCCCCATCCTCTCTCCCTCGGTTGTTTCCTCCCTCTTTCCCTCCGCTCTTCCCCTTCCTTTCTCCCTTTGCTCCTCTCTCTTTCTCCCTCAGCCCCATCCCGCCCTCTATCCCTTTTCTTCCCTTCTTCCCATCCCCACTCCTTCCCCTCCCACTCCACCTCCTCATCCCTTCCCTCCAGTGAACCCATTTCAACCCGTGCCTGGGTACGCGCCTGCAGTCCGCTCACATTAAGTTCACCAAGGGTTCATTACGCCAAATTTTACGCCTGTCTGCCGCAGATTCCTTCCAGGCGTATTAATAGCTCGACATTTTTTTTTTTTTTCCCCTCATCCGACATCTTTCGTAGGGCTAAATTTTAAAATCGTGCAAGTGGAGATTAGTACAAAGCCGTGACTGATCAAAACTTTATGGCGGAAAATAATAATAATAATAATAATAATAATGAAAACATTTTTCTCTCGTCCCACATCTTTCGTGTTGCTAAACTTTTACGTTCATGAAAGTCCAGATTGTATAAAACTGCGATGGATTCGATTCTTATGCGGCTACAGTTATCACCAATTCCTTTCAGGCATATTAACAGCTTTACATTTTTTTTTTCGGATATATGTGATTAGGCTGTGTGTGTGTGTGTGTGTGTGTGTGTGTGTGTGTGTGTGTGTGTGTGTGTGTGTGTGTGTGTGTGTGTTTGTGTGTTTGTGTGTGTGTGTGTGTGTGTGTGTGTGTGTGTGTGTGTGTGTGTGTGTGTGTGTGTGTGTGTTAGAAGAGGTAAATAATGGTACAAAACTGTGGCAGATTCCAATTTCATACCAGCCAAAACCGTTATAATATATACTAGGTCAGGCTAGGGTGGGGAAGGAGGAGGGTAGTGTAATGGTTGTCCTGTGGTTGAGTCAATATACAGTTGCTGAATTTCACTGACAGGTCAAAATTAACATTCAAGATCCTGTCCTGTGAGCAGCCGAAATATTCAAGACACTGCGACGGGCTAGGGAAAATCTTGTGTTCACGAAATTAGTTCTCGCTGGAGATACTCGTATAATTAAAAGCAACCCATTTTCACCACGATCGTCGAAACCATGTATACGGTACGGTTCTGTTGTAACTAACACCGAACACCTTCCATCAGCTAAGGGAAATCTCACGCATCCAAAAAGCTAAAAACTACCGTATCTCGAATAACCCTTGCATTGCGATGGTCGACCTCACTCCATTCACTACGATGGTCTGTTATTACTGTATTCTTGCTACCTCCAAATGACTTCATTCAGCGTAGGAGACCAGACTGGAGGAGTTAGACAGAGCCTTCAGTAACCCTTTCAATATGAAACGCCTTTCTAAACTTTAAAAAGTCGCACTGAGGTAGAAAAAAAAAAAAAAATGCTGATTCAAAAGGTTAAGGTTTTTAGGTAATGCATGAAAAGTAAATTTAGGTTAGGGAAATTATACGCGGTTGGTCTTAATTGTTGTTTTCTACCATAACTTCTCTCATTTATCCATGGTTGCCAACTTCCAAAGGTAATTACGTAACTGCCTTTTGTCTTTAATGTCCTCTGCCTTAATTAGCATCCATCGTCTAACAACCACTTCTCCCCTCCCATCATTATCACCAGCCCCTCCTAATACCATCACACCTGCCTCTTCTACAATTATTACTTGCTAGCCTTACTATCCCTTGCCCTCACAACGATTAACCCCACCCCATTCAGTCACATAGTTATACCTCCACTGCAAAATACTATCACCACCACTAACTCCTCTACCTTCATTACCACCTACATCACCACTGCTACTTGGCCCATTTCCAACATTCTCTCCTACCTTCATTTCCACCATTAACCTCTCTATCACCACTATTAATCAATACCCTCATTATTACCTACTCACCTACTGTCACCTACCCAATTACCACGCACTACTCTTACCTCCATTTGCATCACCCCCATCATTAATCCTTACTTTTATTACTCCCTAAACTTATTACACCCACCCAACCACTATCAGGCATATAATTTTCACCATTCTCTCCTACTTTCATTACCACCAGGCCCATAAAATCGCCTGTCCAAAATACCATTCACCTTCCCCAACAATATCTGCTCCAATTAGGCCTACCCTACCTCCCCTACTCTCATCACCACCAGTCTAACCACTATCACCTCCCAATAAACTACCCTCCTTCCCATCACTCTTCCCTACCCCAGTTAAGCCTTCCCTCACCTCCCCTGCTGCCATCACCACCTGCCCCATCTACCTTGATTACCTTGTTAATGAAGACGTGTCCTGGCGTCACCTGAGAGGGGGTGACGATGGCAGGTTATGGGGGAAGCCGAAATTTAATACAGGTTGGCCCAGAAGTATGACTCGTGGGTAAAACTGCATGCCTTCCTCTGACTCTTCCACGAATATGTAAGTGTATCACTTCCACCTCTTGACTGGTATGGTGAGTCACCGGGGTTTGTCAAGTTCTGAAATATATCGAATCGATATTACAAAGATGTTCATTTAAACTTATTTCCTAACAACAGAAAATACGCCTGTCATCTAGGATATGCCACTTCGGTTTCTAGATGAACCAAATCCACGATGACTTTGCTACAGAATACAATGTTTTCAAGCTGATAGCCTAACGAAAACTTAGAACAGAACGTTTTCCTCACTGTCATACTCAGTATCAGAAATATATGTAATTTAGATCCTTCTTACTGTAGTTGCCTTCAAACCGGTGCACAGTAGTAGATTTTTACACCTACCTCGTCTTTTAAAAATTTATTTTTAAAAAAATTAAATTTTTTAGGGGACGACATGGAGAAGAAATTTGACACTTCCCACAAACGACAGATTGGGTGTCACAGTGAGATGGGAGAAGGAATGGGCGAGGAATGGGACATAAAAAAGAGACGAGAGGGAGGGGTGAATGGGTGAGAGGAGAGGGAAAGAGGCAGAAAGGGAAGAGCGGAGGGAATTATAGGAAGCAGGAGAGACAGACAGGAGGAAGGGAAGGAATGGGTGAGGAACGGCAAGGAATAAAGAGGAGAGAAACGGTGAAAGAGATGGAAAAAAACAGGATGGGAAAAGCGGGGAGTAAAAAAAAAAAAAAAAAAAAAAAGGAGGGAACAGATTAATACAAAAGGATGGTAAAGATGGTGAAAATATGACTGGAGTAACTGAAGGAGTAAAGCTGGGGTGGAAAAGGCAAACAGAAAGAACGTGACAGACAAGGGAGGACGCAGTAGGAGGAATGAGTAAAAAGGACTGGGAAGCAAGGTGGGGAAGGGGGAGGGAGTGGTTTGATTACGTGGGTGGCGCAGAATGTGGAAAATGTTGTTGGGACTCTTCTTATCTTTCAATTGTGGTCTTATAGCCTATATAGCCCATGCTGTATGTGTGTGTTTACCGAATGAATGAATGAAGAGAGAGAGAGAGAGAGAGAGAGAGAGAGAGAGAGAGAGACAGACAGACAGACAGACAGACAGACAGACAGACAGAGACAGAGACAGAGAGAGAGAGAGAGAGACAGACAGACAGACAGACAGACAGACAGACAGAGACTAAATGTCGTCCTTGATACTCCAAAACTGAAAGTGAAGGACAAGAGTTGAGTTGGTGGTGGTGCTGACTCTGCCGGGTTAGTGACGGGCATGGTGGTGGTGGTAAGCTTTCTAATGGCCCTCTGTGCCTTTGTCTATGGGCACCTCTTTATGGCACCACTTGACACCATTTTATTGTCACACCGGTTGGCGCCCCTACGCCATTAACCTCTTGAGTACCATGACGTCTTTTACACTTTACTGCTCGTACATATACGCGATTTGAGCTGTCATTTCCAACTGGATAGGAGAAAACCTATACCACCTACGTGGGTTTTTTTCTACGTTAAATTATAATAATCAGGAAGTAGCCAAAATAAACTAATTACACCCGCACATCGAGCAAAATGCATTAAATAACACTGCCACGTTGCCAGGAACATTGGTTTCTGACACCAGTAACACAAAATACTCATACCCAGACACATGACACTCTAGTACATTATGACACTGATATACCGGTAACACTACCGTACCTGACACCTTATTACACCATCTGACACCTTATGATACCCTGAAACAAGAAGAAATCCCTCTAATACACATGACACCAAATGACACAGTAACACCAACCTTATGACACCAGTGGGATCTCTTTATGACCCCGTCTGACACTTCCAGCCCATCAACACAAAGGCGACACAGTTGATTTTATGACACGGATACCTCTGCTGTCGTGACTTGAGAGAGACAGACAGACAGACAGACAGACAGACAGACAGACAGACAGAGACAGAGAGAGAGAGACAGACAGACAGACAGACAGGCATGCAACTCAACTCAGTTTTGCAACAGTTCCAGATAGTCAACTGAATTATACACCACCCACGACGCAATCACACCCATTATGCACGAGGACGGACAGAGAGAGAGAGAGAGAGAGATGATGACAGGAAACAGGCACAACGCTATGTGAACTTTAGTGTGAATATATTATAATGTGAAATTCATATACTTCCTGACCTACCTACCTGCCTTCCTGTCTATCGACCTACTTACCTACCTATCTTTCCTATTTATTCGCTTGTTAAAATCTTTGCTACTTTAAAAGAATACCTTACTGTCAAGCTACCTACACATCGACCTGCCCATGTACAGTACTTAGAATACTATTTTCCTACATTTTCTGTAATATTTTCTTTTTTTTAATACCTACCAGGTTACTAGGCAATTAAACAATAGCCTTTGCAAGTCAGCTACATCCTGATACTTATATATCAAATTACCTGTAAAACCTAACCTATCCTCTTTCATTTCCCCTGCATCACTCTGTATAAGTATGTGTACTGACTTTATCAAAGAAAGAAAGAACTAATGGCTAAAATCACGCAACAAATGATCTCTCCACAGAAAGTCGAATAAAAAATCAAAGCATGATCCTTTCACTACTGTTATTAAGCTCCATATAAGGTGTGTAATGTGTACTCTGCATGTTGGTCTGATACAGCCTAGGTTACATAGAGGAAAATGTTCATACGAATATTGCTCGCCTACACTCAGTACCCACGGAACAAAATTTCAGTAAAGGTTACGGCCAGAAGGTGAAGTCCTGTTAGCTAGCTGGAGAAATTGGAATTCCAGCTATCCCTGTGAAGAGCCTACCTACTCAGTGACTCCTATTCCTGCTCTTATTTTGCTACCCATTTATCCTCCAGCCATTTTATTTTTATTCTTGTAAGCTACCTACACAACCATTCAACTCCTCAACTAGGCTACCGGTGCCTACTCGTATATTCATTGACCCTTTTCATCTCCTTACATCCCTTCTTACCAGCCCCGTACCTACCAGCCTACTTACCTCCCTACCCATCTTCTTTTGTTTACTTATCTACATACCACCAACGTTCCAAAGATACCTGCTTTCCTACCTGCCTACATATCTACCTACCTGTCCTTCTTCTCACCTTCCATATCTACATGCATTATCTTTCTGACTGCCTTCCTTCCTACCTAAACACCTACCAGCCTATCTACACTCTTCCTCCCTCCCTCTCTCTCTCTCTCTCTCTCTCTCTCTCTCTCTAACAAAGACAAGAACTTTCCCACACTCGCTGTTTCTATCCCAGCCCTGTCATTACTGTGAGTGTGTGTGTGTGTGTGTGTGTGTGTGTGTGTGTGTGTGTGTGTGTGTGTGTGTGTGTGTGTGTGTGTGTGTGTGTTTCTATATATTTTAGTGTGTGAGTATATTTATGTGTTCGTTTGTGTACATGCTTGTGTAGAAAATCACAAACATATCCTACATGTATCAACAGATCATGTAGCTATTGGCATCCTCTACTATCGTCACACACACACACACACACACACACACACACACACACACACACACACACACACACACACACACACACACACACACACACACATACACACACACACACACAAAGTTGGTCCAACACAGACATGGGGTATAAAATCTTAAGTAAGTTTTTCTTAACCTTGACACACTCAACTTCACCTAACAGATATATAACTACTCTCTCTCTCTCTCTCTCTCTCTCACACACACACACACACACACAAACACACACTGTCATACCCTTCCCGACATACGCACGCAAGGCACAACAATTAAAGGTTATTTGTGAGTAATTATACATACGCTTGAAGCCTTACAGTCCTCTGAATTCGCCCCCTCCCCTCCCCCCTCCTCATCCTTTTTTTTCTTCCTTCCCTTCTCTCCCCCTTTCGCTTACTCCCGATTCCTCTTCTTCTTCTTTCCTTCAGTTCACATTCCTTTTCTTTCTTTTCCATACTTTTCCTCCCTTCCCTTCCTGCCATTCGTCTCTGTTTTTCTTTCCCTCCCTGACAGCCTACCAATACTTCATTTATTCTCTGCTCATTTTATTTTCCTTTTCTTCTTTTTCATGTATTTCATTCCCTCTCTGCTTACGTCTCACACCCATTCCATTCCTTCCTTTCCCCGCCGATCATCTCTCCTCCCTTTAATTACCTTCAGTACTCTTTTCTTTCTCTTTTTCTTCAAGTTTCTTTCCTGTTCTCTTCCCCCTTCCTTCTTTTCCCTTCCCCTCCCTTCACGTCCTCTGCCATGCGCTAGTTTTCCCGCTTTTTTTTTCCACTTCCAATTTTCTATTTCCCTATTCTTTCCATTCCCTGGATTCCTTCGTCTTTCCTTATTCATAGCTTCCCTCTCCTTTTCATTTTCCCTGCTTCCCCCCCCCCTCATCTTCCATTCTCATTCTTTTTTATCTTATCTCTTTTCCTCCGCCACTTCTCCCCTTAGGCGTCTCTTGGCAGCGTGGGAGAGGGCCTGGATAGCCATAAGCATTGGGGGAACTGGCGATGGACCAGGAGAGGACTGGGGAGGAAACTAGGAAGGGATTCAAGGAGGAACTTGGGGAGGGAACTAGGGAAGGGATTCAAGGAGAGACCTGGGGAGAGAATTTGGACGGGACCTGCGGATGGGCGTAGGAAACGACCTGGAAGGGGACTGGAGAAGAATTGGTACCGTAAGACATCTGGGTAGGACCTAGTAAAAGGAACTGGAGGACCTTGACAGAACTGGAGATGGAACGAAAGAAATCTCAGGAGAGGCCAGACGAGCGACGAGGGAAGAGGTCCGGGGAGGAACCTAATGACAACCCGAGAGGAAACCCATATTAGGTACTGGGGAGGGACCTAGTACGTGACATAAGGAAGAATAAAGAGAGCCACAGGAGACAGTGTGGCCTAGAAAAAAGCATCGAAGAGATCTGTGGAGACCGAGAACGGGACTTGGAAAAAGATATAGAAAGACCTGAAGAAGGGCATCTGGGAAAGACAGGAAGATCTGCGATTGTAAATAGGGGGACCTACAGTGACATGGAAAGGGCATGGGAAATTTGAGACCTGGGGAACTTGAATATAACACCTGGAATCCTGAAAAAATCTGGGGGACTTGGGAAATCTGGGGGGACCTGCGGTTGTTTTTATAAGGGCTCCCAACCAATTAACAGCAGTTACGGAAGTTGCTATATAGTTCTGTTTTCACATCTTTTTACATAAACCTTAATATTCATTGTCTTATTTGATTGTGATGTTTTTGGTTGCAACTGTATTTAAGATAGAACAACCTTTCCTTCATGCACAACTTAACCTTAAAATTCAGAAGCGACTCCAGAGAAAATATGTGGAAGAACTTGAGAGAGTTCAATATTATACTTGAGAAGGGACCAAGAGAGGCTGAAGGGGCGTGGTGAGGGTAGTTATAAGGCACCTGGAGGAACGCGTAAAAAACTAGCCTATGAAGGATTGTACGTCCTACAGGTTAGCCTAAATTGTCAAGCGACCTTGGAAGGGAATGTTGGGTTGTGCTAGGAGGGAACTATGGAGTGACCTTAAGACGAAATGCGACCTCAACTCATTGTCCTAAGATCTAGAATGAAATGGGTGTATCTGAATATAAAATAATGCAAAAAAAAAAAAAAAAATGAAACAAGTGCTAGCATGTGGCTTGGCGATAGGTTATACCTAAAGAAGGAAATGTGTGAGATATGAAAATGAACTTAAGTAATCTGGAAAAAAACAAAAAAAAAAAAGATGAAATAAAACTGATAGAAAGGAAACGTTTAGGAACTTTGATAATAAACTGTTATAACTTAGGGAAGGACTCAAGTAGTGCAACTGGCAGGGGGTCAGTAAGAGTTAAGAAGGCGGGAGGGCAAAAACGAAACAAGGAAGGAGGAGATGTGCCGGGTTATGAGGGTTACGAAGGTCTGAAATATGACCTGACTCCAACTGTACCTACAACTGACTTCAATTGTGCCTGCACAAGACCTTAACTGTACCTGCACCTCACCACAACCGTACCTGCACCTCACCCCAACTGTACCTGCATCTGACCTCAACTGTGCCTGCCCCTGACCCCAACTGTACCTGTATCTGACCTCAATTGTGCTTGCATCTGACCCCAACTGTACCTGCACCTAACCTAGGTTGACATGGAGAAAGGTGGAAGGCACGGAGCCAAAACCGGAGGAAGGAAAGAGAAGTGAAAGGAGGTTCGATAACACAAAAATGAAGACAAGAAAGGCGTGAGGAGAGAAGACTGAAGGGAAGACTGGAGATAAAAAAGGAGAAAAGACTACAGGGAGGAGGAAAAGTAGAGAAGACTGGAGGGAAGGAAGAAGGAAGAAAGAGTTAGAGGGAGAAAATCAGATGACTGAGTGGAACAAAGAGGGAAGAGAAGAGTGAAGAAAGGTGAGAAAATTGGAGTGATGGCATACGGGACAGATGGAAAAGAAAGAACGATAAAGAAGAATGAAATTATAACTAAAACAATGAACAAAAAAAGAAAAATGGAAGGAAGAAAGATGAAAAGATGGAAGGGATGAAATGAGAGGAAACTGGAGGGATGGGAGAAGTGAGAGTGGGAGAAGGAAGACAGATAATGGGGAAGGAAAATATAACTCAGGCGACTCACCTAGCCGCCCTGTGCTGTATGTAATTACGGGTTACCTGGATGTGTGTGGCCCGCTGAGGGAGACAGGAGGAAGATATAGAAAGGCCAAGGAGAGGAGGAAAATGAGATATGGTAATAGCAGAAACGGTAAAGGCAGAGGAGAAAAAGGAAAGGAGAAAATAGACTAAGAATTATAGACAGAGGGGTAAAGAGAAGTAAAAGAGAAGAAGAAAGAGAAAGACAGACTCAGAACTTAGTAGATAAAGAGACTCAAGGATAAAGAGAAGTACAGCAAGGAAGAGGAAAGTGACGAGACAGTAAAACTAAGAAATAGGGAGGTTGTGATGAGGACAACGACGGACAAAGAGTGGGGAAGAGGAGAGGAGAAAAGAGAAAGATCTAGGAGTCTCAGAAGAAAGAAAGCAGCTAATGATACAGTGGGATAGGGAAAGACAAGCTGACGGAATCGAAGGGAGAAAGAAAACCGATATACAGGGAGGCAATGATAGAGAGGAGCAAAGAAAAGGATAAAAAAAAAAAAAAGACCGATGGAAGAAGAAAGAACAGAGAGGAAAAGCAGAAGACAAGAAGAGGTACTAAAGTTCACTTACTTTAACCCGACCCAAATTTTCATCCTTTTGCAGCTTATTTCACCTAGCTCAGTGGCACAAAAAGACAATGCTTTGGTTCTACATCCTTAATGTAGTGCTTTTCTTTTTTTTTTTCGTGACTACCACCGTACACTTTTCGTAATCTATTATTCTCTCATTATAACTCAGAATTCAAGACGGAGACATGACAAATTTAAGTCAAGATAAAGTGAAGAGTCCAGTATACTCGTTGATACTAATATGGTGAGAGCTAAGAATCAAAGAGCAATTCGATAATGAGAAAAAGAACGAAATAGGAGTACGGAAAAGGAAAGAATGAGAGAAAGGTAGCAAGAAATAAATACAAATCAGGAACGACCTGGTGCACACACCTAAGCATAATTATTTTCTGTACATCACTCTCCTCATGACGTCTTGGCGTGCTTCGAGATTACAATGGGACAATCAACTTTCACTCTTATTCACAGATTGTGTGTTTGTTATAATTTCGTAATTACGGTACTGTAAATACCTTTGCCCGAGTATAATGAGGTTTATAAGTCTATATTTAAGGTCGTCCTTTCATGTCTTTTTTCTGACTTGGCAACAGATAGATAGTTATATTCTGTGGATGTATTTTTGTGGTCAACAAATACCGGTATCTATCTATCTATCTATCTACGTATATTCTGTGATTCTGTGTGTGTGTGTGTGTGTGTGTGTGTACGAGCGCCTGTTTGTCCCTCTCTATGTTTGTGATCGTACGCTTTATAATGCGCTTACATATACCTTCACGTGTAAAGCCCCCTAGCTAACGCCCCCTCTCCTCCCTTTCTTCAGGAACACCAACCGCTACGTGCACCAGCCGGGCCGCATCGAGGACTACGTGCCGGGATACTCATCGCTCTCGGAGAAGGAGCTCAAGAGGGTCAGTACCAGTGTGCAAGCAGTAGTACAAGCAGAATTAGCAGTAGTCTGGAGCTGTAGTAGGAGAAACTTGTACAGAATGAAAAGTAGGTGCTGTAAGATATTAAGTTCAAGAGTGTCAGCACCAGGATAGCCGCAGTGTACAGTGGCAGTGGTAGAAACAGAACTGGCAGCGGTATACTAGGGACGGATGGAGAGTGAACAGTAGCATTTGCACTAGTTTGAGCTGTAGACTGTGTAGAATGAGCAGAAAGGGGAACAGGAGAGACAGGAAATGTATACAGTAAGTAGCAGTAATAGACAGAAAGATTTAAAATGGGCAGTTGGTTGAAACAAGAGAAGAGCAGTAGATGCAGAAATAAAAAACACAAAGAAATTAAATTCATGATGGACTGTACCGGTAATATGAAGAAACTGTAACAGGGGCAATACAGAGTAACAGGAATTAAATAATCCTATATGACCTGGTACTGTATGAATGGGATATTACCAGTTAAGGAATCAAGGAATAAGGCATCCACGATGAACTGCTGGTGCAGAATGATATTAGCATGTACTGAAACAATGTCATCATGTATAGAATGAGACAACAATCTGACCCCCTCCCCCCTCAAAGGAAAATGCAAGATGTGAAAAATGAGAGAGAGAGAGAGAGAGAGAGAGAGAGAGAGAGAGAGAGAGAGAGAGAGAGAGAGAGAAATTGGCTCCAACTGGACAGACACGTAAAAGTCACAATAACACTAACTTAAGTGTCAGTTAATAGCCTAGTTAAATGTATTAGTGGTTCTGTTACTGTTACCAATTACTGTTTGTGTACCATTGGTTTGCCTATTGACTTCATTCACACATTTGTTTCATCTTGTTTACTCACCTTATACATGCTGTTTTTCTTGTTCACATGATCACATCCGCTCATCCCATATTATTCATCGGTTGACCACCCTATTCAAATGTTCATGGCATAATCTGTTCATCCCATTAACACACCTGTTCATCATAGGTAAAGATTCTAAAACCAAGCCAGTCAGTGATGCGCTGCTGCACTGTGACAATCTTTCGATAACAGAGTTTTCGAGGTCTTTTTTTTTTTTTTTTTTTACAACCTTTACAGCCCAATCAAAACTGGCATAATTCTGCAGCCCATGGAAAATATGGCAAGCAAGGACGCTAATCAAAATGTCAAATCATTAAATTATATAAACTTTTAAAAACATCCGAACTAAATTTCCGATTTTTGTATGCAACTGAACGTGTAAAGAGGGAAAATCGGAGGAGTTTAGTTTGTGCAGTATCAGCCTACTAAACCTAACCTAACCTGGTCTATTATTAGACCTACTTCCCAGTGTGCAGGATAACCCAACTTCGAACTATTTTTAAAAAACAGCATAAATTAGGGTTATAATTGATTAGGAATGACACGGTAAAGTACTTCCTACTGTGGTAATTCTGAACACATACCGGTACAATTTTCTTTCCACAAACGTTTATATTTTCTTTCGGTATTACTTTAGAAGTAACCAACGTTACCGATTTTCATTATATTACGTCCCTGAACTATTCTAGCTAAGACTTACCTTTTAAGCCTAGTTTGAGTTGAGGGAGCGAATTTTGTAAGGGTAGTCATGTAGTGACATGTAAAAAATTTACCTTTCTTTCCACAAACGTTTAATACTATTCATATGTAATTTACACTCGTTCTTCAGTCTAAGAATTTTTTATTCATTGTTTTGTGATCACATCCAATGGACTCCCACGCATATTAAGCCATCCACGATTCATTGTGAATGTATGGCGTTACCGTCAGTGACTTAGCAATTGCAACTGTCTGCACTCTAATTTCGAATGAATCTCTGCAAATACTCGCACTTTCAGCAAGTATGCCCACAAATCCTCAACTTGTCTTCCACATTTTCTTTTCTTAATTTTGTACGTCATACTGTCCATTCCACGTTTTCAAATGCGAGCACAAATTCCTATGAATATTTAAGAAGTCTGGGTACAGAGCTGTTATAAAAAAAAAAAAAAATGAGGATTTTGAGACGTTCACAATTTAAATACATGGAACACATTACCTCTTGTGTAATTTAAACTGCACAAACACTGGCTTCTTTGTAAGTGTGTCTCCCTTGTTAGATTTTCTTCACTAAGATAGTTTCACATGATAAACTATTCGTGAAAAATACAACCACAGTCAAGCGTAATTCAAACGCATGACGCGGAGCAATACACCACTCGCCAACAGACCCTTCTCGTAATCAGGACTATGAGGGTCTTACTTAAATACTGTTATTTACAAAACGTTCAGACTTAATAATTTTGTTTACGTCCGATCATGACAGCACAGGAACTCAGGCAGTTTACAGAAGTTATTATAGGTGCTCCAAAATTATGAAAATAAGACATGTGCAGTTAGCACATCCCTTTTTCAGGTTTCCTAAGGGCTGCCTAATTACACCAATCAAGTAGTCCGCTGCGGTGTATTTATAAATCATATGAGTACAAATATACATAGTCTCACTCAGAACTGATCAATATCAGCTAACCAAGTCTAAAATAATCGAACTTAGCCCGACACTAAAACAAAATTACTATATCTAGTAATGCAAGCGGGAGATTTGACATCATGTGAGAAATACGCTTACGTTATTTATTTAGTTTGAGGCACCTATAACAACTCCACCAAACTACAACTAATACCGGGTAATTTTATTTTGCAAATTTAAAAATAATGAACCTGCCACAAAATCAGAGAACCTCGTATCGTAGATTATGCTTGTTATGAAACGTACTACAGCTCACGAAAATCGATGACGAATTGTGCTCGTGGTTCAGTACATGGGACCTAGCAGAATATTTTCTTACTTCACCTCTATCCGCCATTTCAATGCCACCAATCTGTTCCTGTTTCTCAGTCGCTTCCACTGTTATTTGTTTGTTTGGATCAGAACTAAATCTCAAGATGGCAAACTTCAATGGAGAGGTACGGTGCTCACAGTGTTGCTGTATCATTATGGTCATACTAATAATGATCAAGTAATACTACTCTATACACTTGCCATTCCAGACAAATGTGAGTGGATGCAGAAACAGCGGGATGAATTATGTTACTGATCAGCATCTTAACCCTTTCAATCCAGTAAGGTATTTTTTCACTCTAGGCTGCTTTGTTAAGGTTTGGAGAGATCCTTTGCAGTGACAGGGTTTGAAAACCTCCAGTGATCCCTTCTCAAACTGATTAATCTCATAGCGAATAAAATCATCTAATGGTGGCAAGAATACAACTCAAAAGACCATATTGACGGACAAAATGTAGCGACCGTGAAGGCAGCCTTGTTCAAAGCTATCAATGCTCAAAAACTTTACTGACAAACCTTCTACAATCCATTTTTTTAAGGGGGGGGGGGAGATTCGGATAGCCTAACAAGTGGCCAAGCCAAATTTAAAGCTAATATTTCCAAAATTACATATTAAAGAACATTCTTTTTTGGGGGGAGGGGGATTAATAAAAATGTCACTTTCTCAAGTTTCTTAACAATTTGATTATACTGTTCAACATGGCGGCTATGACAATGAGCTGTCTTCCTGTTCCATTGCTCGTCTCCTTCAGACAGTGCACGTCTTATCATTCTCCGATAACTCACCGTGATTTTCTAAGTACTGTATTCCAAAATATTTTCGTCTTTCCTTTGAAAACCGTGAATGCTCGACCACCATGCACGAAGGCTACTTGCAAACTGACCGGCAACGACTCCACGAGCATAACGATTGGCGGGAAGGGATAAGCCATGTATTGCATCTGTATAAAAGGAAAGTAGTGATTGGCTGCTAACAGAAAACTCGTTGATATGTGGCTGCAACGGGGGCTCTCAATGGCAAACGAAGTATACGAGTATAGCAGGCACTGGCCAGTGATAACGAACCCTGATCCGCTAAGAGTCACGCAAACCAATGGTTACAGAGCCCAGTGTCTACCCAGTATTTTCGTTACCATGTCAAAACTCGATGTGACATAGGAATAAAAAATAAAAAATCCAGCAGCATTATTGACATGGTCATATTCAACAACAAAAACAATTTCCTAATATGTTTGTATAATTAATCAGCCACGAGCTAGGATTTTAGGAAACTCAATTCGCATCTTTTCATTCGGTCTTTTCATTCGATCACTCACTTTCATTGCAACTGAGTCTCACTCACTAATTCATCTCTTACCTTAACTACTCACCATGTCTAATACTCATCGTCAAATTTGTCTATTACTCATTTACTCTGCTGTTCACCTAGTTCATCTAGTACCACGTTCTTGTTGGTATAAGACACTCCGTAGTACTTCTTACTATTGGCCTTGCCTTGTTTGCTATTCATAGCTTTACACTCGAGGAAAGTTCCGCGTCTAGACATTCTCCATCACCTCGAACCACCAAATGTTAGATTTTGAAACAAATCATGGTGAAGTAGTAGTCAGGCACGAACCTGTGTTCGAACCTGTGTTGAGAGGGGTGGAGAGCGGAAAAGGAGGGGTACACGCCATCAGCTTCCCAAACCCACCTCATCCCATAACTTCTCCCATCCCACACACAGGTAGCAGATGAATGAGTTTCTGGCTACTGCTTCGCTAGCACTTGTCTCACATTTAGATGCTCATGGCCAAACTGCTGGACAAAGGGTTAACGCAGAACATTTCTCGAAGGTCCATAGTTTGCATATGGAACAATGTACAAGGGGATATTATCGCTTAGGCTGTTAAGACACATTCAGCTGAGTAAAATCGTGTGGATTTAGTTGAAATAGAATATTATAAACTGCCAACCTAAACGGGGTTTATGATACCAGTATTAACTTTGTCGGGCTCCCATGATTCAATTGAGTAAAATGCAGATCTCTGACATTAGTCAGGGTAAGATATTAGAACTGCGCTGACTATAAGATATTCATTGGTGACAGTGTTAACACTCAGGTTCCTATGACCTCTTTTCAGTCGAATAAAATACTCGTAATCCAGTGTTAGCTAGAACACAAGCTGTGGTGATCAGAACAAGATTAGGACTATATTAGACAAGATAACTCGCTAAGGAAGAGGTGATACGAAGGCCTTTAATCAATGAGAAGAGGGCCTTACAATCCACTCACTTCAGTCTCTGTTCCTAACCTGTTCATCTATTTTACTTAAAGTTTCACCCGATTTACATATCAAATTCACTTTCACACATTTACAGTACCCACCAATTCACCCACTAAACTTACCTGTTCACACACATTTTCATATCCATTTACAGTACTTACTCATTTTTGTCTCACTCGCTTGTTTACAATATTCACTCGTTTTTCCTGCATCTCCTGTCACCCTATTTACCCATGATCACTCCATTTACTTACCCATCTTGTTAACATTACATACTCATTTCACTCACCCCACTCATTCATCTACTCACCCCATTTACACACCTGTTCACCCCGTTCATACATCTATTCACCCCATTCACACATCTATTCACCCTAGTTACCCATCTGTTCATCCCATGCACTCATCTATTCACCCCCATTTACTCATCTATTCACCTGTTTTTTATTTGTTTCTCTTTCATGTGCAGCACCCGGATACAGACGTGAAGTTAGAGGTTGGTTGTTTCATTTGTTTATGTTTCTCTTCTATCCACTTTGATTTCTCCTCAATTTTCATCTTTTCCAGATTACATACCACTTTTTTTCCTTCATGTTAATACTTTTTATTTGGTCTCGGGCTTTGTGGTTTTCAGTCTTTGTCATTGTCTTCTTTTCCTGTTTTCAGATTTTCTTCATACTTACTACCAGTTTTCTGTTCTCTTTTATATCTGTGTATATGTATGTTTATCTCAGTATCGCTCTCTCTTATGTCTATCTTTCAGTCTGCGAGTAACTGCTTTCTATCTCTTACTCTTTGATCCAAATTCAGGGACGGCACATAATCAGTGCCGAAACTCGACCTGTCTTATATGTCAGAGGCCCTATTTATAAAGGATCTTAACCTTATAATTACTACTATTATATTATTATTATTATTATTATTATTATTACGACCAAGAAGACTCCGTAAGTCAACTATTATCAGTTAACTTCTTGTTCGTCGTATATGGTCACTTTCATATTCACTTTATGCTGTGTGAAGCATTTCATAGCTGCATGAGTGACAAGTGTATAATTATACAATATAGGGATTTATATACACAAATTTGGCCTAAGAGATTTTATAAATATGGCCCAAGGTCTCTAGTAAGCTATACAATTAAAAAAAAAAAGTAACAGTTATTAATATTAACGCAGAATTGTCTTTGAAGTTTTTACTCATTTGTAATAAGACATTAGCTCGTTTCTAGTGAAGTATACAATTTAAACAGTAATACGTTAATGTTAACGCAGAATATATATATATATATATATATATATATATATATATATATATATATATATATATATATATATATATATATATATATATATATATATAACTCGTGTTGCTGTTAGAAATAGCTGAGCTTTATAACTCTTAGAAATGACGCATTGTCACAGAGTTTACTGTCATAGTTTAACGTAATGAAAACAGTACTCCCCGTAAACGTATTCATATCCATACATTTCTGGATACCTTTACTGATAAAAACAAAACACCTAATACTTGATGAACCTACGAATAGTGAAATTACGGTAGGTATAGCAATACGCCTGTTTACCTGCCTTTTTAATAATTCAGTTTGTGTAACATTAATAATTATGCTTAAGCTATGAGTAATTTAAAAAATGCAAGCAACTTTAAGTCACTGCTTGCGTTAAAAATGTGGTAAAAAACGACCTTTATATATGCTAATGACTCAGATATGAAGTATATCAAATACAAAATATTTTGCTGGCATTAATGGAAAGTACCTTATTTATATTAAAACCTCTTTATATGACTTTCGTAATTCTTATATACTTTTCATTTTCTCAGCAATATATAACAGACGGTATTTTCATCTTTTTATTCAAGAAGATTGTTTTCTATTTAATGTCTCTAACAAGGCTGCTCCTTTTTACCTGTTTCACTCCTTGCCCGTGCCCCCACCCAGTCACTGTCCCAGGAGCCCCCAGCGAGCTCAGCCAACCACCGCATCGGTTCGCAGATGTCCATGACCCAGTGAGTACCCACCATACTGTGCCTTGTACCGCTAGTGATAGTACCATTATATGTTAGGTACAGTAGTCAATTATAGTTTCTACTCACCTTTTTATCCCAACACTGACAGGAAGGGAATCAGAGCCAAGGTGTCACACCGAACATCTTATTGGAATTTAAAAGCAAAAGTGACAGTGACATCGCCCACTGTTCCTCGTACAGTTTAAGAAAGCTTCCAGCTAGTGTCTTAACAATGGACAACAGGTCTTCGTTCGAGATAAATCCCTGGCTAATACTTTATGACTTACTTCCAGCCAGCGTTGTGCATAGAGAGCGAGCAGAAACTATGGTTCACGAGGCTACGTCGAGTGATTGTGCCAGAATTTGCCTCCTTAGTGCGTGTATAATAAGTCGAGATGGAAAAGAAGGCTGTTGTATTTTTTGTTCCACATAGTGCCTGTACAGAACACGTAAGCCGTTGAAATTACGTGGGGAAAGAAGGCTTAGCCTTGTATCTGAACGTGTGAGGCAAAAAAAAAAAAAAAAATAGATAGATAGATAGATATGTAGTTGTGCAAATGCCTTGAGCCAACTCTGTTTTGGTAATATTCGTATTCAACATTACTTCACCAGTTGGCTTCTACAGGGAGTAGAACACCACAGTAGATATCACTTTTAGTCATGAATGTTAATGGTCGCCAGAAATACCTCCTAACCCAGTGAGGTTGGGGATTCCCCTCTGCTACATACGCTATCCTGAGTTATCAGATATTTAATCCCATAAATGACCTATAACCTTCAAAGGGTAAGCCGTGGCAACCACAAAATGGTTAATCAAATCTCAAAAACTGAAATCCAGCCTACTGAAACTGTGACGTCTATATAAGATGTTGAAGGAGCCCTGGAAGGCGTGAAAATATAAGAAAAACTTTTTACAATAGGCAGAATAACATTCAAATTCAGCGTACGAAAAACGCAAATTGAAATTTTTTTACTTTTGGTTCCCATAAAAATACCTAACCAAAAAGGACGGCGCTTGGCTCATGTCATATAACACAAACCCACTTTTTTCCTCTCTCTCTCTCTCTCTCTCTCTCTCTCTCTCTCTCTCTCTCTTTCTCTCGTGTCCTGCCATCTTACCTTGCCTTTGTACCGCAGTGCTCTAAAAGAGTCCGGCTACGAGAGCGACAGTACCCTAGTGTTCAAGAAGAGGGAAGACGCACGCCGCCAGGCACCTGATCCCAGAAAGACCAGTCAAGTGTACCGCCAGGTGAGCTATCTTAACGCGTGTTGATTAGTTATGTCAGAGTAGCGACAGTATTCTTAACTTTCTCAGTTCGAGAGGCCTCTTCTAAACCGAATGAATCATCGGAGGGCAGCCACACTGAATCAAGGAAGTCATTGTTGTGATTGCCTAAAACTGCTTCTCATGGGATTTTGTACGAAGTCCCTTCCTTTATCTATATCCGTGAAACATACAGATCCCATTTTCAACTAGAAAGTACTCAAAGAGCGCATACCTCCGCCAATGCCATTACAGGATCCGGATCCAGATCCGGATCCGCCCCCAAATTTAATCAATTTCATCTTGGCCCATGTCCCACCCTTCCACAAAATTTCACTGAAATTCTTTGAGAACTTTTGGAGATATTGTCTGGATAAACAGACAGACAGACAAACAGAAGTGAATACATAACCTCCTCCAATTTCGCTGGCGGAGGTAAATATATGACTGTAGAATCCTAGCTTATGTTTGCTCTGCCTTGCATTATTTAATTAAGTTCTATGGTTACCTTTGGCCCTGCAACTCAAGATGGGGATTTTAAGTTTTGTTTAATTATTCTTATTCTGTAATACTTGTTGTCATAGTTATGACAGTAGGATAGAAACTTATGTTTAACTTTTTTGCGTTAGATGCTTATTTGACTGCGTAGTGCTGAGAGCTATCGCGTTCTTCCTGAAAAAGGAATGTGAAAATTGTTTAGGCACTTGGAAAAAGTTGCGTTCACTATAACCTAAGTGTACTGTAATATTTTTGTATACTTTTCTCCTTGAGAGGCTTACTGTAAGCGACATTAGCGATTAAACATTGTGGTATTTCATTCTAACGACAGACGATGTTGTTAAATTAATGAAATTATTTTCCCAGAATTCAGTGGGTAAGAAGTCTTAACACGTCTCTGCATATAGTTCATTGACCTATGCACCTGAGATGTGTGGGACAAGTAGGGTGTGTTTGATTCGCGGCTGCTGATCGGCCGCCGACAATGTCATTGAATTAAATGCTGGCATGCACTGTAGTGCAACATGCGGACGTAGGTGTACACCGTGGGAAAGAATTATAGTGCAACATGCGGACGTAGGTCTACACCGTGGGTGGATGCAGTGCAACATGCGGAGTGGGTGTACACCGTGGGTGGATAATTTACTTCAAACGTCACTCATCGTTTTATAAAATTTACAATCAACATTAATTTTCTTTGATAACAGTAAGCATTTTAAGCTAATTTTTACCTCCTTAGCTTAGGAAATTATTCCATAATTGAACTGGCTGCTTATATTGCAGGCAATTTAAAAATATAAATATATATGTGTTCAAACAAGAAGAGCTGTAAATTTGTATCATCGGCAGCCAATCAGCAGCCGCGAAAAAAGCACACCCTACTCGACCCATACATCTCAGCTGCACAGGTCAATCAAACAGGGTATAGTAGCTAATCCGCCATAATAACCTGCCTTCTTGTTACCTATAATAACTGACATTGTTATCGGCAGATCCAGAGAGGAGGCGACATCCCACTTTCCGGCCTTCAAAAACCCAACCCACCGCGCCCCAAAGGTAGGTCCGCTCAGCTAAACTGGGTAAAAACTAGAGTAGACTTCACTTGGCTAGGGTAGGGTAAGACACATATAGGGTAGTGTAGGGTACGTTCTTTGGACCGTATTCTAGGTGGCACATGATCCGTCGTAGCAATTATTCCTTAGCGATTTGTTTTGTTTATCACATCAACATTCTCTTGTATGTTTTTTTATACAGCTTTCATATCATTTTAGTTTACACAAATGACATACAAGAGAATACTGAAGTGTAATATGCAAAATAAATCGCTAAGGAAAGGGGGTTACGAAACCTCCACACCTACTCAGAATACGGCCATTAGTCCTGTCCTGTGATGCCAGTGCTAACCAATTATTTCGAATTTGATTGTAAAATGTCGAGTTAACATTTTTTTTTTTTTCACCTTAATTTTAGTAGGAATGTTCTGTTTGTGTCGCGAGTTTTATTTTCAAAGTGTCCAGTTCACCCCTTTTCACCTCACCATTTGAGTTTAGCAGAAATGCTTAGTCTGTGTTTACTTGAGTTTTACTTGCAAATACTGGATCCTTTGAAGTATCATCTTTCATCATGACGAATTGGTTCCTTTTTGACTAATGACTTATGTAACCCTGATATTTTTTTTTTATTGCAAGTTTGTCATTGTATTGTACCTGTATTATTTATTTAAATTAAAGTGTGTGTGACATTAAGAGTAACTTAATCAGTATAAACGTGTATGTCACCTGTTATTATTTTTCTCCCCACAATAACAGTTACCTAAACCCCCACTACTAACACATGCACCACACCAGCTACCACAACTACCAGCACCCATAAAAATCCTCAACCACAACTACCAGCACCCATAAAAATCCTCAACCACAACTACCAGCACTCATACAAATCCATAATTACAACTACCAAACTTATCACTACTCCCAACCAGTTGCACATCAACGAAGGAAAACTGCATCAAAGGAACATTTAAATCATAACTACTAAACTACATGAACGTTATCACAAACAACAAAAACCTGCCCTTTGTTCTCATCTTCACAACTAACCCCAGTCAACTGCACATGAACGAGAAAAAACTATCAACTAAACATTTAAATCAAAACTTAACTACTCGAACGTTACAACAAACAACAGCACTCTACGTTTTGATCTCTCCCTCCTCTTTTCTATCTCTCTGGTTGCCTTTGACCGTGGCACACCGCTTGTTTGGGTCGTTGGTACCGTCTCTAGGCATGGTTAAAGTGGTTGTGGTGATTCCAGGCTGGGAACTGTACTTTTCTCGAGGAATGTGGTGGATGTACCGTCGCGGGAAAGTGTACCTGTGGCGGTGGTGGTGGTGGTTGGGTAAAAAAAAAAAAAAAAAAAAAAAAAGGCGATTTCAGGAGTTTCGCATGCGTAGTTGGTTGTTGTTGTATCTGGGAGTACGTAAGTCTCTGGTAGTTGTTATGGATGGTGGTAGTTTTGTCTTTTACTGTAGGAGCCTCATTTTTCCCCTCTTCCTCCTTTTCTCACCCTCATCTTCGCAGACACTGCCACCATCACAGCCAGCACCGTAGTTACCATCGTAGTCAGCACCTTTCGTTATCAGTCACTGTTCCAAATTCTAGGTGGCATAGTAAACTCCGTAGCACCTCTTCCTCTACGATATATTTTACCCATTAAACCATAGTATTCTTTCGTATGTTACTTAGAACGTTTCAATATCTCCACAATTTACATCAGTAACATATAAGAGGATATGAAGGTGGAATATAAGACATAAATTGCTAAGGAAGAGTTGTTACGAAATTTCCGGAGTCACCTGGAATACGACCCATTTTCACCAGCATCAGTAGTACCACCGCCATTCTGTAAATCAACGCCATCACCAGCAGCACTGCCATGTCATGCTTCACCAGTGTATTCACTACTCTGCATTATTTCACCTCAGTAGTCTCCTGCCTAAGACACATTTCATTTATCAGTTTATGTTTCCAAGATTCATCATTCCAAGACCTTCATTTTCCTTTTATTTCACTTTACTCATATCTATCTTCACTATGCCCAAAATCACCTGTCGTCTTGTTTTTTGTTCTGTTTCTGTCGTCCTTGCTCTTTTCTGTGTTCTTACTTTTTTTTTTAAATTCTCCTAGACATCATGTCTCTTTGTCTAGGGTCTTTTCTTAATTCACATCTTTTCCCCATCATCTTACTGCATTCTTTATCGCTCTGTTCCTTTAGTATTTCTCTCTCTCTCTCTCTCTCTCTCTCTCTCTCTCTCTCTCTCTCTCTCTCTCTCTCTCTCTCTCTCTATTTCTCCTTCCTAACCTAAACTTCGCATGATTCTTCCTATAATTTTTTCCTATCCAGTGTTTCTGTAAATAGCGTTACGTCGACACAAGCACCAGTAATCTTGCCAGTTGTTGTTGTTCACCTGTTCTTGTAAACGCTGAGAAGCAAGAGTTGCACCTGGCATATTTTTGCCTGCATAGAAGCACCAGACAAATTTCACTGCTTAACCCAGACGACTTAAATATTTGCCTGTTACAAGCACTGAAAAATCACATGCTTCTCCCATCGGCGTTGTTAATTTGCCTGCGTAGAAGCACCGGACGCAATCACTGCTTAAGTTGAAGATTATGTTGCCTGCAAGTGCCGATAATCATTGCTTCATTTGACATCTATGCCTATGGAAGCACTTGAACTATGCATAGATCATCTGTGAAGGCACTACCACTGCCACCTTCGCAGCACCAAAGGAAAGTCTGAAATTTCTCCACGCCCTGCAATCACGGTCTCAGCATCTCCTCCTCTTATCTAATATAGGTCTCATTTTTCCTAGGAGACCCAGCAGTATGTGATTATTAATAGTTTTGACTAACACCACTCTTGCAGACGAGTACTACTACGTGGTGTACTCAGACTTGGACTTGGGCCTACACCATCCATCCCTCTCCGATCTCTTCCCCTTCATTACAATGGCACCACCACCAACCAAGCCTCCCGTCCCAACCTTTGGGGAAAGGAAGAAGTCAGCACCATCTAAAGTGACAGTGGCACCATCACCGCCACGACGCATCTCTTCCAAGTGGCACCCATCACTGGTAAAGAGCAGCAAGGACCGACCACCAGTGCCTTCATCACGCTCCACCTCAGCTGAGCGAGTGCGAGAGACTCGGGAACTGTACTCTACATGGCATCGTGAGAAGGTGGCTCGTTCAAGGGAAAAGTTGGGCACCTCCCCTGCCAGAACTAGCTCACTAGGCCGCTCACTCTCGGCCGCCAAGCAGACACAGGAGGTGCGTGAAAATTTTCTGAAGGGCCGCCGAACTGTCTCAGAATCTCGTTTCACGATCCAGGACAGAGAAAACTCGCCGCCACGCAGAAAGACGAGTTCACCTTCACGACATTATGAACCTCGCAACAAAATAACCCATAAATCCTCAATGAGAGAAGAAAGAAGTACAACGTACAAAGCAGATGACACTACACTCAAACGAGGTCATAGCAGATCACTGAGTGCTGATCCTCCGAGAAAGTGGTCAAACACCTCCACAGAGAGTAATCGTGGTAATGTAATGCGCCACACCGTAAGCAGCATGAACAAAATCAAGCGGCCATCACTGCCCAGCAACCAGGCAGATGGTATACATACGGCCCCTCGCAGCAGCAGTGCTGAAAGTAGTTGTAGGCGTCATCGCAGCTGTCTTTCCCCTGAGCCACAACCACACAGCCGCAAATCACCTGTTGGGAGGAAGGACAGTCGCTACAGAGGTTCACCATATTCTGATGTCTCCATAGAGCCATCTGATGATAAGAAGCTGAAACAAAGTGAGAGTTTTGACACAACACAGAGTAATGAAACTGGTTACTCAAGCATGCTCGATCTTTCAACTTCACCAACACCAGAGAAACGAGTTACAGAGGAGAGTGAACGCAGACCCAGGAAAAAGTCAGAGCCACAACCACGGCCGCACTCAGCACCAGTGCGACGATCGCGATACTCAGCATCCTTTGCTGAACAGCGTGAAAAATGGGAAGCCCTGAGTCGTGGTGAACATGTTGGTGGTCGTTTCTCACGTAGTCCTACACGTAGCACGTCACCTTTACGATCCCTGACACTAGTAAAGCAAGTCAGTAGCAGCTTCAGAGATATTCCAGCTGAGGTCAGCTATGCAGGTCCACGACGCAGCAAGTCCCTTGATGTACTGACACCGTCACCTCACTCACATCCGCGCCGCTACCGTCAATATATCCTGGAGCTGAGGAATGCTGCACCTAGAAATGCTCGAATCTCTCAGCTGCGGCGTCTTTTTACATCATTAGAACGTGTTCATCGACTTGAGCGGTCAGTTAGTAGTGTTGAACTGTCTGCTGCTGAATGTCATGCTTACAACATCATTGACTTTGAGACATGGAAGGGTATGCGAGAAAGAGAACGGAAAGCACTGGAGTATAATGTTTTACTGAAAGAGTTAAATGTTGCACAGAAAGAACGGGAGTTCTTGTACAAAGTGACGCCTGAGAAAAAGTGGGCTGGTGACTGTCGACTGAGGGGACGTGATGTCAGCGTCACTGACCTTTGTGACAAGTTTGCCAGCACCTCTGACAACACCTCTGAGGTTACACACAAGCGACGACGCGAACTAGAGAACTCGAAGGACACATACCGTGGACTTTGGCGTGGTTCATCGGTTCGTGATCTCTCCCACAAGTATCAGAGTCCTGAGCGACAGCGAGTCAGTAGGCGAGGCTCTAGCCTGAGTCTTTCCCGTGAAGACTCTAGTCTGAGAGCACGAGGACTGTGGACAAGCCTCAGTCTAGAGCAAGTGAATGCCTTTCGCGATCACCTCACTGAAATATATGGTTCCATGCAAAGCGTCCGCTCATGGAGGGAGAGGAAACAGAGAAACTCCGAGAAAGCTCAGCAGCGCAGCCAGAGAGAGACATCTAGACACAGTGTAGATGTGGCTGAGACAGGTAGAGCTCTGGCCAATAAACTGAACACTCTACATGTTCGAGCACCTTCTGATCCAAGCCGGGTCACAGCCAGGGCAGCTTCACCACCTAGAGCCACCAAAAGCACGAGTAGCCTCACCCAGGTTGAGGATCAGCGCCGCAAACTGTCCAAGCAATTGTCAATCGAGCTGCAGGAGAAGGTGCTGGAGCAGCGCTCAACACGCGGGTTGCCGGCAACCCCTGGTGCTCTCGGCACCCTGCCTGCCCCAGATGTGTCCCTCTCCATTAGCCCAGATTCACTCTCAAGATCATCGCCTCGCACCTGCTACTCCCTTGACATCTCTGACTCCTCAGAACCCAACTCTCTTAATTCTGATCAGCTGTTGTTGGTGGTACAAAAGCCAGGCAGGGCTGGTCGAAGCCAAAGCCTCCCACCTGAGCCCTCGAGTGATGCCGAGACCAGTGACTCTGAGGTGTCAGTAAGAACTGTAGTGCACCGTGATGTGGCAGGAAAGGTCAAGTTTTTTGAAAAACGAGCTCGCCGCAACTCTAGATCCTCAGAGCGGCAATCTTCCCGTGGCAGCCAGCTCAACGTAGATGAGGTGCCACACTACGCCACGTTACCATCCCGCCTCAAACAGCAGTCTCAGAGCAAGTTACTGTCCCCAAATTACTTGCCAGAGCGTTCTGTATCATCCGTCAACCTAAGCAGCAAGGCAGACTTGGCTTCTCAGGCCTGGCGTATCTATGACAAGACCAACCCTGTCAGTAGCTCTTCTGTCCAACGTCTAAGCGAGCCACCACGAGAGCACAAAGACATCGCCATCCCAACCACAACACATTCTCGCTCCTACTTATATCACGTAAAGACTGGAGATGTCAACCGCCTAAAGCAGCGTTACGAGAGTCCTGAAGATGCTCGCCGCCGTGCCAGGTCCTTGCCAGATGTAAATGGCCCTCTGTCACGTGTAACCCCCACAGGGAGGACAGTGGTGCGAGGGCAAGAGGCAGGTGATGTGCAGTACATAAGAACCAAATATGAGGCTCCCCGGCGGTCCCGCAGCCCTGAGCACTGGCATCCCACACGTGACGAATACCTGCCCAAGTCCAAGCTGACCTCCACCCTACAGACCCTCGCCTCACGCTCCCCTGCATTCCATGAGCCTGATACTATTCAGCGGCTGGCACGGAGGGACTCTGTGGAGAAGGCAGTGCTTCGGCGTGTACACACTGGCACAGTGGAGGCCTCAGTAGAACGACTGGAGGATAGGCAGCGGGAGGCGGCCAGCTCAGGGCTCTCCATCATAGGCCAGATGTATACTTCTACCCCTTCCGTGCAGGAGCTGGCCACCATGGCGCCCCTTGTGCCACCCCGTCCCCCACCTCCACTCCTGGGGCCACAGAAACCTCAGCGTTTGGGCCGCACTGCTCCCCAGCCCCTTCTCACCTCCACACCCACACCGTCACCTGGGGATGCCCGCGCTGTCCACAAGCAGAGAGCCTTGAGTGTACAAGAGCCCGTGTGTCCCCCACCAGTCACCGTCCACCCTCCTCCTGGCTCCTCCGCCCTCTTCGCCCGACCCTCCTCCCACTACAATGCTGATGCCCACCGTCCAAAGTCCCGCTACATCCCGCCTGAGTCCTACGGAGCGTACATCCCCCGAGTGCATAGCCACAGAGGGGCAGAGTGGACACAGTCTCTAGAGCGCCCCCACAGGGTGACTCGCGCCATGTCCCAAACCACCCCTCCCCCGCCCTCCGCCCACTGCTGCACCCTCCGCCGCCACTCGCAAGCCCACCCTCCACGCCGGACGTCATCAGCCACCCACCACACCTACTCCCAGCCCTACTCCCACACCCACACATCCCCCCGCCCACTCGAGCAATCCCAGGGGCGTGACCAAAGCTACGGCAGCAGCAAGGCAGTGTCGTGGAAAGGTGCTCCTGTGTGCCATTATTATCGGGTGCATTCCTTTCCGACTTCCTCCTTTATCGGTTGCTTTCCTTTCCCCCTCCTTCATCAGTGGCTTTTCTTTTCCTCTCCTTCTTGTATCAGTTGCTTTCCGTCTCCTTCCAATATCTTTCGCTTTCTTTTTCCTCTCTTTTCTTTACTCTGTATCTCTCTCTTTCTCTTTCCCTGCTTTCCTCTGTAGTTCTTCACTCCATTTCTTCATTTCATCCTTCCATTCACTATCTACTTTCCTTTCCTATTTTCTTCATCGGTGTTGGTATAATTTTAGATGGTGCTGAGTGACTGAATTTTCGCTTAGAGCATATTATGGTTCTATCTTCCTTCTAAATCTGCTAAAAGTTTCTGTAACAATCACTCCATTAGATTTCTTGCCTTCTCATATATTGAATTGCCGTATGTTCCTACACTTATATTTCACTGCATTTCTTTTATCTGAAAATAAACAGGTTGAGATCAATTACATTCGGATACAGTGAAAAGAAAGGTAATTATGGCCTTTACTATGGTACTAAGCTAGCAGTAACTAGTGACTTAAAAAAGTGACAAGTGCTAAAACTAGGATCACAAGGAAATGACCACTTCGCCCTCATTATCCTTCCCATCACCATCGACATCACCCCATTCCTCATCCTGCATTTAGCCCTCTCTCCATGCCCCTTTACCATACGTAAGTGATCATCATAATCTCCATTTTCCGGTGTGTCTCTCCCCACCCCCTTTGATCTTATCACGAAAACATTTCCCTGTGTTTCTTCCTTTCAGCTGTGCTCATCACCGTCCCAGTTCTCGTCATGCCCACCCTTTCATTGTCTCTGTATTTTATTTTCAGTTTCGTCAAATGTTGCCAGTGTCGTCTTAACAGAAACTTGTCCTTTAACCAGACACATCCCCGCTCAGTAAAGCCAGTGTTGGATCATGATACACTTTTGTCTGAACACTGTCAGCTCAACAGAACACTCCCACTCCACCCACAGAAAATAAATTAAAACCACTCCTCGGTCAAACACTCCTTCCTTAACCAGATAACTAAAAAAAAAAAAAAATACAGTCTTCCTTCAAACAGATTTTTTTTTTTTTTAATTCTCCAAACAAGCCAAGTATCATGTGCTACAGCAATATTCTTTCTAGTTCTTCTAGGCTCTCATACCCCTTCTCTCCTGTATTCTTTTCTTCTCCGTATCGCCTTCTTATATGTGCAGTTCCTCCAACAAACCCACCCTTCCTCCAACCATCACTTCATTTATGTACCCTGGTATCACATCTCCCCCCCTCTCTCAAGGGGCGTAGCCAAAGTAGTAAGGGAAACGGGAGCTATCCTCCCCACATTCAGGGTTTTTCAGTTCTTAATTATAAATGATATCTTGGTCCTCCAAAACATTTTTTTTATCTGGCTACGCCTGTGAGTTCCCCTTTCTCTGTAATCCCACCATTATTATGTGTATCCTCTCCACCGTGCCCTCCCCTTTGTGTACCCCTCTTCACCGTGTTCTCCCCCACCCTCTCAGAGCCCCTCATCGGACCCCTCCCGTTCTCTTACCTGAAGGCCTCACAGAAGTCGCCCCCACCGCGTCCAGGTAAACAGTCCCTCCACTCCCTTCCCCCACCAAGGAAGGGGGGTGTGGTGGTGACGACCTAGGGAGTGAGATTGTCATAGTTATGGTATGAATGACATGACTGGTGAGTGTTGATGTAATGGGTGGGATTTGTAATTGTCTAACTTAGGTTGCAAGATCGAAGGATGACTGTGACTACTGTGGATGTGAATGAGTGAACTAATAAAATATAATGAGTTAACGGCTAAAAGGCATAAATGTAACAACCAGGGGTTTTGAATGTAACAGGCAAAGGTGAAATTATCTTGGCTGGGCAGGAATGAGGATACAGGGTATGAATATATGAATGCTGTAAATGATTGATTTGGGGTACGAGTGCGATAATCAGTGTTACAACTGTTATGAGTGATACGCTGTTATAATGAAGTGTGAATGTAACAGGACCAATTATGTTTGGATAAATAAAGGGGGGGGGGAGGTTAAGTGCAAAAGGGGTGTGTTTGAGACGGTATAATGAAATTGTTGTGATGCTCAAGGATGTGTGATTATTATGGCGTGTGTTTTTGACAGCATGACGATAGATTTTTGAGCTTGGGATGTGTCTGTGGCGGCTAGCTAGGGGGCGTAAAGAGAGGGGGAGGTGAATATGACAAGAATGTGTGTATGATGGCTATAAATGCAATATAGGTGTGGTTGTGATGGTCAGGGGGAGTGAATATTACAGGAGTGTTTGAGATAAGGATGTGGATATAACGGGGGTGTGGTTATAATGGCAAAGGGAATGAAAGTAATGAAAGTGTGTTTGTGATGGCCAAGGGTGTGATGTAACGCAGGTGTGCTTGTAATGGCCAAGGTTGTAAATAAAAAGGGGGAGTGGTTGTGAGGACCAGAGGTGTGAATGTAACGGGGGTGTGGTTATGATGGTTAGGGGTGTGCATGTAGGGGGAGGTGTTTGTGATGGCCAGGTGGGTGAATGTAACGGGGAGGAGAATGTGATGGCCCGGGGGTGTAAATGTAACGAATAGGTGATGGCCAAAGGGATGTGTATGTAACAGAGATGTGATGGTCAGAGGTTATGAATGTAACAAATAAATAATGGCCAGGGAGTGTGAATGTAACGGATACTTGATGGTTATGGGTGTAAATATAACTGGGGTGTTTGTGTTGGTCAGAGGGTGTGACTATAATGTAGGTATGGTTGTAATGAGGGTACGTCTGTAATGGGGCAACTGTCAAGAGGAGGGAAGAGGTATTATGATACTAGACAAGTTGGGTGTATGTATGTGCCAAAAATAAAACTGTGTAGTTTTATTGCGTACATGTAAATAATTTGCAGTAAAGCTTGGGAATTCATAGATGGTTGAAATGATGGTTGTTTCAGAGCTTATTAGTACGATGAATGTGATGTTTATTCACTGTCCAACAGCTCAGTAATGCTATGCGTGGGATGAGCAGTTTTGTAGGCAGTAAACGATGAATGTGCGAGGTTTGTGTGTCGAATGATTAGACTACAGTTCTCTTGCGTGTTACAGAGATGTATATTATCTGTAAATACGAGAGATTAGAACACAGGGTGAAACTGATGGGAAGTTAGAAGGATGCTTGAGGTATGTGTGATGAATTAGCGCTTGTAAATAAGCATATGTAAAAGGAACACGTGATTACTAGACAGTGAATATGTATATATATATATATATATATATATATATATATATATATATATATATATATATATATATATATATATATAAGAAAATGGATATGCTAGTGTAGGTTAGTGATCAAGGCACTATATTCTAAGCTGTGAATGTATGCAAAACTTATACATAATTCAGCTTCGATTAGATTTAGACATTCGGTGTGGGTTTAACATATGGCCTAAACGCTTAGAACACGAGTAATTTCATTGTGGGGTGTAGTGGTAGCGTAATAATCTGAGTTGGGATAGGATACAGGGTGTAGTATTGTGTAGCGCGGCGTAAATGTTAGGTGTAGTGTAGTATACAGCCATGGTGTTATTAGTTACAGGGTAGTGTAGTGGTGTGAGGGTACTGGGTGTAGTGAAACAGTATGCGGTTACTGTTGTGTACTTTGGTGCGGTGTAGTATAAGTATGTTGGGTGCAGTGAAGCAGTACAAGATAACTGGATGTACTGTAGTGCACTAGTATAGCAGAGTGAGGTTACTGGGAGTATACCGTAACAAAGTAGTGTATTATTCGGTGCAGGGTTACTGGGTGTATTGTAGTAAACAGTATTGGGTTAGTCTATTGAGTACAGTGTTGCATTATTCTAGTGTGTAGGTAGTGGGTCTGACGTAAAGCTGTTGAGTGCAGTGTATCTAGTAGTGTGGGACTACTATGTGTAGCGTAGTGTAGTCTGACAAGTACTGTAAAGTTGCTGGTGTAGTTAAGTACAACAGTGCTGGATTACTGGGTATAATGTAGCAAGAAGTGTTAAATTACCGGCATTAGGTGTAGTTATTTTAGTGTAACAGTGAGTGTAGTGTTGAAGTGTAGAGCAGCAAGCAATGTGAGGTTAGTGGGAGCAGTTTAGTGTACTAATTTATTGGGTATTAGTTAGTGTAACAGTGTATTGCTATTGGGTTTAGTGTTGTGTAGCTTGGCAAACAGTTTGAGATTGTTGGGTAAGTGCAGCGCAGTAAACAGTGTGAAGGTGGTGTTTGTAGTTCAGTAAGCAGTTTGGGTTAACTGGTATTTATACAGCAAGAGGTGTGAGGTTACACAGTGTAGTGAAGTACAGAATGACAGTGCGAGGTTATGGGTCTTATGGGTGTAGATAATTGTTCTATACTGTAGCAATGCGAAGCATCTGTGTTCACCTCCTGACTTAACCTGGCTTTAATATATCACCTACAAAATTATATTTCATAAATCTGAAAACACATCATTACGAGATTGTACTTTTGATCAAAATTTGAGATCAGAGTTGTGTCCTGAGGTGAACATAGTTTGTTGTGTCTCGTCCTGTGCTACTGTGCCACGTCTACAGCCTTAAAAAGTAGAAACTAATCCCAAAGACACTGTTTCAAACTATGATTAACTACCTACTACGCTATGATCCAGGCCACATCTACCCCTGCCCTGGTTTCGCCCAACTAACAAACATTTCCCGTATAAATATAGAACTTTGGGATTTTGGTTGTAAATCCACTCAACCTTTTCAAAGAATGTTCTGGATCTTTTGTTGTGTGTGAGGCAGATTTGGCTTAGTCCGAAGAGATGAAGCGTGACATTTATCGTGTGTTTACAAGCTTGTAAATATCACTAGTTCGATTTCAGAGAGTCTAAAGCAGAAGTGTTTTATACTATAAATCTGCAAGGTTTCTTGCAGTGTTTTAATTCCACATCAACTCGGCTGTCTTCACAAACCAATACTGCCTAAGGCTGAGGATTTCCCGAGTATTTTATTTTTCCTGCTCCTCCAAGTTGATGATATGACATGGCCAGCGACTATTTAAAATCGTTTAGAGATCATTCTGGACAATTTTTAAGCTCTAAGGATCCTGAGATATTTTTAAAGGTTGAGGATATGTTCAGGAGTAATGCTGTCATCAGACGAAGTGTTTACGCAACGGATCCATGAAATTAAGTGTGCCATAAGAAACGAAGAAAATGGAACTGGCAGACTTTCTTCCCAGCAAACCCTCATTCCGCAAGACCTCTCATTTCCTTGTTGAGATACGAGGGTGAAAAAGTGTATTCGTGTCAGGACTGTTACGCAACGTATCGTATATACGGAGATGTCTCAGACAAGGAGGGAGAGACGTGGGTTGGCAGCTCCACTCTTCACTCAGTATCAGCCCTCCTCCCTCCATTTCCTTCTTTCCTCTTGTCCTTCCATCTCTCCCCTCCTTCATTTTTTTTCGCGTTCTCCTCTCCCCCTCTTCGTTCCTTCATTTTCTTTCTTCTTGTCTTTCCTACACGTTAATCCTTCACTCTCCTTTCCTCTCGACTTTTCTTCCCTTTCTTCCTTCCCTCCTCTCTCTCTACTCTCTCTTTTCCCTCTCTCTCATTCTTCACCTCCTCATCTTCATCTCTTCATTTTCACCGCCCACTCTACGTCATTTTTTACTCCTCACTCCTTCTCGTTAGTTCTCCTCGTTCTCTCCCTCTTTCTTTGTCACTCCTGGCCACTTCCCTCCTCCTTGAAAATATCTACGGCCTTGATAACTCCCCCTCCATCCCTTACTATCACTCCTACTTACCTCCTGTGATTCCACCTCCCTCTCTTCTTTTCCTCTTCCTCATCATTCCCCTTGCCTACATCCTTTTAGCACCCTTTTCTCCCCTTCCCCTTACATCCTTTCACTCTTCTTTCTCTACCACCTGCTCTTTTCTCCTTTCCCTCCTCTCCTCCACCACTTTCCTTTTCCTACATCTTTTTCCTCATTCCTTGTCTTCTCCTTCCTCTGCCTCTTCCCATCGTTCTCTTACTCTCTTCTTCCCCAACATCCACTTCTTCTCTCCAAATAGCCTCCTTCCTCCCCCCCCCCCACAAGCCAATCTTTTATCTACAGTCCTTCCTACCCCTCTCCCCTTCCCCCAGAAACTTCCTCTACCACCTCTTTCTTCAATTACTTCTTTCACTCCTCTCCTCCCCTCCTTTCCACTCTCAATGTCTTCCAGTCTTTTTAACTATTCGTTTTTTTTTCTCTGGCGCTTTTGTCAATCAGATCCTCACTTCTTTGTTACCCTCCCTATTCCTCCCTTCGTTTACCCATCGTCTCCCCTCTCTTCTCTTCGCCTCCCACTTCACAACTTCGTCTCCTGTCACTGTTTTCCTTCCTCTTGCTTCGCATCCCCTCCTCTCCCCTCCCCTCTCACAGCTGTCAACCCATTGTTTCCCTTCTGTCACTCCTTCCTCTCTATCTTCCCCTTCCTCCTTATACTCCTGCTTTCCTCTCCTGTATTTCCTTTCCTCCTACACCTTTTGTCTTTCCCCATCCCACCTATCCCTTCCCTCAACCCCATTTCATGTCACCCTTTCCCTCCCTCTTGTCATTTCTTTCTCCCTCTTGCATTTCCTTCCTTCCCTCATATCAACCCTTCCCTCCATCCTGTCACTTTTTCCCATTCTCCTGTCACCCTTCCCCTCTCTACTGTCTCCTCTCTCCTTCTGTCCCTACTGTCTCCCCTCTTCTTCCCTCCCTCCTATCTACATCTTTCTTTCCTCCTTGTCTCCTCCCATCGTCCGTCTCTCGTCTCCACATTTTTCCCCTCCATCCTTCCTCCCTTCCCGTTCCTCCCTGTCTCCCCTCCCCCATCTTCCGTCTCTCGTCTCCACAGCTGGCAACCCGTTCCCCACCCTTCCCTCCCCGTCAACTATTTCCGTGGCCTCTGAGTCGGCGCTTGAGGGAGTATTCTGAGAGTAGGCAGTAGCAGCTCTCACTCAACTTGCGCTCACTCGTCCCTTACTGTCTTCATTCACTCGTCACTTACTCCCTCGCCTCGCGCTCTTACCCACACCTGGTACTGTTAATATCTGTCTTACTCTCACATGTGTCATGCTCTGTCTCTGCCTCTGCTTATTCAAGATATGAGAGGCCATAACTAGATGGACAGATGGAGGTAGCGACGTTGGAAGTAATGGTAAAGGTGATCATTAAAGACAATATCGGTAATAAGTAACAAAAATAAAGATTGGACTGATAAATAAGGATTTCGATAATAGGAATAAAGAGTGTAACAGGGGACATTTGTAAGTCAGGTTCGCTGCCAGAAATATCCATGAATCAGAAACTCGTTTACCTGTAAAAATTCGTCCACTGGCATCACCCACAGCAAAGATGGAAGCTCGTTTGACTATCTCTGCACAAGTGACGAGTAAGAATTTAAGCATTCTAATAATACCACATGCTGCCTACATTTGAAAAATATTAAATCATATATTGTCTATCAAACTAAGTACATGAAACTACGCATATTCTTTAAAAATGACATTTCAAACTTGTGGATGCCTTTGAAATTCACGGGCTGTGGAGTCTGGGCGCTTCCCACTTCAGCCAGCCTAATATTAGCCACCGTCCCCGCCAACCGCCCAGTCTTTTATGGCTCCTTTTTCTAAACAAGCAGAGCGGGCAATACTGATGGCCGCTTTAAAGTTCATACGAGCCTCCTTTTTGTGTTGTATGCGTGTTTATTTTTACCCGGCGACCATTTCAGCGAGGGCCGCCATTTGTTTGCTGAACGCGTATGACTGCGAACGCGCACAATTTAGCATATGAACATCTTCATAATTTCTGTCTCTTTTTCCCTCGTCATATTATCCGTCCGAAATACAGATATGGAGGGGTATTTTAGGTCAACGTTAAAAACTTGTCCTGGATGCGTAGTTTTTTTTTTTTTGGGGGGGGGCGGGGGGGATGGACCTACTTGCGTTGAAATTAAGTACTTGGCTCACGCTCCTCCCCCCCTCGAGCCCTCACATTGCCATCGGCCTCTGGGTAAATATTCGCCTTTGTACAAATTTTTACTCTTCTCGCTACAAGTATTAACAGCTTTTAGAAATACATGATTAACAACATGCTGTGTACAAACTTCATTAATGACATCTGGTCTCCTGGTATGATTACTAAAAGGGATGCATCAACAAATTTACACATTTCACAGTATCCAACATTTCCCTCCATCTTGCTCTCTTCCCCCTTCCCCGCCTCCCTCTTGGCCCTTTGCACGCTTCACAGTTTCTATCTACTGTAGTCGCGTCTTGGCTCATGGTGGTCGTAGTGCCTCTTCGTCTCTGCTCCTGGGACTGTTTCTCATCTCTGCTTGCGGGGACTCTGTGTGGCCTCCTGGGTTACATAGACCTGACCCTCCCTAAACATGCCCTACATACGAGGTACTTACACACCTTTAACCCCAGAATCTCGGCGACGTCATTTTTAGTTTATTTTTATTTTTATTTCTATTAGATGATTTTATTCAACATGGGAATGGCCTCTCGTACTGAAAGGATTTATTAAATTTATACCTAATTACCCCAGTTCGAGAAGTCTCCCCAAAACTGAACAAAATCGTCAGGAGAAAGAAAAGTCGACTAAAAACGACGTCACTCCGATTCAGTGGCGTCATCTGTCCCTTGGTGGCTGGTATACTCAGTAACTACTAACACTATCCTCGCTTGGACCGAGTTTTAATAAGTGTGTGTTCTTCTTTCCATGGCTTTACATAATGTTTAGGCAAGAACAGTAAGTGGCTTTTTGGTTTACTGTATTATTTGTTAACTGTTGTACCGTACTTACAAATTCATGGCTGTCCATATCGATATATTTATTTATTGTCCAATGTACCGTATAATACCTACTTGGAAAATAATAACTTTCAGTGCTGAAATATTTCTTAAGAAGATTAAAGAAGTAAGCATTTAAATACATTTAGCGTAGCGTTAGATATTTTGCACTACCATACCCTTTCCCTTACCCTCCAGTTTGGCTTCATTCCGCCTATCAGTACCTTATCTGACAACATTTTCCTCTATACGTCAAAGTACAATAATTGATCCTTACTGTCAAACATCAAAAATTTCGCATTACCTTACCTTCCTAGCATCCTCGTTCCCATCTCACACGCAACTCTCAAGCATACAAATTCCCTTTCTGACAACAACTCTTCCTGCCTCCTCCACTGGCCCGTACACAGAATCCCCCTACAAATACGAATCCGGGGAGGTGAACATCCACTACCGCACCCCCGTGAGGATCGAGCAGAAGGAGGCCATACCGGAGGAGGAGCTGGCCCGTCGACAGGAGGAGCACATGAAGAAGGTGTACGAGAACGAGCGCCGCAAGAAGTACTTGGCGGAACTGGAGGACATTGAGCGCCGCCGCCACACGGACAACTTCACGTGAGTCTCTCTTGTGGTTGTGCAAGTTTGTAGAGGAGTCCCTGTGTAGTGGCCCATGTAGTTTCGTAGTGGAGTGTTTGAATGGCTTCCAAAAGTAGAGTTACAGCAGAGAGCCTGAGTAGAATCCTAGGACACTGGTGACGGGATGTACAGCTTGTGTAGTGCATCGGTAGCTAAAAGGGACGACACACTGTTATAGTGTGTACTGGTATAGAGCACAGAAACTTTCAAGAGCCAACACAAACGAATTAGCAACAAACTTGTGTAATGCAATTAATTTTACTTCTAGGTGGCGGATACAAAGTCTTCCTCAGCTGAATATGATATGCTAGGTTCGTCTTCTAACCCATACGGTTTAATGCACGGGTACACATGCATCTAACCGCTTTAGTTCATTGAAAGTAGCAGTGTTCTACGAAGTTCAAATTAAATTCTGCTGAATTACAATGTTCATATTAGAAGTTTTTCTTTTTTTGTTCAGCATATATGTCCTCTCACAGCACCTACTGTCATCCCATTGCCTATTAGAATTTTCCACTGGCTGAATCAGATTGTCTACCATTAGCCACAAGTTTGAAAGGGTTAATCAGCTTTGTATTGCATTAGCGTAGTAGGTGACACTATTAGAGTTTTATACACACTGCTACTGTATTTAGCTGGTGATGCCTGTGCTCTCTTCATTTTTCACTGTCCCGGTTACTGTCAGTAATCGTGTGCGGCATCTGCTGTGTGAGTTGGATGAACAGTGACATTCTGGTATAAATATGTGGCACACCTGGTGGGCTGGTGGTGGACCCCTTTTGTCTCGTCACACAGCCTGGAGGTGGCACTGGGTAGGGTGGAGCACACATGTAATAGTATTTATACACAATGAGTGATCACTCGTACAGCTGCAGTACTTGTGCCTACGACGCCCAACAGAAAACTCAAAATAACATAGCTTTGGTTAGTTGTCAGAAATGAGTAACAGCTTCTCTCTTTACACACACACACACACACACACACACACACACACACACACACACACACACACACACACACACACACAGTGGTAACGCTCTCGCTTTGCCAACTGGTGGACGGGAGTTCGCGCCTCGCTCAGGTTGCGAAAAGTTTCACTGACGAAGTGGGTGGTTACTGTCCCCCTTGAGCAAGGGGACGGGTGTGTGCGTGTGTGAAGGTCACAGCCTTGCCCTTAGATCGGACTATATGAGCTCTCAGCTCCCTTCCGGGAGGGTAAAAGCTGACGATCACGACCATCAAAGTGATCCTGACCGACCCGGTGAATTACACACACACCTTATAAGAAGTTCATTACATTCAAAATCAGCCGCACGAACGAAGGGAAAAGAAATATTTAAAATCAGCCATATTAGCAAAGGAAGGGAGGAGAAATATTCAATATTATCCCTGTGAACGAAGGCAGGAAGGAGAAATATTCAAAATCAGTCCTATGAACTAGGGAAGGGATGGGAAATATTAAATCATGCGGTAGGCTAGGCCAGTCACCCAGCCTCCTAGCTTATGAAATGAATCTGAGCCAAACTAGACGTTCGTGTACGTCAGGTAGTGCTGGTGTCTGTCAGAATTTAAATTTATCTGTATCCCTCTTTGTGCTTCTTCCATATCACACTACCGTTTTTGCCGGAACTGAACCAACTCTGTGTGAAAGTTACATGGATTATTCATTCATGGTTTGGGATTATTTGTCTACAGTAGGTTACATAATCATTTTTCAAGGTCGGTCTTTGATTTTCATTATTCACAACAAAATATGTTGACAAAACTGCCCACATAGCTGAGTAAACTGCGTCCACTGACCACACACTAGACATATGAACTAATCATGGATAGGTCCTTAAATAATGTTCGGTGGTTCTTATTCAGGCCTGCTATAGGATTGCCATCGCATTGCAGAAGTGACTCTGATGCAAAATTGCTTGTTGAATTACCACAAACAATAATGAACCTATAAGCCTGTGCTGTACGGTGACTGGGCAAGAGGACTACGAGAGTAAAAAGCCTATTGTTTCACCGATAAATGTACGAGGCAATTGACGCCCGTGATTTCCCTTATGCCTGTGCAGTTTTCAGACTTACTAGTGCATGCTTTGTCTACTAAAGAATCTAGAGCAGTTGTTCCAAAACTAGGGGCCATGGGGTAATCTTAAGTATTTGAGGTCACTAGTGATAGAATTTGATAATCATTTGCCGGAGGCAATATTTCCGAGTTTTTTTTTTTTTCTGTCAACCATTTTGTGCACAACAGACCTAGAAGCAATGCAAGTTAAAGTTCCGCAAACGTAGAACCAATTCCTTTGCCATACACACTTCCGTAAAGAGGAGCTTGAACGACTTTCACTTGTCACATTACCTTGATAACAGCGGACCACTCTTTGTTTCTTTCAGTCTTGTCTACCTTTCTCTGCTTTTTTTTTTCTAACTAGCTAAGTAAAAGACTGAATAAACATACTGGTTCCTTCTGGAGGATAATATATGTACCCTTTCTGTGTCTAAACCGCCGATACCCTAATTGGAAGCACACACACACACACACACACACACACACACACACACACACACACACACACACACAAAGACCACGAAATGTTCAATTCTGTGTGTGTGTGTGTGTGTGTGTGTGTGTGTGTGTGTGTGTGTGTGTGTGTGCACTACATCTTTTTAAATCACGAATTGTATTAACTGCATGTTCAATATGTGCAGTGGAGCGATGTTTTCTTTGTCTCTTTAGATGAGGATGTAAATGGGGACCACAAAGTTATCGTATAAGTCGAGGAGGGGGGGGAGGGCACAGAAGAAAAAAAAAAAATTGGAACCACTGATCTAGAGAGCTTCTTCTAATGTGTCATCACTGACTAGTGACTTAAAAAAAAAAAAAAAAAAAAAAAACTGACTTACTGTATTTCTGTTTTCTCAGCTGAAACCTAAGCACACCGCCTTCATGTACTAAGCTTATCAAACCCAAAGATTGACATCAATGCTTCTCTATACTGAGTTAATTGAATTCAGAACTGACTGATGCCTTACTTTCACTTATCATTTTCATAGCTGATGTAAGTTGTCCAAATACTCGCTCATGTTCACTTAAAAATTCAATGCACCAAATCCCTTTAACTGCACAACCTTTTGCACACTGCATCTGCTTTGCTTTTTGAACATCTTTGTATTGTACAGTCAACTGCATGCTTTAGGATATTTAACAATGATTTAATATCAGTTTTTCTGGTTCATTTTGAAATTAATTATTATTTAATTTAATAGACTTTTACGTAGTGATATTAACATCTCCATAAAAAAAATTTAGTTGTCAACTTTCGTTGTAGATAAAGAACCCTGAGCTTTTATAATTTTTACACTGATGATTTTTTTTTTTTTTTTTTCGAAGACATCCTTTCTAAAATATATTACCGCATGTAGTTTACACACAAATTTTACAAGCACCTTCTTACCAGTACTGTCTTAGTACTGCTTCGTACTTACATCTTCTTTACTCTGTCTTCATCGAACCAGACAATTTTCCCTTCGCAGTTGCTGTATGATGAGCTGCTTGTTGTCCGCCACTTTGTGGCCCTGGTTAGCATACATGAATACTTGGTAATGAGATACTTTGAACATCGAATTCTTTTTATATCTAGCCGGCTTTACTGTTCATTTTACGAAAGTTATCTGACATACATATTCTCACAAGTTTTTAATAATAGTTGTTTTCCATGAATATCTGTGCAGTGAGATTGTAGGTTATTTACAGGAAAGAGTACCAGCAACCCGGATATCAATGAACTGAAAAACATTTGCCATATGGAACTTCTCATTACCAAAAGTTTGCCATGAACTGTTTAACCAAATATACGGCACTGATGTTAGTGAAAATGAAATACTCCGGAATCAATTTGTTGACTCATTTCATCCCTGCAATGTTGCTCGCAACAGACAGCTCATTAAATCGTACTTCACTTCTTACACTGTAAATCCCAACTGAAAAATACCAAGGACCAACATCAGACATATTAAATGATATACATTCTTCCTATTGACCTTTCATGAACATTTACGAACTGATTTTTGCTATACATACCCTTCGTCATCTCTAGTCTGTCGCTTCTAGTTTTTTTTTTTTTTTTTCCCAGTTTCATATTGTAACGTAAATATTTCGTACATAAAATTCGGTACTAGCGGCTTCACCTAGATCCAATAATTTGTATCCCTACTCCCCTACCAGTTTAACAGTGTATTCATTCCCCTTGCATCTCACTCCACTTCACCCGCCCAATTTCTCATCCCTCTGATACGGCTGCTAGTTAGTTCAAGCCCAGCCCACCAATCGAACTTCAGTCACTCCCACCCGAACTCACCTAGAAACACTCTCCCACTTACCAAAAATGTCCCCAGTGACTATATCTCTCACCCAAAACTTGACCCTTGACCCCAACAATCGCCGACACCCATCCTACGTCCCCCACATTCTCTGTATCTTGCTAACCCACTCCACATCATTCATACTTACCCTACACTACTTAACTAATTTAAACTCGCTTCCCACCTCATAATTACCCACACGTATCCTACGTACCCCACTCTCATTCTGTTGCCCCCTCTCCCCTCTATTCCACATCACACTCGCCAAGTATTCCCAACACTAATTTTATTTTTACGTCCACTCTAAAGCACCCACAACCACACACCCTATACTTGTTACCCCAATCCACAACACCCACACCCACCCCATCTGACCAGGGCCCCCCTCATCTTCCAGCTCTCCCCAGGCTCGGCGCCGGTACCTCACCACCCTCAAAGTCGTGTCCCGAATCTTCTCCTCCGTGTTCTCCCTCGTCAGAGACAAACACACCCGCCACAGACACCTCCCTCCTGCCCCCCCATGTCCGATTCCTCCTCCCCCACCACCCAGGTTGAGAGATTATGAGAAACACATTGATAAAGAGATCAGGAAATGCGACAGGGAGATGATGGCGCAGTGCTCTCAAGAAACTGCTGAAGGGGTGACGGTATACATATCAGAGGAGGTGTATATATAGTGGGGAGGTAGAGGGCGGATGAACATTAGGTGATATCTGGGAGTTTTACAGAGAGGGAGGGTGTATATACAAAGTACAGGGGATTACCTTGGGGGATGAATAGCATGGCTTCTTTAAAGATTTCTGGGAGAAAGAGGATTCATATGGTAAACTCAGCGTGGAAATTATCATTAACTATGGAAATACTATAAAGTACTTGTATCATGAAATGATGTTAGTGTATAGCAATGCATGCTGAAGTCAGTAGACATTACCAGTGACTGTACAGAAGTCAGAATGCAATCACTGCTCACTGTACAAACAATGATCAAGACTGCAACTGTATATAATACACCATACTCGTTATTTTCTTACCCGAGGAAATCGCGTGTTTTCTTGGAGTAAGCGACGTGATAAGAGGCTGGGTAATGGTAGGGGATGGATGGCTGAACTAGCTCTGCCACTTTTGTGCTTCCCTACAGGTAGGTGTATTCATTTATGTATATTATTCGGTAGCAGTGTCATTAAAAAAAAAAATCGGAAGTGTTTACACATGGCGATGGCCATAATTACCAGCAAGACGTGTTATAATGGACATTATATTAATGTATTTGTTTAAGAATTGTAATTTTTTGCCACAACCATGCTCAGTATATTCAATAAGCAGAAAAGAACTGTCTTCTTCTTGGCTACCTTTTTCGTTTCCGGTGAAGTCCATTTTCTATTGGAGTCACGTTTTTTACCTGCGTCTCTGCTTACTTTCCTGTAGGCTGCTTATAGTACGTGATCTTGGAGAAGATTCCTCTTCCGCGGGCAGCGCCCAAATACACTGCCCATATTCGGGGGCGTATCCTGTCTTACAGTCTTACTACCATTCACCATCTCTCCCCCCCATCCCCGCGCGCACGGATGTGTTTCACGGCGCGTGCTCGGTAGGCCTATTGTATGTGTAAACAACAGGCTGTTTGGGTCCGATCTGAAATAAATGTGGTGCATGTTTTGAAGGTTAACCAAGGATTAAGTGATTTGACTTTCAAAACCAAATGTTAAAGGTAAAAGTCAGTTCTAAGTTTTGAACAGATTTAGACCATACTTGGTGGGAGTGTGGCACCAGTCGGTCAGTGGTCAAGGTTACAGTGCTAGGTAAAAGGGTTTGACCCTATAACTCAGTTTATATTGAGTATAGATCACACTGTGGATTTGAGTTTGAGAACAATGGGTCAGGGGTTAGTGTTATAGGGCAAAGTCAGTTCAAACAGTTCTGATCAGATTTTGACCAAACTTGGTGGAAGGGTTGAGGGTCAGGCAAGAAGCAATGCACCTCAAAGAATAATTGGTTGAAGGTCAAGGCCACAGGGAAAGACCATAATGTTCAGCCGTTAGACCAGTTGTAGGTTGGAGGTGTTGGACTCTTTAAGTGTGCTCCTTGTTTGCACAAGGCTTCAAAAGGCCTGACCTATATTAATATTAAAGGATCCAAAATTTATTAAATACAGCACAGTGAGCCTGACATGTGAATATCAAAAATATTATTTAAATGGATGTTTTGAGCTGTGGTAGCTTAGTGGTACAGTAGTGTATGTGATGTGGGTGCGGGTGCCCTTAGGGTAGGGTTTGAGCATACACATGGCAGGCGTTTAGAGTGGGTGCTGGTAGTCTGTCCTTTTATATGTTTGCATCCTGTCACTTCTCCCTATGACAACAGTGCCACACACACTTTGCCAGTTCAGCACTTCTACTTTTTACATGCATCACTCTTCTTAAGACATCCCTTCACCATTCATACATTGCAGGGTTGCCAGATGCTTCAGTGAGAAAAAGGGCAGACTTAAATTTAAAAAAGGACATTTGCCCCCCCTAAAAGGGCAAACCCTTTAAATGTGTGTCTCTCTGTATATTGCCAGACGCTATAATCCTGTAAGGGGTGGCCATTTTACTTTGAGTTATTTATTTTACGGGGAGGGGCACTAACCCTTCACCAACCCACTTGTTGACATGCAAGGAGCACGTATGGTTTGCTTGTATGGTTACCACCCAGCACTGTAAATGGTTTCTTGGCTTACAGGAAACCATTTGGCTTGTCACTTAATGTAAAGCCACCTGTAAAGGAAAGAAAAGCAATAAGAAGTGACAGGAAAGATGGAAGAAATAGGAAGAGAGGAGGGCAGGCACAGAAAAAGAATGATAAAGGCCAAAGAAGAAGTAGGCAGCACTACATCAAGTGAGTGGATGATGGTCGCCACCACCTTTAAATGTACTGCATATATATATATATATATATATATATATATATATATATATATATATATATATATATATATATATATATATACTGTATATATATATATATATACTGTATATATATATATATATATATATATATATATATATCAGCTATCCAACCTCCAATCCTACGTTGCCTCATGAGAAGCATACTGTAGGAGCCCGGGGCTATGCAAGTTGGTCCTGACATTTATGAGAGTGACCAGCCTCACTCATCCCTGAGTGGCATTACATGAGCAATATACACCAACCATCCCTTGGATATAAACCTTCACCAGCTCAGTCCGATTGGAGTGCCTTAATTGCCCACTAAACCACCAGGCACCAAAATTTGGTTATATGGTTACCACCCAGCATAGTGAATGGTTTCCCGGTGTACGGGAAATCATTTGGCTTGTCACTCAGTGTAGAGACACCCATAGCAGAATGAAGAGGAAAGAAAGAAGAAGGAGTGTAAAGTCACCCGTGGGCAGAAGGACGAGGAAAGAATGAAGGAAAGAACGATGGAAGAGGATGAAAGGAGAGAAGGTGAAAGAGAGAAAAGAGGAGACACCTGAGAGCAGAACTACATCAAGTGAGTGGATGGTATATATATATATATATATATATAATCGTTATATATATATATATATGTATATATATATCTTTATATATATATATATATATATATATATATATACCCCGTATATATATATATATATATATATATATATATGATGTATATTTTATATATATATATATATATATATATATATATATATATATATATTTATATTTATATATATATATATATATATATATGTGTGTGTGTGTGTGTGTGTGTGTGTGTGTGTGTGGCGAGTGAGAGGGAGAGAGAGAGAGCGTTAATGTACCATTTTGTGTGGATTTTTAAATTTCGATGATCATTTCTTCAAAGGAGCAGTCTTCATTTTCCTTTCTGGTCTGGCTATTATTATTCTAGCTCCTACTGCTTCTAGCATATGCTACAGTAATTATAAAATTAATAAACTCTGCAGACTACCTCCTGATTGAATTTTCACAAATGTAAGTAATAAAGACAGCTGATGTTAGTGACCATCAAGTCCAACCTTGCCTAACCACCAAAGTCACCATTAGGCCACTAACACCCTCCCCAGACTTTACCTCCCCACCCCTGTCGAACGGACATGTATTGGACCTGATCTAGCTTCCAAACTGACTCATTCACTCACTCTGTTAAAATTTTATGTATTTATGTATGAAGGGTAAATGGTGTGGGGAAGTAAAGACTTTGAAAAAGGGACAGAAAAGGACATATTCAGGATGTCCATTTTGACTTAAAGAGGACAACCAGATCTCAAAAAGGACAGATTGTCCTAAAAAGAACAGACCTGGCAACCCTGATACATTGTCTAACAGAAAAGTGAAGACAGTTCTTATCTGTATATTTTTCATTCGGTTTTATGTATTGTATATAACACAGAGCAGACTTTATCATCATAACTAAAAGTTGTCACTGTTGTAGGAATTGATCAGGTATCTTGAAACGTTAGCAGTGGAAGCAGACATTTTGTTCTTCAACTTAACCATACCAGATATTATGACTCTTGCAATAAAACTGCCCTTTATTTTATTAATTTGCAGGATATTTATAATACATGGAAGAACATTGTTACAAATGAGATTTATTGTTAGTTACTGTGCAGCACTTTAGAAAACTATGGGATACAATATTTTTAGTATACTGAATCAACTGCAAGAAAAATACAGTATTACAGTAATATACTGTATTTAGGATAACTGCCAATGATACAACTGTTAAAACAGTACTGTACAAATCAGTGTCATCTTAGTCTCTTAAGCTCACATACTGTACGGTGCTCCAACAGTGCATTATTTCTCAGCCTGTTAGATGTTAAGCTTGGTAAAGTGTGTTTTTATGTAAAATGGTATCACTGTTTATTTTTGTGTAACCAATATAAGGAGCCTGATGCCATTACTAAGTTGTAAATCGAAAACTGAGCTGCTGAAATTTGTTGGTGCCATAGTTGGGCATTCCCTTTGATTTAACTCTTTCTCAACAGACCACTTCAGAAGTCTCCCATTCCTCTGAACCGGTATGATGACGAGAGCAGCTTGGGCACTATGAGAGGCGTCCGCACTCCAGACCTCAAACAAGTGGCAAAAGCTCTCTACAGCTTCACTGCACAAAATAAGAGGTAGAGTTTAACTATAGTGTGATGTACAGTGCACTGTATTATTTAATTACTGTACTTTTCTTTCCTGTTGATATCAGAAAGACTAGCTCAATAAATGCTGCAAAGGATTACAGGGTACTGTGGGTAAGCCATTTTTATATAAGCTATATATATCATCTGTATAAGTAAGAACCATTCATATAATTCACGTTTACAGTACTCACTGATGTTTCATTTTGTCATTTCTCTGAATATGCATTACACATGTTGTAGTTGTGCTGTTTGGCTCTACAGACGGAGGTGCTCAGTCATTGTACTAAAGCACAATATGTGACTGGGCTGAGGGGAATAATGGGAGTTCACATAATTTGAAATTCTCCTTGTTTCACAAAACCATGGACTGAGTCATCATATGACTTACATGCACTAACAGCAAAGTTGATAAGCTACCACCAGCCCTTGGAGGTACAAAATAAGAATGAACTGCACTTTCAAACATAATAACTACTGTAGGTACACATTCATCACTCATAGTGGATCACAAGGCTTAGCAAGGGAATGTTTTGAACCACATGTACACAGAGTTCAAACTGACACTAATTCAAATATTATTGCAGATCACTAGATTTCTTTTTCTTGCTATAGAACAGTGTCAGTATTGGGGAAACCTGTAAAATTTTACCATTTTCAGCCTAATAAAGGCTTGATGTGACAACTGTAGTGGCAAGACTGCCATAGGATCCCCAGCTGGTTGAGGTTGGTCGGCTAAGCTGTGTTATACCAGAGAATAGCCAGCAGGTGAATAAGGCTGGTCAGTGCATGCATGGAATACTGCCTCCCAGTGCTAATGGAATGTCATGCATTCCTAGACTTATTTGGATTTGGAGGCCGTAACACGTGCCGAACAGGGTAGTACTTCTGAGGGGAATGGGAATGCAGGTGATAGGGAGAGCTGGAGCTCCTGTTTCACTAGCTATCTAACCATCTCCCTTTGCTGACCTTTTCAGTGTGACAGTAACATGGAGAGTAGACCAGCATACTCTCCCAAACATTTCCTCTAACTATCTATGCACTACACCACATGCACTTAACATTTCACACAACGTATCCCACTACGTTACAGGGGTTGGCGCCAGCAAGGGCATGCGGCCAGAAAACTTTGCCCCCGCTACCTAGTGGCGGACTTCTGGGGGGAAGTGTGGCAGGGGTTCCGCCGGCATAGATCGTGGTTCCAGGGCGAGATGGGGCTCGGTCCAGTGCTAGAGGGTACAGGGCATTGCGGTTCCCAGGCTGCCGCTTCCGCCCATTAGAGAGGGGCCCGAACCTGGGACTAGCGCCCCAGGAGGCTGCCCTATCAGTGGGTGTATAATGGCGGGAAAGTTGCAGTGCCAAGACGCGCTTGGAGGGTGTCCCTGCAGCTGTCCTGGCAGGGTGCCCCGAGGCCACTACCACAGCCACTGGTAAGCTGGTGGGCTAGGGGTCCCAGATCCATTGCCTGGACCTGGGACTGTGCAGTGAGGGGGACCTGTGCTGTGTCTGTCCCCCATTATTAATACTGAAGATGACAAAACAAAATAAGTTTCAAAGCAAGCCTGAGGACAGAAAATCACCCATGGGGATGAGGGTGGGTTCATGGAATGTGGGAAGTTTGAGAGGAAGAGCGGGGGAAGTAGTTGAGGCATTCAGTAGGAGGTGGGTGGATGTGGCGTGTTTGCAGGAAGTCCGGTACAGGGGTGGATCAGCCAGAAAGATTGTTGGGAAGGACTGTTGCTATAAGTTGTTTTGGCAGGGGGGGACAGACGGATATGGAGGTGTTGGTGTGATGGTTGCAGAGAAATGGGTAGAATATGTTATGAATGTTTTGAGAGTAAGTGATAGGATATTGGTAGTGAAAATTCTGTTGGGAAGAAAGATAGCTGGGATTATATCAGCATATGCTCCACAGGCAGGATTGGATGAATCAGAGAAAGATAGATTTTGGGATGATTTAGTACGTGTAGTGGGTGGTATGCGGGATGATGAGATAGTGATTTTGGGAGGGGACTTAAATGGTCATGTAGGTGAAGCAGCACAAGGTTATGAAGGAGTGCATGGAGGATGTGCATATGGTCTAAGGAATGTAGAAGGGGAAAGGATACTCGAGTTTGGGGAGGCAACGGACATGATTGTGTGCAACACATATTTTAGGAAAAGAGACAGTAGGTTAATTACGTGTGAGTCTGGGGGAAATAGCAGTCAGTTAGATTATTTTCTGGTTAGGAGGGCCGATAGGAGGTTAGTGAGGGATGTTAAAGTTATAGGAAGTGAGGAATGTGTGCAGCAGCACAAACTATTGATTTGTGATATGGTGCTTAAAGAACAAGTGATGAAAAAGAGGACTTATGTACCCAGGAGGAAAATATGGAAACTGAAAAACCAAGTAGTAAGGGATGCCTTCTATAGCGAGTTGAGGAGAGTGGTGGCTGAACAGGGAGCTGTGGACAGAGGTGTTAATGAACAGTACAGAGCCCTCAAGAACAATTTCGTGAGAGTTACTGATGTAACATGCAGTTGGACAAGAGGACCACCAAGACATAAAGTAACTCGGTGGTGGGATGAGGGTGTAGAAGATGCAGTTAAGGAGAAAAGAAGGGTTTTCCGGGAATGGAAGAAGGATGATAGCAAGGAGGAGTATTTGGCTGCCAAGCTTAGGGCTAGAAGAGAGGTATACAGGGCAAAGTCTGAGTCACAGAGACTATTACTTGATAACCTAAATCATGGGGAAAGGAAAAATATGATATTTAGGGTGGCATGTCAAGTGCAGAGGGATAATCGTGATATTATAGGTGAGCAGTGTGTGAAGAATGATGAAGGAAGGGTAGTGGTGAACAGTGAGGATATTAAAGATGCATGGAGAGAGCATTACAGCCATTTGTTGAATGAGGAGTTTGACTGGGACAGGGAAGGTTTGGACCCAGCAGATCCAGTGTCTGGCTCTTGGCCTTTGATTGATACTGCTACTGTGAGTGAGGCAATAGGCAGGATGAGGGTTGGGAAGGCAGCAGGTGTGTCTGGGTTGACTGCCGAAATGTTGAAGGCCTCAGGCGATATAGGGGTGAGTTTAGTCACTGACCTGATAAATAGAATTATTTATGAGTGTGTTGTCCCAGATGATTGGCTGAAGAGTGTAATTGTAAATGTGTATAAAGGGAAGGGTGATGCCCTGGAAAGAGGAAATTATAGAGGTATAAAGCTTTTAGATCAGATAATGAAGGTAATAGAGAGAGTTTACAATGGAAGAGTTGAGAGGTAGGATGGGACTGGAGTGTATTGGTGTTGTGATGAGGAGAGGTAGATTGAGGTGGTTTGGACATGTGGAGAGGATGGGGGATGATAATTGGGTGAAGAAGGTGAGAAGTGTTAATATTGGGGGTGGGGTTATGAGGGGTAGACCGAGAAAGACATGGGACGAGGTCATTAAGTGTGACCTTAGGGTTAAGGGACTGAACAGGGAGGCTGCAATGGATCGTGCAGCGTGGAGAGCCGCCATTAGGTGACCAAGGCCGACACATGCAAGCATGTTGGAGCCTTTAAAAATGAAAACGATTAGAGAAAGAGTGAATGTTGATGAGATGCAGTTTGGGTTTATGCCAGGTAGGGGGACCACTGATGCCATATTCATTGTTCGACAGCTTCAGGAAAAATATATTGGTAGGAGAAGGGATCTTTATTTTGTTTTTGTTGATTTGGAAAAGGCCTTTGACAGAGTCCCTAGAGAGGTGGTGAAGTGGGCAATGAGAAAGCTTGGCTTGGAGGAGTGGTTGGTTAGGGTGGTTATGGCCATGTATGTGGGTGCTCACACCCAGGTAAGAGTGAATGGAGATTTGAGTGATGAGTTTTCCATGGATGTTGGTGTGCATCAGGGGTCAGTCTTGAGTCCCATGTTGTTTATCATGGTACTTGAAGCCCTTTCACGTGACTTTAGAAACGGACTCCCGTGGGAGTTGTTGTATGCTGATGATTTGGTGTTGATTGCAGAGAATGAAAGGGAGGCGGAGGAAAGGTTTAGGAAGTGGAGAGATGGTATGGGGCAAAAGGGTTTAAGGGTAAATGCAGATAAAACAAAAGTGATGATATCTAGGGTTGGTGGCTGTACTGTCAAAGACGAGGGAGAGTGGCCATGTGCAGTTCACCACAAGGGCGTGGGAAGTAATTCCATCTTGTGCTGTGTGTGTGATAAATGGGTACATAAGAGATGTAGTGGTATCAGAGGTAGACTGCAAGATAGTGCTGATGTTATGTGTACGGCGTGTCGGGGTGAGCAGGTGGAGATTGTCAGACGTGAAAGGATTGAACTTGCTGGTGAATCTCTTGAGTGTGTGGAAGAGTTTTGTTATTTGGGAGACATGTTGTGTGCTGGAGGTGGGGCTGGAGCTAGCTCTGTGGCTAGGGTAAGAAGTGATTGGAAGAAGTTCAGGGAGCTCTTGCCTCTCCTGACATTGAGAGGACTCTCCCTACATGCTAAGGGGTCTTTGTATGCAGCATGTGTTAGGAGTGTAATGCTGTATGGTAGTGAGATCTGGGCAGTGAAGGAGGAAGATATTCACCGGCTCAGACATACAGAAATGACAATGATTAGGTGGATGTGTAGTGCGTCCCTGCATCCAAGGCCTGGAGGGGCTGGGTTTACAATGGAAGAGTTGAGAGGTAGGATGGGACTGGAGTGTATTGGTGTTGTGATGAGGTGAGGTAGATTGAGGTGGTTTGGACATGTGGAGAGGATGGGGGATGGTAATTGGGTGAGGAAGGTGAGAAGTGTTAATATTGGGGGTGGGGTTATGAGGGGTAGACCAAGAAAGACATGGGACGAGCTCATTAAGTGTGACCTTATGGTTAAGAGACTGAACAGGGAGGCTGCAATGGATCGTGCAGCGTGGAGAGCCGCCATTAGGTGACCAAGGCCGACACATGCAAGCATGTTGGAGCCTTTAAAAACGAAAACAAAACGAAACTGATATGAAATGTTCCCCTCAAGCAAAGTATGTTTGGTGGCTGTTGTTTCATGGCTTGTGAGGCTTGTCTTATGTTTACACCTTTCATTCACCTTAACAACACATAAGTAAAACATGGGTTGTAATGTTTCTCTCCTGTCACCAGGGAATATATACTCTGATATCTATACCATACAGAATTGTACTTTAAAATCAGAATTAATTTATTTCACTGCATCATTATGACCACTAAAGTTAGTACAGTACGGTATTCCTAGACTTATTTGGATTTGGAAACTGATATGAGATGTTCCCCTCAAGCAAAGTATGTTTGGTGTCTGTTGTTTCATGGCTTGTGAGCCTTGTCTTATGTTTACACCTTTCATTCACCTTAACAACACATAAGTAAAACATGGGTTGTAATGTTTCTCTCCTGTCACCAGGGAATATATACTCTGATATCTATATAATACAGTATTGTACTCTAAAATCAGAATAATTTATTTCACAACATCATTATGATCACTGAAGTTAGTACAGTACGGTATTACCCTTATTTTGATTTATTAAGGACCGTTGACATATTATCTTTTCCATGTATCGTTAAATCCACACAGGGAACTGACATTCAACAAAGGTGACGTGATCTTCATTCGACGCCAGATAGACAAGAACTGGTATGAGGGGGAGATGAGGGGGTCTGTTGGCATCTTCCCTTGCAACTATGTTGAGGTAAATATCCTAATACTAGTGGCAAGTTTTTAAAGTCAGTGGTTGGAGAGGAAATATCAGTTAATAGTCCTGCAGTATTATTGTTTAACAGACTGTATCAGTATTGTTCTGTGCAATACTCTTGGGCTATACTACATGTATACTGTTTACTTCTAGAAGATACTGCCTAAATCTTACACCAAGAGGCTGAATTGTGTTGAATACAGTCATCTGCTGATAGCCATAATAAGACCGTGAAGTGGTATTAACCAGATGTTGAGTGCCTCCTGTCGTCATGTTACCGCTACCAATAAGTGTGTTTCAACTTGTTGCTTGTTCTCAGTACCAGCTTTCTTAATTCACCAGACTGTACAGTGTCTGCATACTTTTCAGATTGTGCCTTATGAAAATATGAAGACTCTGAGTAGGAAGCCCACAGAAGGGCAAGCCCGGGCCAGATTTAACTTCCAAGCTCAGACCTCCATGGAAATGTCCCTCAGTAAAGGTTGGTGGAGACTAATAATCAGAGTTGAGAAGGATATCATAATCATATAAAAACATGAGAGAGATCTTTCAAAAAAGACAGGTGGGAGTGTTTCAAGCCTTCTGCTGCAACATGCTTTTCATAAGTCATAGGCATTTTCAGTAGCATGCCACATATCTTCCAAAAGCTCATTTAATTTTTCATATTTTCTACATTTCATTAGGTGCAAGGTGCATGTTATGCTGGGTATGTGGCCAGACGCAGGGTAATGCAGACTTTGTTGCTCATGGTGACCAGTGCTGGCTACTTTGTGCTCTCCTGGGTGCATGTCAGCCAAAAAAAAAAAAAAATCAACACTGTGTGAACTGGGGCAGGTGGAGTCTTCTATTGTGTTTCATTCATGTGTAGAATGATTTATTTATTTAATTGTCAATTGATCTTCATGAATATATAATAAAAGAGTATTTTTAAAAATGATGTGAAAAAGTCAGTTTTTCCCAAATGTCCTACACCATAGACATCTTGTCTGATGGGTATGCTGCAGCCTTGGGGTTAATTAAGGTTGGCAAAGTGTACAGACTTTTGATGAGGATCATTTAAAATTGTGAAGTGTACTGTAGAGGCTTGAATGAGTCCCTTGTTCTTTTTATGTCTGTGGCTTCATATGAAACTGAATAAGGGGCACTACCATACTGTACTGACAACATTTTTTTTTTTTTTTATTATAATAATAGAACAGAGGAAGGAGAAACAAATGAATAAAAAAATACACTCAATCCTCGTAAATTGCGGCAATTTGGGTCTGGACCACTGCCGTGATTTATGAATAATAACTCATGTGAAAAATTACTTTGGGTCTGGACTTCAGCCAACCCACCCCCACAGCACCCTACCTACGCCCATCTAGGCACCATCAAACACAAACATTCAAATTTAGGAATATTCAGTGCATGTATTAAATAGAAATAAGCAGTGTTAAGGGATCTCACTTTAATCCTATGATGAAGTTGCATAAGTGAATGGAGTGGGGTGGTGTTGGGAAGAACTTAGAACCTCTCGGCACTCATTCTTCCCAAACTCTTTCGCCAGCTTTGAAAACTTCTTTCCCTTCTCAACACGACGAATGAGCTCCAAATGTTGACTGTATGACAATGGCAGCAGCTTCTTGACGCCATACTGCTTAAAGCGCTTCATCGGGGTGTCGGGAGGGGCCATGGCAGGTAGGAGGTGGGGGGAAGTTGCACAAAAAAGGCAGGTAGCTCTCGTACTCCACGGCGATGGTCTGTAGTATGCGGACTGGCAGGACAAGAACAACAACAACATGGCAGCATTAGTATGCACACTTGCCACCAGGGACACGTGGTGATTGGCTGTTGGGTTGTGATTTTCAGTTTGAATGCCACGGTTTATGGTTCTCCTCGGAAAAGGCCCACTTCGGTGCCTAGGTCCGCGATTTTCGTGACTTAGCAGTGATTTAACCCGCCCCGTCCCGACGACGTATGGGTACGTCACCACAATTTGCATTTGCCAGTCCCGGTGACGTACCAGTACGTCGTGCAATTGCAAGGTGCCTAATTTGCACAATTTTCAATTTTCGCACGTGATTTTTCGTATGTATACACGGGACACCTTCCTCTATTCCTGTACAAGATACCAAGCAGGGACAATGCCTTACACTGCATAACCTCCCCCCTCCCCCCCCTCACGGCATTGTCTTGGCAAAGGACCTGTTACCAGTGACCTGGCTAGTAAAGTTATTCAGGGCCAGAGTGATTCCCCAATCGATGACAATGTGGAGGACAATGTTTACATAGCATTAGAAGAAGAAACAGCCAGAAATAATGATCAGGTAGTGTGGCAAAAATAGGTCAGGTATGGTGATTAGTTAGTGAGTGAAACAATGCTTATAATGCCTTTATTACTGCTTGAAAACCAATATACTGTCATACTACATATACATTCGTACCAAGTAAATAAATAAATACCGTTTATGAGTGGATAAAATAGTTACCCTCCCATAGAACTCGTTTTCTTTGGTGCCAGCATGTTAGAAAACCCACTCAGGTAAGGAGGAACTCCTACCTGGATTGGGCACTTTAAACCTCAGGTGAGCGATTTCTCTATGAATTTTTGATGTTTCTCAGCAAAAGCGAAGGTTTTAGCCAAAAAAAAAAAAATCGAAAATACCTCGGGACTGGGGGATGTCGGAGGTGCGGAAAACCTCGGGACGTGACGGGTTAAGGTTGGCAGCAGTCTGACGGCCACTTAGCTGTGATTTACGAATCCGTGATTTATGAACACACAATTTACGAGGATTGAGTGTAATCCATACACCAGATTACTGGTGTCCTCTATTCATAAAATATCAGTAACAGACTTGAACAGCTGTAGATTGAAGTTTGGAGAGAAACAACTCTGGGGAAGCGAGTTCCAGAGAGATGCAGTTCGGGAAATGAAAGAATTCTGATAGGCAGAAGTTCTGCAATATGGCTGAGTGACATTCCAGTCATGAGTGCTACCAGATGCCCCATGTAGCACGAGGGAAGCCATGGAGAGGTGGCACATTGGACGCAACTTCGTCTGAGCATTTGCCATAAAAATATCTGTAAAATAATGCAAGGGAGGCAACATTCCCTCTTACTTGTAGGGGAGGTAGTTTATTTGTAATAGCAGGGTTATTAATAATTCTAACAGCTTTGTTCTGAATTTTGTCTAGTTGTTTTAATGCAACCTCCCCACATCCATTCCACAAGGGTGAGCAGTATTCAAGCTGAGAGCACACATGACTCTTATAAATTATAGCTAATTACTCGTCAGTGAAGAAGTTACGGACTCTGTACAATAATCCAAGTTTCTTTGAGGCAGTTTTAACAAGTGATCTGACATGAGAGGTCCAGCTGAGGGCATTGTTAAGTGAGTCGCCAAGAACTTCAATACTTTTGGAGATGGGATTATTAGTAGCATTGATAGTAATATACAAATCTGGCAATACCTGTCTATTAGTAAAATGTATATATTTAGTTTTACTAGCATTAAATGAGACAAGGTTGTTTTGTCCCCATTCACTGATTGTAGATAAGTCTTGATTTATGGAGATGGCTGTACTGAGTTGAAAGTTAGAGATATCAGACTTTGTAAATGGATGTGTGAGTGTGAATGAACTATGAAGAGTCATCTGCATATGAATGGATGGGATTGTGGGTGACAGATAAGAGATCATTAATACCAGGAAAAGGGTTGGCGTCAGAACTGATTCCTGCGGCATGCCGGTGTTAAATGAGTGGAAATTGGAATATACGTCATCTGCTATTTCTCATATTTTTCTATCGCTGAGATATGAGGAAATCAAAGGAACAAAAGACTTTAGTCCATAGTAAGGGAGTTTGGACAGCAGGGAACGGTGCCATACTCTGTCGAAAGCTTTAGAAATATCAAGGGCTACTGCATGAGTTTCTCCATGTAGGTTGATTGATTGATGGATATTATGAGTCAGGAGATTGAGTATTTCAATGGTGCATCTTTCATGGCAAAAACCATATTGTCTGTCACTAATTAAGTTGTTGGATTCAAGATGTTTAACTATGTGCTTATTAATTAAAGTTTCAAATACCTTGCCAAGAGAAGATGTGTTGTTGAGTGAAGACGAAGGGGAGCTGCAAGGCTTGGTGGATGAGTTTGGGAGAGTGTGTAAGAAACAGAATCTAAAGGTGAATGTAGGGAAGAGTAAAGTGATGGTCTTTGAGAAAGGTGAAGTCAATGAATGTACAGCGAGGTTGGATGTTGAGGAATTGGAAAATGTGAGTACGTTTAAGTACTTGGGTAGTATGATGAGTAAGGATGGAGGTTTGGAGGGTGAAGTGCTTGAAAGGGTATAGCAGGGAAGAAAGGTTGTTGGTTTCTTGAAAGCAGTGATAAGAAACAGGGAAGTGAGCATGGAAGTGAAAAAGTTACTACATGACAGTATTGTGATACCAATTCCAACGTATGGAAATGAAGCTTGGACGTTGTTGGAAGGACACAAGTCAAGAGTGAGAGCAGTGGAAATGAGTTATTTAAGAGGAGCCTGTGGAGTCACATGGAGAGATAGGCTGACAAATGAGGATATAAAAGAGCTTTGTGGTGTGGATGTGGATGTGATAGGAAGCATTAGGAGGAATACACTGAGGTGGTTTGGCCATGTGGAGAGGATGGAGGGTGAAAGACTGATGAAGAGAGTGTATGTGAGTGAGGTGGAGGGGGGGAGAGGGAGGGGGAGGCTGAGGATGAGATGGAGGGATAGGGTGGAGAGGTATATGAGAGAGGGGGGTGTGAGTTGGAAGCAGGGCAACAAAATGGCGGGGGATAGGGCGACGTGGAGACGATTTGTTTGTGGCCACCCCAAACGGGATTGAGGCATCTGGCAATAGGTAGAGATAGAGAAGATGTGATAGCTATTGGTCTGTAATCAGAGGGGGCAGAGGAACTTCCTTTCTTGGAATTAGGTGGATATTGGCTTCTTTCCATGAATTAGGGAATGAAGAAGTACGTATGCATAGTCTAAATAAAGAACAGAGGCAAGTTCTGGGGAACACTTTTTCAAAACAATTGGCAGAATTTCATCCAAGCCTGGAGCTTTGTTGGTAGGTAAATTGTCTAGGATGGATTTTACGTATCTTGTCTGTATTTTAAGTGGAACAGTTTTGGGAGAGTCAAGTTCTAGTACTGGAACTTTCTGGCAGGCTTCCTGTATGGTAGAATTTCTGGCAAATGTACTGGCAAAGATATCCGCTTTCCCACATGGGTCATTTGTAATGTTACCATCTGAAGATTTTAGTGGGGGAATGGATGATGACCTGTTAAAATTATTATTGAAAGAATTGAGAGTTGACCAGAATATTTTATTGTCATTAAGGTTAAGTAGTTTTAATGCTTGATTTTGAAGAAAGTTTGATTTAGCGAGATTTATTACAGCTTTTGCATTGTTTCTAGCAATTTTAAATGGGCAGTGATTCAGATGTTTTTTATTTTAAGTAAGAGTTATATGCTAATGATTTTTGGGCTGTTGCTCTGGCACAGTTGCTATCAGACCGTTTTGGAGAGTTCGATCTTTTAGTGAACTGTTGACTTGGCATGAAGAAATCCATACCAGCTAGTATTATGTCGCAAGTGTGGGACTGGGTAGAATTGGCATCACTAGAGAAGAAAGACTGCCATGGAATGTCAGCAAGATAATTTCTAAATCCATCCCAGTTTGCCCTATCAAAGTGCCATCAGGTCACCCTGACAGGTTCAGAACAGGGAGGTTTGGGAGGGCTAACTAATGAGGCTTTGATGAGATTGTGGTCAGAGGATCCCAGTGGAGATAATACCTCTATCTTGTATTGATCTGGATTATTTGTCAGGAATAGATCCAAGAGATGGGCATTATGGTCAGGATTATCTGGTATTCTGGTTGGTTGCTTTACCAGCTGTGTGAGATTAAACGAATCTGCAAACAGCTCACACTCTAGACCGGCATTGTCAGTCCTGGCAGAATGCAATAACCATTCAACATTATGTATGTTAAAATCACCCAAAATGGTAATTTCGGTACTAAGGGCAAGGTTAAGGTTACTCAGATGTGCGGATGTGAATTAAATACACTGGGTTTTGAAGATGCATTGGTGGAGTGATAGACCACACAGATATATTTGGTAATATTTTGACAATTTAGTTTATACAGTGAGTAATCAAAACTGGATGAGGTGAAGTTTAAAATGGTGTCAACTGCATATTGAGATTTGATATAACAACAGGTGCCGTCCTTGTTACGGAAGTTTGTGAGGAGATGGTAACCGGGAAAACAAAATGGGGATATTTCAGTAGAGGGTGAGATTTGTGGTTCTGTGAGGAACAGGGCCAGAGGGGATATGGACTGTAGGGAAAAAATGAACTGAATTTAAATTGGTACAAAGACCACGGATGTTGGCGAAGAATAAGGCAGCACTTTCACTTCTCCGTTGACGAGCATGACTAGAAATTGCAATAGTCGCTGCTGGCACAATCGCTTGATGGCGACCGGGAGGACCCTGTGCCGCCAGCCCTACCCCGCCGGTGGTGGCAAGCTGAGGTACCACCTTGTTTGAAAGTAATATTGCAGCGGCCATTGCTAAAGAGAGTGGGAATGGAAGGTGTGATATCATATGTGAATGTAGTGTGATGTGGATAGTTGAAGGTAGAGGTATTAAGAGAGTATGCTGGCCTACTCTCTGTGTAAATGAAAGCACTGAAAATGTTCAGCAAAGGGAGATGGTCAGGATCAAGTCCTGAGGACTGGTGAGACGGGAGCTCCAGCTCCCCCTATCACTAGCTTGCCATCCACCTTGGGAGTACTGCCCTGTTCGACTGGTGCTACAGTTAAATTTGCTTACCTTGCAGGAGAGATGGTGGTGTTGACACGGCGTGTGGATGAGAACTGGTATGAGGGGAGGATAGGCAACCGCAAGGGCATCTTCCCGGTCTCGTATGTTGACACTCTGATGGAGCCCGGGACCGACCGCCCAAGTGAGTCATAGCTGCTTAGTGCTTCTGAGTGTTTTTTTTTTTTTTTTAATGTTGCTAGAGGCAGGCTTACTAGCTATTAAGAATTTGTGGAAGACTACATTGAGGACTTTACACCTTAAAACCTCATTAATCTCTTGGCAGTGAGTGTTGGTGGCAGCTGTTGTGATGGTTTGGAGTAGTTGCAGCTAATGATAATATTTGTAGCCCCAACCTCTCGGGCTGCCAGTAGAGGCGGGTTAACATGTGGTTAATACTTAACAAGTTACAGATTGGCAGAACAGCTATAACAAATTAGCATACAGTATATATATATATATATATATATATATATACTGATAAAAAAAAGTACAGTATGAGTTTAATGCTTCATTTATCACGGTTCTTACAGCATCAATCAGAATCATCAGGTTCATCTTAATTACTTGCACAGTATAGTTAGGTATACATTATATGAAATATGACATTTTAATAGAATAATGCGGTTTAATAGTTTTCCTGCATATTTGCATCCATGCTGCATATAACATATGTTAAGTTGCATATGTGTTCAGGCATTACAACTACAGTGAATAAAATAATGAACACAAAAATTAGAAAAATATAACCATAATGATTCATAAGAATGCTAGTTTTGTCAATTATCTGTATTATTTCATAGTAATGTATGTAAGGTTAGTTGCAGAATATGACCAATCCCTTGGAAGAAAAGTGAAGGCTAAAAATAACCTTTTCCCATGCCCGTCCAGCATGAATCAGAAAATGTTAATAATGAGAGTGTTGCATAAATGTGTTGTAATGGCTGTCTTGGTGAATGTCCGTGTTTGCATACATCATTGATATAAACTGACAGGCACAGAATGTATGCTAGCATATGAAAGAAATAGCCAGCACAAAGAGCACCCATTTAATCGTCCACGCTGTGTTACATTTTGAGCCCCAGATTCATACCATGAAAAAAAAAAAAAAAATCCTGAAAATTACAGGGTATTCATAAACCCATGTACGCAATGAGTTATTAACTCCTTGAAACTCAGGGGTCTCCTTGAATTAGTCAGAATAAAATGAAAAAGTTGTCATCATGCTGAAGGGGTTGCCGGAGATTTCTTCTACCACCTTCAGTTCTAGGGATCTTCCTTTAAGTCAAATGAAACATGTGACAGTTACCATCATCATCATCATCATCACCATCTGAACCCTAATTCTCACAAAGAGCTTGAATGAGGTGCAGTTGGATCCAGAAGCAAAGAAAATGAAGGCAGCTATGTAAGAACTATTGAACAACATGCCCAGTGAAATAGGTCGCAGTCATTCAGAGATCATCCTAGCTATTAAATCTTGTCTCCACTTTACAAACAAATGTCTTTTACACATTCTTTTTGTGCTATATATAGATAGATATTTATAATGACAGATACTGTATTAAAGATTTTTTTTTCCATAGGTGGACCTCATTGACACTTGTGAAATAGTCATTCCATTGACTACATTATTAAAAAGGAGGTACAACCCATGTCTCGTTTATGTTGGTATACAGTCCATTTTCATCCCATGCCAATTCCTTAGCATCTTCAACCTCCATATCACACTTTTGCACTCAGAGGAATCCATCCCTCGGTTTGGCCTACCTTGCCCACGCTTAAATACATTTATGCACATACACCCTATTCACCAAACTTTGAACCAGTCCTGTCTATATTATCTAAATAGAATAAAAGACATCATCATGTTGAAGATGTAGCCTGTTTAGTACAGTACATGAGGTTTCTCATCAGGTGATTCAAATCAGTTAGTGGTGGCAAGGGGAAAGCAAAAGGATTTCATCACAGTGATTGGTTTGATGGAAATTGTTTTAACCAGTAGTTATCATCTCATCACCATCATGAAACTCTATCTATCTATCTACTTGTTGCCAGACGCCTCAATCCTGTAAGTTGTGGCCACAAACAAATCGCCACCACATCGCCCTGTCCAGTGCCACTTTACTGCCTTGCTCCCAGCTCATAAACCTCTCCACTCCATCCCTCCATCTCATCCTCAGCCTCCCCCTCCCCCTCCCCCTCCCCCTCCCCCTCCTCCACCTCACTCACGTACTCTCCTTGCAAGTCTCTTGTTCTCCATCCTCTCCACGTGGCCAAACCACCTCAATGTATTTCTCCTAACGCTTCCTGTTGCATCCACATCCACACCACAGCGCTGCTTCACTTCCTCATTTGTCAGTCTGTCTCTCCATGTAACTCCACATGCTCCTTTCAAATAACTCATTTTCACTGCTCTCACTTAAGGTCCAAGCTTCACTTCTCTATTTTAGAGTTGGTATCACAGTACTGTCAAGCAGTAACTTTTTTACTTCCATGTTCACTTCCCTGTTTCTTATCACTGCTTTCAAAGAACCAGCAACCTTTCTTCCCAGCTGTACCCTTTCAGGCACTTCACCCTCTAAACTTCCATCATTACTCATCACACTACCCAATTACTGTACTTAAACGCACTCACATTTACCATTTCCTCCTCATCCAGCCTCACTGTACATTCAGTGACTTCACTTCTCTCGAAGATCACAATTTACTCTTCCCTACATTCACTTTTATATTCAGTTTCGTACACACACTCCCAAACTCATTCACCAAGCCTTGCAGTTCCCCTTTGTCTTCACTTAACAATACGGTACCATCTGCAAACAACACCACAGGGAGTTTCCAAACACTGCCCTCTCTTGTTAGGGTCACTCCAACATCCACTGCCCTACCTTGTATCTCTTTTATAATCCCATCCATATACAGATTGAACAAGCTTGGGGACATAATACATCATGAAACTAAAAACTGCATTTTTCAATGCAGGGTGTAAATCTTGGAGCTTAACATCATTATAATTATACAGATTACAGGAGCTACAGTATTGGCCTTACATTATGGATACTCATACTTCAACAAGTTTGCTCTCATTTCCAAAGAGTAGACCCATTTTAAGATAACTAAAACTGGAGTTTTTCTTGCACCACAAGAAAGGCAAGAAATAATTTTGCTGTGGCTGATGGGTTAATTGATTGCTGAGTTACAGAAGTATGCTTACTGAACGTATGTTGAATGAGAAATTAGCACATACAGTACCATCCATATTTTCTTCCTGTTTATACTTCCTAAGTATATGTACCCCATCATTCAAAATATTGACATAGTGTGCAGTGTTCTCTGTGGCACAATGATATGCTTGATAGTTAATTGTAGAGATTTCTAAGGGAAGTATGGATAAGAGTAAAGAACCTACATCTATAATGTGCCATTTTGGACAGCATTCGGTGTGTATATCATGGACATGTGCATTCTAGAAACAACAGAGCCGATGGGGAAAAAACAGAATTTTGCCACAACTATCCTCATTGTCACTCCTAATGACCCCTCTTAAGCTTGCCTTAACCTTCCACAAAGGCCATAAAAGTACCAGGCATTCAAAAGGAATCCTGAACAACACATTGGTAAACATATAAGCACACTTATTGTTTTTAAAATGAACTCTGATGGTAAATAAGCTTGATGTGAGGGAGGAAGGAGGGAGAAGGGCAGTGGATGTGCAGAGTAGACCTCTGCACAGTCATGTGCCACACAGTGGGAAGGAGGGGCAGGTGCAATGGTCAGAAATGCGACATGCATTACAGTACAGTATATGTGTTGTAATCACATCATGCAAAATTTTTTTAACCTGACCAGCATTAGTGTGTACTATATATGAACATATTATGAAAAGTGTTGTTATGGAAGAAATCTCTATAAATGAAACTTGAATGTAAGAAACAGAAATAATTCTACATTAAGAGCTCTTTTTTTTGTAGCAGTTGTGTTGCAAGCAGTAGAGTCTATCTTAACAGCATGGAAGGACAAATTGTACCTGGAGCATCCTTTTCCCTCTGCATCTATCTGTCCATCGATATATCTATAGCCAGATGCCATAATCCCATGAGGAGTGGCCGTTTAAGTTAGTAATTTTATTAGGCGGGGCATTAAACCTCCGCCAACCCACTTGCTGATGTGTACATAGATAACACATGCTGTATAAGTTGGTTATTTGGTTACCACCCGGCATTGTAAATGGTTTCCTGGCTTACAGGAAACCATTAGGCTTGTCATTCAGTGTAAAGCTGCCTGAAAAGGAAAGAAGAGTAATAAAATGTGATAGTAAATATGGGAGAAAAAGGAAGAGAGGAAGGCAGACGTAGAAAAAGAGTTATAAAGATGGAAGAAGAACCTTGTTCTGGACCTTTGTACACTATAAGGTGCATTAGGATGTTCATGATGATGATGATGATAATTATCAGGTATTTCAACTTACTTATATCAAGTTCTCCTAACAATAATATGCCTGATTTGACTAATACCTTGGGTGTATTATGAGGCATCAGAAGCTAAATACAAAATCTTCATCCTGTGGTTTGTATACAGAGTTAACCGCCAGTGTTGGTACTTACGATTATGCATTATATAATTGGTGTTATTTATCCCTGATTTACTCACAGATAATTTAATATCATAACCAAGTACTGAACCTATGGTGTTGGACCAGTAGATAGTACATTCAAGTATGTTCAAACATTATATCATGTCCATACTCTATGATGCCATTGATTAACTGTACATGTACAGTAGTACTGCATTCTGTAATATTGTACAATACTCTACTGTAAATTATTTTACCTCTCTCCAGTCTTAATGCATAGACCCTATATATTAAAAAGAAATCAAGTGACTTTTTTTTTTTTAAGAGCATGACTAGGAATTTAAAATGTATATTACCATTTGTTGTATATATTGTATCCATAAGCTGCATAGTGAATAGTTCTGTTAAACAGTATGAGCTGAAGTTAGCTTTATACTGTTTATAGATAGATAGATACAATAAAAGCTTGATATAACAGAATAATTCAGGCAACCCCTATTCCATTTTATCAGATATTCTGTATTTTCAAGCTTCCATTCCAAAACCGTAGATGGAACGGAATTTTCAGGAAATTTGTGATTTTTCCGATATTTCTTCCCAAACTAGTGACCTGAAGTCTATACACAGTTGCTACTAAATAGCTTTTTTTTTCTACACACACACATGCTGCCTATGCTAGTCATAATGGTACACACACAGCAGTCAGAACCCACAATAATAACGGCTTGTTTCCGTTACGAAAACCGGACGCCTCGCGAGAGAACAGCAAACTTCCGGTATGTTGCGAGTACCTTACGGGAAAAAGTCGTTCTGTTTTCTCAAGCTTCCGTTTTATCCCATGTTCGTTATATCAAGCTTTTACTATATATATATATATATATATATATATATATATAAGAGATATGCATAAAATCTGCTTTATTTTGCTTTTTTATTTGCATACAGTCACTACTCGTTTTACATTGATTCGGTATACAATAATTCACTACAATGATAACAGAAAAGTTCCACCCCAAAATCCACTTTCTGATGAATTTCCCGCTATAACGATATTGCCCTCGGAAAATTTCGTACGAAGCGCCAGGCACATGCAAGACGACAGTCGCTTGTCTCAGGCAAGATGGTGGCCCCAGCATGCAGAGCATTGTTTTGGTTCCGTTGTTGTCCGCCATCCCTTCAAAGCCCAGTCTTTTCCACTCGTTCACGTGTGCCCTCCCCCCCCCCTGCTGTCGTCACCTCTCAGCCAAGCATCATGCTACAGTAGGCCTATACATTGTGTAGCACCAGGCCAACGTTACACAAGTGTGATTGTTGTGTTGTTGCAACGATTTACTGTATGTGAGTAATGCCGCCTGCATTGGTGTGATAGTGTTTGTTTTGGTCTTGGAGACAACGTGGACTGACACAGGAAGTGATTAAGGTGGGTTGTCATTTTTATTTCAGTCTTGGGTAGGTGACTTTGGGAAGCTGAGTTGACATAACCCCCCTTCTATAATGTGTTTCAATCTCCCGATTTATGATAAAATCATTATACAATAAGGTATGACCTGACATAACCCCATCGTAAAACAAATAGTGACTGTAATTCAGTAAGGCTTCTTTTGTGTTCTGTCCTGTCAGTCTGTCTGTTTTACATGTGTTAAAGAATTTCCATGTTGAAGAGTTCCATACTTCAGATTTATTGATAATTCCAGAGGTTGCTGAATATGGAACAACTCAACAGTTTACAAGTTAGAAGCACCCAAGTTCATTAAACGTACACAGAATAGGGGTTAAGTTGGTTGTATATAAGTATAAAATAAAACCTATCAATTCTTTTTAAGCCATTTTGAATGTGCTCTTTAGTAAATTTATATTCAGTCTGTTAGAAAGTAATAAACACAGGTATATGAACATGAAGATTGTGGGAAAATATTCTTTGTACTGTATGAGAAAACTTTGAAGTTACAGTACTGTCTGGTAGAGGAAAGAAACATTTTGTTCAAATTTAGGACTGTCATTGGACTGTACATGTAGCACTTGATCATGAAGTACTGTAAGTGCCTTTGTTATGTTTCATATATCTGCTTCTTGTATTTACTTTGTATAGAAAACATTTAAGAAAATATAATCAGTTGCTTGGTTAGGAATGCTAAAGGTGTATGTGTTGTTGCAAGGGCATCATCTAATAAGAAGGGTATGTGCTTGATGGGATATGGAGGTTGAAAGAACAGTGAGGATGAACACAGATGTGGAGCTCTCAAGGAATTTGTTTTGTATTCATGCATTGCAAAATATAATGAACATAGTACGATTTATGATAGATGTAAAGTAAGGAGGTCTGTTGACAAAAATTTAGATGAGAATAGGCTTTGATGTATGGTGCTATGGGGAAAAGGGATCTAGGTAAAATTGTGCAATAGGTATGTGTTTGTGTTTAAAGGTGGGAAGTGTGGTAGGCGAAGAAGAAGTTGGTTAAAATTACTAAATGAATGTGTGAGAATGTGAGGTAAGGAAGTTTAAGATAATTATACAGTACTGACAAGGCATCAGATTAGCTGGATGAAGTATATACAGAAAAGCACATGGCATTGGTTTGGTACCTCCCCCCCTCACACACACACACACACACACACACACACACACACACACACACACACTTTTTTAAAACTTTATAGTCAGTGGAATGACTCTGTATGACAGGTGAATGTTGATATGTTTCTCTAAAGAAAGATTGGTGGTAGGTGGGGGCACTCACCATCCACTCACTCGATGCAGTGCTGCTTTGGGGGTCTACCCTTTCCACTCTTCCGTCCTTCCTCTTCTGTCTTTCTTTTCTTCATTCTTTCCTCTTCCTTCTGCCTATGGGTGACCTTACACATCCTCTTTTGTCTTTATTTCTTTCCTTCACTCTTTCCTATGGGTGACTGTACACTGAGTGACAAGCCAAATGGTTTCCTGTATACCAGGAAACCATTTACAATGTTTGGTAAAATGTAAATACAGTACAGTAATAAATAAATAATTTGGTTTTACGCCTGGTATCCCTGAAGGGCTAAGGCATTGCCCCTGGGTAGAGGACTTTTGGACTGGAGCACGTAGCATTTTATGACCGGATGCCCTTCCTGATGTCTACCAATGACCCTTGGGTGGATTCGATCCTCTAACCCTTCAGTCAGAGTGGAGTGCTCTAACTCACTGAGCCACGGCTGCTAACCAAATTATGGCACCTGGTGGTTTAGTGGGCAATTAAGGCGCTCCAATTGGATTCAGCCTGTGTAGGTTTACATCTAAGGGGTGGTTGGGGTTTATTGCTCACATAATGCCACTCACGGATGAGTGAGGCTGGCCACTCTCATCTTAAATGTCAGGACCAACTTGCCTAGCCCTGGGCCCCTACATTCCTCATGGGGAGGCATAGGATTGCATGATGGATGGATGGACAAAAAAAAAAAAAAAAAAAAAAAAAAAAAATGTGCAGATGTTCTTGCTTGTGAGGTGGAACCAAGATTTTGAAGGGTTGAATATTATGTATATAATTTTGTGACCTGCTTCACTGGACATGCTGTTGATAGTTCTCTCACTTTTGTATCTTTTCTTCCCTTCCTTCTGGATCCTACCTCATCCCATCTTTAGTTTGGAATAAATGTTTCACTGATGATGATGATGATGATAAATATATGGTATAGAATAGGAACAGTCACTCTCTCTTCCAGTGGTTTTGAACTTTTTATGGCTGCAACCCAAAGTCTGGTCATAAGTGTTTATTGTGAGTCTTAAAATATTGTTATACATCTAGCAGTATGAGGTCATGTGTAATACAGTGTACTAAACACCACTGCAGTCCAAACTGAATTGAACACCACTTCTCTCCAAACCCTAATCTATCCAGTGGTTTATGAATATAGCATGGTCTGCATCTGGCAAAATGGTCAAAAGTCCTATACTGTATCTAGACACATCTCGTTAAAAAAAAATCCAGGATTCAGGGAAGTTGTAGTGTACAGTAGTGCACCAACTTTCGCTACAGCAGGATTCGCGGAATCCGCTTGCGCAGCATGCACCAAATATTCCCTAACTTCCACTTTCGCTTGAAAAAAATCGATTTTCGCGCACAAATTTTGGGTTTGGGACAATATTTTGAACTTTGAATTTCCTGCACCGCCCGCCCGCAACCCACCGCCATCTTGAATGACGTCATGTCAACACTCTGTCCACCCATTCCCGCCATTGTGTACGAGCGTGCTAGCTCCATTGTGTTGGATTCTCACGGTTCAATGGCCTCTACTATACCTGGTAGTGTGGGGAAAGGGCCTGGTGGTGTGGGGGGAGGGCCGGGAGGCAGTGGTGGTGATAAAAAGTGGATACTTACCCCCAACATCCATTAAACACCTCAACCTGGTCTCTGTGTTATGTTTCTCCTCATATAATGTGTACTGTACAGTTTTTATTGTTTGTATCTCACAATGCAATGTACAATAGTGATTTGATGTACTGTATTGCAAGTGAAAATGAAAATCTGATGTTACTTTAGGATAACCGGGAACCAATTAGCCTTTTTGCCATAAAGACAATGCCCCAACTTTCGCTAATTCCACTTTCGCGCATTATTTTTGGACCCAATTAGGCGCGAAAATTGGTGCCCCACTGTATAATGCAATCTTGTAAGTGCTCCTCACTCCCCAGACTGACAAAGCACTTACCAGTACACAGCTATGTCTGATGGTTAGAGCACTAATGCTAATTACAATCCACATTATGACAGAAAACCCAGTTGTTATGGTGAGGTTGCTTGGTATTATGAACAAAACTACACTGCTACACTAATTTAATCAATAAACTTATTAAATTGCAGTTACAATTCATCAGTGATAATTCAGAGAGAGAGAGAGAGAGAGAGAGAGAGAGTGGGGAAATTAATCTGCACCATCTTGTTAAGGTTTAGAACATATACTTTTAATCAGCATGCTTCAAAAGTAATAATATTTGTAAATGTTTTTTTTTTTTTCTCTCTCTCTCTCTCTCTCTCTCTCTACTTATGGCAGTTAGCACAGTCTGTCATGCATGGCCTCATTCATCTTGTGTTAATATAAATATCAGCAGGAAAAAAATATATACATATCACTGTGTTTGGCATATTTGGTAGAATCTGTCACTGATAAATGACATACCCAGACAGAATTACTATACAAAATAATCAAGAATAATGTAAAAGTTCATCCATTCATCCATCCATCATCCAATCCTACGTTGCCCCATGAGGAGCGTAGTAGCCCGGGGCTAGGCAAGTTGGTCTTGACATTTGTGATGCGAGTGACCAGCCTCACTCATTCCTGAGTGGCATTACGTGAGCAGTAAACCCCAACCACTCCTTGGTTGTAAACCTTCACTGGCCCAATCTGATTGGAGCACCATAATTACCCACTAAGCCACCAAGCTCCATAATTTGATTATATGGTTACCACCCAGCATAGTAAATGGTTTCCTGGTGTACAGGAAACCATTTGGTTTGTCACTTAGTGTAGAGTCACCCATAGGCAGAATGAAGAGGTTAGAATGAAAGAAAGAAAGACAGAAGTGGGAGTGTAAAGTCACCCATAGACAGAAGGACAAGGAAAGAATGAAGTAAAGAAAGACAGAAGGGGAAGGAAGGAAAGATGGAAGGAGTAGAGGATAGGGCAGACACCTGAGAGCAGCACTACTTTGAGTGAGTGGATGGTGAGTGCCCCCACCTACCACCATGTAAAAGTTGAGCATTCTTATTTGTTCATTGTTTGCTTACGAGAAAAAGATACTACAGTAAATCCATATGAAGTTCATACTCTACTTATCACTCTGTCCCAAACGCTCAGAACACCTGTGACTTTTGGGAAGCCATGCCTTAATCAATGTAAGGGTCGTGTTTTAGAAATGGAAGTAATCAGTGTAAATGTCATTTATTTATTTATTTTTTATGAATTACAACTTTTAATCATGGATTTATTTCTTGAAATTGAGGAGATGGAAGGAGCACTTTGAGGATTTGTTGAAGGTAGAGAGTGAGAGCAGTGTGAGTATAAGTGGTTGGGGAATGGCTGGGAGAAGAAGAGATGAGAGGAGGGAGGAAGAGATCAGTAGGTCGGAAGTAGTGGAAGCGATGAAGAAGATTAAGCTGGGAAAGGCCCCAGGAATTGATGGAGTGTGTGGTGAAATGCTTAGGTATGGGGGTGAGATTGTTGTGGAGTGGATATGGAAGTTGTGTAGATTGGCTTGGGAAGAGGGAAGGGTTCCAGAGGACTGGAAATCAGGTATAATTGTTCCTCTGTACAAAGGAAAAGGGGAGAGAGAAGTATGTGGTAACCATAGGGGTATTTGCCTTCTTAGTGTGACTGGTAAAATATATGGTAGAATACTCATTGACAGGGTGAGGCATATGACAGAGGAGCTAGTTGGAGAAGAACAAGGGGGATTTAGGAAGGGAAAAGGGTGTGTAGATCAGATATTTGTTCTAAGATGTTTAGTGGAGAAGTATCTAGAGAAGGGAAGGAAAGTGTACGCTGCCTTCATGGACTTGGAGAAAGCTTATGACAGAATAGATAGGAAAGGTATGTGGAAGGTATTAAGAATATATGGAGTGGAGGGGAAATTGTTGAGTGCTGTGAAGAGTATGTACGAGGGAGCTAGGGCTACGGTGCGAGTGGATGGAGAGCTGAGTGAGTTCTTTGATCTCAGTGTGGGACTGAAACAGGGGTGTGTAATGTCTCCATGGCTGTTTAATATATATATGGATGGGGTCGTAAAGGAGGTACAAGGTAGGGCAGTGGATGTCGGGGTGGCCCTAATGAATGAGGGTGAGATTTGGAAGCTTCCGGTGTTGCTGTTTGCTGATGATACAGTATTGTTGAGTGAAGATGAATGGGAGTTGCAAGGTTTGGTGAATGAATTTGGGACAGTGTGTAGGAGGAGGAAGCTGAAAGTTAATGTAAACAAAAGTAAAGTTATGGTGTTTGAGAGGAATGAAGTCACAGAGTGTGCAGTGAGGTTGGATGGTGAGGATATGGAGAATGTGAGTGCATTCAAGTACTTGGGTAGTGTGATGAGTAAGGATGGAACTTTGGGGGATGAAGTACGTGAAAGGGTACAGCAGGGAAGGAAGGTTGTTGGCACACTGAAAGCAGTGATGAGAAATAGGGAGGTGAGTATGGAAGTTAAGAAGTCACTGCATGATGGTATTGTGATCCCTACCCTGACGTATGGAAGCGAGGCGTGGACCTTGCAAGAGGGGAACAAGTCAAGAGTGAGAGCAGTGGAAATGAGTTACTTGAGAGGAGCATGTGGAGTGACATGGAGGGACAGGTTGACGAATGAAGAAGTGAAGGAACGTTGTGGGGTAGATGTGGATGTGGTTGAAAAGATTAGGAGAAATACACTGAGGTGGTTTGGACATGTGGAGAGGATGGAGAATGAAAGACTGACTAAGAGGGTGTATGTAGGTGAGGTGGAGGGAGGGAGAGGGAGGGGTAGACCGAGGATGAGGTGGAGGGATGGAGTTGAGAGGTATATGAGGGAGGGGGGGGTGAGTTGGGGGGAGGGGAGTCAAATGGTGGGTGACAGAGTGACTTGGAGGCGTTTTGTCTGCGGCCACCCTTTGCGGGATTAGGGCGTCGGGCTATAGATAGATAGATAGATAGATGAATCAATAACCATGCATGTGTCATCACAGCTGTTACATTACTAAAGAGTAATCTTCAGGCATTCACTTGAGGTCTTTGTTGTCTTGCTCATAATGGCTTGTTGACCCAGTTTTAAGGTTTTGACCCAGGAATTATAAAACACTACCCTACTCATTATACTCTTGCTGTACATTATAATAGTGCAGCATATGAACTACATTTTCACCTAGACAGAACATTACATTTGTTTTCGTTTTTGTAGGCTCCAACATGCTTGCATGCATTGGCCGTTATCACCTAGTGGCAGTTTTCCGTGCTGCTCGATCTCTGGCAGCTTCTCTATTTAGTCCCTTAACCCTGAGATCACACTCAATGACCCCATCCCAGGTCTTTGTCAACCTCTCACTACCCTACCCCCAGCATTAACACTTCTCACTCACTTTCTGCACCCAGTTATCATTCCCCATCCTCTCCACATGCCGAAACCATCTCAATCTACCTCTCCTCATCACAACACCAATACACTCCAGTCTCATCCTTCTCCTTATCTCTTCCATCATAAACCTAGCCCCCACAGGCCTTGCACTCAAGGACGCACTGCACATCCACCTAATCATTGTATGTTTGAGCCTGCGAGTATCCTCTTCCTTTACTGCCCAGGTCTCACTACCTCACAGCATTTCATTCCTAACACATGCAACATACAAAAATCCCTTAGCACAGAGGGAGAGCCCTCTCAGTGTCAGGAGAAGCAACAGCTCCCTGAACTTCTTCCAACCATTCCTTACTCTAGCCACAGAACTAGCTCGTGCCCCGCCTCCAGCATATAACATGTCTCCCAAATAAAAAACTCTTCCACACACATAAGAGACTCACCAGCAGGCTCAATCCTTTCATGCCTGGCAATATCCACATGTTCTCCCCGACACTACTTGCACATGAAACTAGCATTATCTTGCAGTACACCTGTAATACCACTACATCTCTTATGCACCCACTTATCACAAACACTGCACAAGATGGAATTACTTCCCACACCCTTGTGACAAATTGCACATGGCCACTCTCCTTCTTCTTTGACAGTACCACCCCCAGCCCTAGATACCATCACTTTTGTTTTATCTGCATTTGTCAGCTGATATGTGGTGTAAAGAAGTCCAAGGAAATGCTGTAGGCAATAATGGGTTTTATTACAATAGAGTACTTTATTTCTTTTAACAAGCTGGCATAAGAATGTGACAGCTCTACCACCCAACATTTTTTTTTACAAGCAGTATCATATCATACAACATTAAATAGCTATGTTATGGAAATGTGTAATGAAAACTTGGATAGGATAATGAAGCACTGTACCAGCTTCAACCCACCTGTCTCTCTCTCTCTCTCTCTCTCCCCTTTTCATTATGCACATTCTTTGGTAAACAGACTTATATTTATTCATCATCATCCAATCCTGTGTTGCCTCATGAGGAGCATAGGAGGCTGGGGCTAGGCAAGTTGATCCTGACATTTAAGACGAGAGTGACCAGCGTCACTGATCTGTGAGTGGCATCACCTGAGGAATAAACCCCAACCACCCTATGGATATAAACCTGCACTGGCTCAGTCCGATTGGAGAGCCATAATTACCCACTAAACCACCAGGTGCCATAATTTGGTCATATGGTTACCACCCAGCATGGTAATGGTTTCCTGGTGTACAGGAAACCATTTGGCTTGTCACTCAGTGTAGAGTCACCCATAGACAGAAGGAAGAGGAAGGAATGAAGGAAAGAAAGACAGAAGATGAAGGAAGGAAAGACAAGAGGAAGGATCTAAAAAAAAAAGAAAGAAAAAAAAAAAAAAGCATGATGGTGGCTTCATTTGAAGGAATCAAACCTATGGCAGGGTGGGTACTGGTAATTGGCCAGTGGCAGCTTGGGAAATTTATCTGTAGACTGTAAAAATAAAATAATCTCATTTCTCCTCAGATGGCATGTATCTCTTAGATGATCACAGTATAGTAATCACTCTAATATCCGGACGCCCAATATCCGAACATCCCCACTACCCGGACATAATCGTCCAATATTCCCAAAATGGTCTGAAACCCCCCCCCTCCCCCCCAAAAAAAATAAAAACGATTTTTTTCCCGCCCGTTTCATACTGTACTTTTTTCCATACTATACTTACCTCATTTCACTCTTTAATGTCCTTTATTGGTGTGAATAGGGTGTTAAGAGCTATGCATGTGCAGTAGGAAGGTGTTTTTCTGAGCTAGGACTACCAGTCCAGGAGCCAGTCACCAGAATGTTTATTAATGTATGAACATACTTCTAAACCCTCATTTTATGTTTCTTTTGGATTTATTTCAGTCATTTATGTGCCTTATTGGTGTGATTTGGGTCTTAAATGGTGCTATGCATGTCCAGAGGGAGTTGTATAGGTGTTTCTCTGAGTTAGGGTCCATAAGTACAAGTCCATAAGCTGGGGCCCAATATCCGGACCTACCTATGGCTCTATTATGTCGGATATTGGAGTGATTACTGTAGTTATGAATTTGTAATGATAGTTTCAGGAGTCATGTCAGAAAAATTAAATTTTTCTGTCATGTGTGTAACCCTGGCAACCTCACCCAGTCAGCATCTAAACCTAAATTATTAATCTTTCTTCTTCTCATAAAATTTTAAAATTCTTGGAATGTTTGTCTGATATTCTTATGAGTACTGATTTTATCTTTCGGCAAATTTGATTCTTTCTCAAATGCAGTGCAGGATAATGTGAAGTACTGTACTGAGATTTCATTTAGCTACTATTGTTTACGACCATATAAAGTGGAAAAAAAAAAAAAAAGGAAGTCACTGAGTGCCTTTTCATAGCTTTGGTTCTTAAAACTGTAGAAGCTTGCTTTCTAGAGAGGATTCTACCACAGAAGTACAATATATAATAAGCATTATTAAAGTGTCAGGTTAATCTAACCTAAAATATAATTGTGTATGGTATGTTAATTAGAATTTGGTTTGAGTAATAAACTCATATTTAGTAGAACCTGTAGCCTGAGACTGAAGTAGTGTTTATTATTGTGAGTGGGCATGGTGTATCCAGTGTGATTATGAGTGCTATTTGTGCATCTCACTCCCTTGGAACCTCCTCTGCACACTGTGATATGGGCATGGTAGCATGCGTTTTCAGTTTCCATGCAAATTTAGCCTTCTAAAAAATTATCAGTGTAAAACCAGTGCATTTAAATTCCTACCCTTTTAACTATAAAAGTGATGTTTTATATAAAGCACATTGTGTGCTGCAGTAGTACCTTTAAATTTCTTTTCAAAACAAAGATTCCAGTACCCAGTTCTGTCTTAAATGCATGTTAATTTACACTGTATAGGATGGGAAGGAATATAGCCCTGTAATTTTCTTTTTTTGCATAATATAAAGCACTGACTATAATTTATGTACCGTAAAGGTGATTCATCTAAGTTTAACAGAACCCCACGTATATGTATTACTGTACCATATATGATTTTTATAGTAAAGTTATTTCATTTTTATTATATTTCATGGTATGTACTGTATTACACCTGAAGCCAGGAAGATCAATGGCCTGGTCGTATATTAGCTTCTGTCTTTAAGTTCAAGTCCCTGACTTGCTTCACTTTAGTCTTTTCATATGTAATGCATTTCAGTTTTGTTACATGTTCGGATACTTTTTAATGCAATATGCAGTATTGAGGCACTGGTTTATTGCTGTTTTATTTGAGTATTCAGTTAAGATCATGAGGTGAAACAGCAGAAGTGGTATTGTAGGAAGTGAGATTTACCTATAAAACACACACACACACACACACACACATTCGAGTAGCATTTCATTACATGGATGAGTTGATGAAAAAATTGATAGTGGCCATGATCCGCCCCAGGTTGGAATATGCAGCAGTAGTGTGGTCCCCACACAAAAGATGTAAACAAGATCAAGAAAATACAAAGCACAGCATCCAAATGGTCCCTAGCCTGGCAGATCTGTCATACAGAGAGAGGCTGGAAAAGCTGGATCTGCCTTCCATAGATGAAAGGAGAGAGAGGAGCTACTTGATTGAAGTGTTTAGGGCCATGATGGGAGTAGAAAAAATTAACACGGAAGATCTGTTTGTGTGGGATGGGAGAGTAACAAGAGGACATGGAATGAAACTGAAAAAGCCAAGTTGCTTGAAGTATATCAAGAAATATAGTATCCCATGTAGATGCATAGACCTGTGGAATAGCCTGGACAAAGAGATCGTCCAGTCTAAAAATTTAAACGAGTTCAAAACAAAATCTGACACTGAGAAATATAGATGGGACCCCATGAGCGTAGCTCATTTCCTGTATATCACAACTAGGTAAACACACACACACACACACACACACACACACACACACACACACACACACACACACACAGTCATGCAGATGAACCCAAATGGTTTCACAGTTAGTCACAGAGACACTTTGCAGATGTGTACTCTTATCTGAGCATTTGTATCTACACTCTTAGAATCACTCATCCATGCACGCAGCTCCCCTCAATCTCACTTTGGTTTAAAGTGGCCTTGACATTTCTCCATGTTGTGAGTAAAATCTTGAGTGATATACTGTGCAGTGGTAGTAATACAAATATACCAGTGGTATGATGGTTATAAACATCTTGCTTATCATATACTACTGTATCAGTTGTCATTATTATCCAAACTAAGTTTCCACAGATATTAATGGGTTGAGTAGAATCCAAGTGTAGAAAATGGAAAGCACAAAAGTAGGATAACTGTCAGCAGTATTCAGTGAAGTAGGCCATACATCCATTCACTCATTGTTCATGCTTTTGAAAACTGTCGTATTAGTTATCAGAATACAAGAATTTCTAGTTTAAAGTAACATTGTAATATGGGATTTTAATAATAAAGTAATTGCAAATAATTCTTATCTGATACACTGGTAGGTATTTTTGTGGTTGTTTGATATACTGTAGCTGCTCTACTTGTGTTGTCCTCAACACATCTCTTTGTTGTGGCCTCAGTGTAGAAAAGAGTAGAAAGATGTCATTCATAGGATGCCACCCCCCTCACACACACACACACACACACACACACAATCAACCCAGTTCCAAATAAATATGTAGGCTCGTTTTCTCGTCAACTTAGGAGGCTTTCTAGCACGTCTTCCCTAGCAATTTATTTTGGATTTTATGTTTCAGCATTCTGTTGTAGATTATTCATGGATTATAATATCAGTGCAGATTAAATATCATACAAGAGAATACTGATATCCTGCATGCAGAATAAACTGGTAAGGAAAAGGTGTTACGAAGCTTCTTTATCCGACGAGAATACAGGTCATACACACCTAAGTCAACGTTACTAGCTGTTGTTGACGTTTTTCTCCCGGTGGGGTTGGTGTTTTCATTGCCAGTGAGTCCCAGCTCCTCGCCCCTGCCCCGGCCAGCCCTGCCCGCTGCAACCCTCCTCTACAATGGTGCCTCCTCTTACTCCAGCCCCTACTCCACCTTGGTGCGTACTCCCCCATGATAAACACTCTTACTGTACTGTAATCCCCTTCATAGGAGCTTGGGTAGCTCTGGTTCCAAATTTGCTTTCAGATAAATTAAAGTTTCATTGCACTTTGAATATTCTTTGGACTTGTCATAAACCTGCTCATTCTTATTGGCTGCAGGTGAAAGAAACTGCATTGAATAAGTACCTATAACCCCAAGCTTTTGTGTTGTTTGTGTTTACTGTCCTTTGTCAGTGGTCATGTACAGAATGCAGTGTTTGTTCATTGTTTCTTTTTAATATTGCAGATTTGTTTTGGGTATGCAGGGGCTTTTTTCTGTATTTTGGTTTAGGTTTATCTAATTCTGGCTTGTGATGCACTGTTACATATACAATAACAGGACATACCTTGTAAAAAAAAAAAAAAAAAAAGTTCAGTACTCTATATTCTCCATATAAAATTGAAAAGAGTTTCAGGATGAAAAAAATATTAGATTACTTTAGTCTTATATTTTGTAAGCTACAAAGGCATTAATACTTCACATGTACTGTACTGTATATTCTCAGTGCTGTCATGCTTTCAGGTTACATTACCCAACTTCCAAGACTGACCTATTAATCAGCTGGTCTTGGAAGATGGACACCTGCATATTAATACATGCTGGGAAGCTTGCAGGTACTGTTCACCTGTTTCTTGCCAGTAGAGTATGAACTGTGGTGGTGACTGTGCCTTTCCTTGCAGGGTCGTCCGGGAAGTCAAAATGATAATCGACCTTACAACCAGTCACTGACTGTTAACACGCAGCAGGAGCCAGTTCCGTAAGTTGACGTTCTTCACCTTTTTCTTAGTAAACATGAAATGGTCAAGATAACTTATATATATATATATATGGTCAAGATAACTTATATATATAGATAGATAGATAGATAGATAGATAGATAGATAGATATGCATACATATCACTCTCTCTCTCTCTCTCTCTCTCTATACACTCAAACCTCAATTTAAGGGACCTCCATTTAAGGGATTTCAGATATAAGGACTCCATATTCTACCTGACAAACGGACAGGACCATTCAAAAATTATACATAATGTCTAGGTTTTACACATTAATATGTTTCTTTATACAGTACCCATATAATAATATTCTTGATCATATATATAAGTAAGATAAGTGAAACAATCATTGCATTTCATAATAAGATTGTCTTTATTTATATGTGGTAAAACAATGGACATTTTCAAGTAAGGGACAAGTTGATTCCCCATTTAGTCCCTTAAATCGAGGTTTGAGTGTACGAGGTGCTACCCAAGAGTTCCAGTAATTTGAACAGAGGGAGCAACCGTTTGCAGTTCTGCCTTTTGCTGCTAGGAGGAGTCAGCAGCACCCCTTGTGCATCAGTGTGGCCCCAGCCGTATCTGTGAGCGGACATGTTGTTGAGCTACGCTTACTATTGTAGCGTGGTGTGTAGGTGGTTTGGCGGTTTTGCAATGGAGGACCAATGGCGCAGCAATGTCAAGTCGATGTTGATCATTTTCTTCGATATCCAAGAGATTTTTCACAAGGAATTTGACCTACCTGGTCAGTCTATCAACGGAAAGTTTTACTGTGAAGTTTTGCTGCATCTGAGGGTGAACATCCGCCGCAAACGTCCAGAACAGTGGAAGAACAAGGACTGGGTCCTGCATTATGACAACAACCCCGCCCACACATCAGTTGTTGTCTGGCAGCTCCTGGCTTCCACTAACATGGTAGTCATTCCCCACCCACCCTGTTCAACTGACCTTGCCGCCTGCAACTTTTTCCTGTTTCTCAAGCTGAAATTATGCCTAAAAGGGCGTCGGTTTGACTCAATTGAGGAGATCCAGACAGAATCACAGGAGGCGCTCATGACCATGATGCCTGAAGCCTTCCAGGAATGCATGGACTCATGGAGAATATGCTGGGATCACTGTATACATGCCCAAGAGGACCTCTTCGAAGGCAACAGTGAGAACTAGGAGGTGAGGTAACTTATTTTCCTACAGTATTCAAATCACCTTGTATATATAATGCAGTATACAATATATATGTTCTGTATATACAGTATATATATATATATATATATATATATATATATATATATATATCAGTATATACAGTGAACCCTCGATATAAGAAACTAATCTGGGGGAAGGGTGGGTCGATATATCTGAAAGTTTGCCACATATGAGGGGTTCGGTATTTTCGAGGGATTACCGAACTCAGTTCACTGTGTAAGGGGTCGTTCAGTCCTAAGTGCTCAAACATAACCTACACTAACCCTGTGAAGTTTTACATGGAGAATTCAATGGTTTATGAAATTGTACATGTCAATACAATACTTTATGAAGTTGTGCATATACAGTAAATACAATAACTATAAGAATACTGTATAATGTAGTACTGTTACAGTACAGTTACCATGCCAGGAAGGGATGCTGTTTTCACCGTGGCCAGATTCACAAACTTCCCCCATACTTAGCGACCTTTGTTTGCAAAATCTGGGGGAAGTTCGGTCGCGGTTTGGCTGTTCGCTATATCCAAAATCACAATACCGGGGTTCATTATATCAAGGGTGTACTGTATATGTATACAGTATATATATATATATATATATATATATATATATATATATATATATATTTATGTATTTATGTATGTATGCATACATTACTGGTATATAATACACACACACACATGAGGTCTGATTGAAAAGTATCCGACCATATATATTTTTTTTTCTTATAACCATTATAAGCAAAGGGATGTGACATAGTGGAGAAGTGTCTAGGATCACTGTGTGCATGTCAAGCTGTGTTCATTGCAGCTGCCCAGCCCAGTCATTCGTGAGCAGTGTGTGTATAGAACACATTCTTCCTCATCACATTTTCATTTTGTGCCGCGATGACTGAGCAAATTGAGAATGTTATTGCATCAAATTTGATCAAAAGCTTGTTGACATTCGAAGATTCAGCGGGCTTTTGGCAATGAAGCTGAGTCATCACAGTGGAAGTCACAGGAATCACTAAGACCAAAGAAGCTATCTGCGTGTTGTTCATTACGAGTATGCTCAAGAAGGCCATACAATCAATAAAGAGTACTACATGGGAGTTCTGTCACCTACGGAATGTAGTTCGTCGCAGGAGATGAGAGTTGTGGGGGGCGGGGAACTGGCAGCCCCACCTCAACGGTGCTCCAGCCCACTCATCCCATCTCATCCTGGATTTTTTGGCTAGACATAGGATCACACAGGTCCAGCAGGCTCGCTATTTACCTTGCATGGTTCTCTGCAACTTCTGGCTGTTTCCTGAACTGAAGATGCTGCTGAAGAATTTGAGATTTGAGTCCTGTAGACTTTCATCCCCTCCTTGAGCCAATTAGCAGTGTCCCTGCCTTGTCCTGGGAGGGGGTCATGTGTCCACATGAGGCCAATTATCTCATCCAGCTTCGTTAGCATCTCCTTTAGGATTTTGATATTCAGAGCTCAGACCTCTGGCACAACCTCCTCCTCTTCTGCCTCCTGGTGCGCCTGCTGGATCTCCATATAGAGGAGCTCCACATTGCTGAGCTCCTGACTATGGTTCTCAAGAACTGTCATTCTCATCGACCTCCCAGAAGTCCGCCTCATGCAACAATTCAACCGTGTCCTGCTGGACAGGCAGAACATGCATGCCTTCGGGGAAGCTGGTGAAGATGTGCACGCACTCTGGCCACAACTTCCGCCACGCACTGTTCATGGTCACCTGGCTAACCTCACTCCATGCTGCAGTGATATTCTCTAGGGCATGACATACTGTATGTTATAGGCTTTCCAAAACTGCTGCACTGTTGTCCTGTCATCACTGTCACAGGCCCTTACGAACTGCTGCATCGTGTGGCGGAGGTAATAAGCCTTAAAGGCAGCGATCACCCCTTGGTCCATTGGTTGCAACAAGGACGTGGTGTTGGGGGGCAGGAACACCACCTCAATATTGCTGGCCCATTCCTTCATCACAGGAGGGTGGCTAGGCGCATTGTCCACCACCACGAGAAATCTGTTCACCAAATTTTCACGCAAGGCATACCTCTTCAGCACAAGAGAGATGTATGAATGGAAGTATGACAGAACAGATATCTGAAGTCAGCCAGGCCTTCTTGTTCAACTTCCAGATAACCCCAAGGTTCTCTTTAACACACCCCACCAGAACCCTGGGTTCTTGGAGTGGTAGACAAGGAGTGGCTTCAACTTGAGGTCGCCCTTGGCGTTGCCCCCCAGCAACAGTGTCAGCTGGTCCTTCGAGGGCTTGAATCCTGGCGAAGACCTTTCCTCTGTTGCAAGATATGTCTTGGAGGACATTCTCTTCCAAAAGAGCCCTGTCTCGTCAAAATTCAAGACCTGCTTTGCACTGTAGCCACCCTCATCGATGATTGTTTCAGTTCGTCAGGATACGCTGCTGCCGCCACCATATCTGCACTCACTGCATCACTGTCACATCTTCACATGGTGTAAGTTTGCTCGCCTCTTGAACCGGTCAAACCACCCATGGCTTGCCTTAAAGGCCTCGCATTCATCCAGATCACGCCTGACCTTCATTTCCTCCCATAGCGAGAGAGCCTTAGTGCATTTGCCTGGCTCATGGGTGCCTTGCACCGATTCTGATCCTCATCCCACTTGACCAGCATCTGCTCCAGTTCCTCCATCGTAGGCTTGCGCTGACAGGTGATACGGGAGGCAGGTAGGGTTGCATCCTTCCCGGCAGCAGCCTTAATGGTGTCCTTGATAATGGTAGAGACAGTCGACTGGGCCAGGTGGAGAGCCGATGCGATAGCATACGCACCTTCGCCTTTGTCGTGGCGCTTAAGAATTTCCAATTTCACCTCTGGTGACACAGTCGTATGCACACACTTTGCGGGAACATCACCAACACTACCACTAGCAGGCTGCTTACCACCACGACTAGGGCCTCCACTAGCCCCACCACGTGCAGCACCCTTACCAGACATTTATCACACTTATTTTGGCCAAAAATCACACAGTGTCACACTCCACACACAATTAGTATCACAGCTCTACTCACGGCACTGCTCGAACATAGTTACAATGCACTACAATAGCAGCTTGTGCAACGTTGATGGTGCAGCACAATGCGTGGTGGGCGAACGTAAGGGAGATCCTCACTCTGAGATGGCTGGTGCGAGAAGAGCAATATGGGTGAACGTGGGGTAATCAATGGCTGTGGGGTCTGCGTGAGCATTTCTGCACATCCTGGGAGGCGGGCGGGCTCAGCTGGCCGCGGGAACGCGCACGATTCAAAATTTCAGCCTGTCATCTACGGACGCAACATCGAAGGGCCCATTGTTAAACCAGGGTTCTGCCACTGGGTATTGGGGCATGGTGGTATTTGTACCCCCATCGCTAAGCCAGGGTAACGCATTTAGGGGTATTGTATATCAGGGTATTAATGTATATGGAAGGATACTTACTGACAGAGTTAGGGTAATAACAGAGGAATTAGTTGAGAAGAACAGGGAAGTTTTAGGAAGGGAAAAGGTTGTGTAGATCAGATACTCATTCTTAAGTCTTTAGTGGAAAAGTTTCTAGAGAAGGGAAAGTTGTGTGTGGCCTTCATGGGTTTGGAGAAAGCATATGACAGGGTGGATAGACAAGGAATGTGGAAAGTAATAAGAATGTACAGAGTAAATAGGAAGTTGTTGAATGCTGTGAAGAGTATTTATGAGGGTACTAAGGCTGCAGTGTGTGTGGACAGTGAACTGAGTGACTTTTTGTGTTTGAAGGTTGGATTGAAACAGGGATGTGTCATGTCTCCATGGCTGTTCAATCTGTGTGTGGATGGGGTTATAAAAGAGATACAAGGTAGGGCAGTGGATGGTGGAGTGGCCCTAATGCGAGAGGCAGTGTTTAGAATCTCCCTGTACTGTTGTTTGCAGATGATACAGGCATATCCCGGTTTAACAGTGCAATTTGGTTAAGTAAAAACCCATCACTTGGTGGGGTTTTGTATCTCAGGGTAGATTTAACATGTAAAGTATAGGGATGCATTTTTGAGCCTTGAGTTTTCCCCTAACCAAGTCCTAAACCCACTCAAATGAGTCCCAAAAAAAGTTTAAAGTCAGTCTAAATGGCCTAACAGCTGTAAATGAAGCTGACTTAAGCCTAAGACCACTGCCTATCTTGCCTGTACTCAGCAGACTTTTTTTTTACTTTGTAGGCTGGCCGGCCACCAATACCGGAACATTTCTGTCCAGTTAAGGACAAATAAATCCCGAAAAAGAGCCAAGGCCTAACATCCGTATATGGAGCATGACCAGATACGGAGCATCTGAATAATTGAAGGATTATATACTGTAGTTGTTTTAAGGGGAGGGACACAGGCCCTCCACTAACCCACTTGTTGACACATATGAGTTGGTTATATGGTTGCCACCTAACATTTTAAATGGTTTCCTGGCTTACAGGAAACCATTATGCTTGTCATTCAATTTAAAACCACCTGAAAAGCAAAGAGTGCTAATAAAAAGTGACAGGAAAGATGGGAGAAATAAGAGGAGAGTAGGGCAGACACAGAAAAAGAATGATAAAGGTGAAGGAAGAAGTAGGTAGCATTACATCAAGTGAGTGGATGATGGTCGCCACCACCTAACAAGTTTTTGCTTCCGTAAAATATTGATAGTTTATTCATCATTTACTAATTCAGTTTTAAACTATGGTAGTTCACTGGTAATAGGGTACTAATAGAGTAATAAAAAAAACTGTGTGCTCCATGTTTAGTAAAGATGTTGATACCCATATAATTCAGATATGTATGTAACTGAACACTTTCATATGTGAAGAGTCATAATAATTCTAATGTCTGCCATTGCCTCCTTTGTAGTCTTATGTTCTGAGGGTCAGTCTGCTAAACTTTTGGGAAAAGTTATGGTATATTATGTAAGTGAGATTATTGTGAAGAATTATTTCTTAAAGTGTTGGTCATGTACCAAAATTATCCCTCATCATTAGGAACCATTAACCTTACTTAAATGTTTTTACAGTAGATCTTAAACATAGTAGATGGCATTGCATTCATATACAGTAAACTCTCAATTATCCTTCGTCACAATATTGAGACCAGCACAATATCTGGTGGTGCTGACTCGGCTCTAAAGCAATTTCCAATGAAATTATGCAACACCTGGCGCCGAAACGGGACGTAACCGGCAATTCAGTGCAATATCTTGTGGTGAGACGTATCAACCAACTTTTAAGTGGTGGCCAATCGGTGCTGTATTACTGTACTGTATCATTATTTTATTATATATAGAGGGTCAAGATCGTTAATAACACAGTATCCAGCTCGACACCATAAGTTAAGTCGAAGGGGGGTACTATGCAATATCCAGTGTTTCACGTTATTTGGCATAGGGTGTGGCTGAATTACAGTGGATAATTGAGAGTTTACTGTAGTTACTCCTTCCATAATGTTACCTCTCACAGTGATACCGTTTGTGCCAACTTGTTCCATTCAGCAGTCAGCTAAAATATGACTCAGTTGTTTTCTGTCTATTTACAAACATCTCAACTGTGAACCAAGAGTTCCAAAACCTATTCCCTTTGATAACAGTGGTTGTTTTTGTTCACACAGGTATCGAGCACTCTACAACTACAAACCGCAAAATGAAGATGAACTTGAGTTAGTGGAAGGAGATGTGGTCCAGGTAATGGAGAAGTGTGACGATGGGTGGTTTGTAGGCACATCCAGACGCACTGGCTTCTTTGGAACCTTCCCTGGAAACTATGTTGAGAAGCTCTGAGGGATGGCAACAAGGAGGGAGAGAGGGAGGGAGAGCTGACTGTATGAGATGAAGGGAGAGTGGAGAACATGGGAGACTAATTGGGAATGATATGTTGAATCAGGAAGTGGATGAGGTAAGGAGATCTGACAGAAGTGATTCTGACATTGTGGAAATAAGGGAAAACAGCTGTTCCTGCTGTCAAGATAAGTATTTGCTAGGTAAGTCAGATTGTGTTTGAAAAAATTAAAAGAGAGGGAAAAAAAAAAAAAAACACTGCCTTTCCACCTTCTACCCAACATCTCCACTCCTCTCACTTCAGCTCTCTCCCATCCCAGTTCTTATAAGTCTGATTAACTATATACCCAAAGAAGAGTGTTTGTGTGTCTTATATGTCTTATAAAGTGAGCCGACCAGCCAGCAAGAAGTGAGGATGAAGCTGAATTACCCTTAAAGATTTCTAGGAACTGTATTTCCAGATGCAACAGCATTCTCTACAAATGTTAAATGTTTTAGAAATAAATGAATACAAGTGCTTTGAAACAGACTCTCAGGATTTCTGAAGTATGCTGCCAATATGAACTGTAGAGCATGAAGTGTTATTACCAGTACTTGCGTAAGAATAGTGTGGTGAGTATTGCCTTTTAATGTCAATCTGTTCAGTGGTAGGTAAATAGGACTGAAGTGAGCATCTTTTTGCAAGGATTAATATTGTGCCAAGGTAAAAGAGATTAAATATTAATTTTGATTGACGTATTTTTTATTCCCATTGTTTGTTTACTCTTGTTCTTATTGATGATGTAAAGGGAAAACTAAAGGTGTCAGGTGCACATAAACTTTTGTCCAGTTTTAAACAGCACACGAAACGTCCATGCAGTATTTGTAAGGCACTTGGGTGTTTCAAATGGTTTACCAATTCTGCCTGTTGTTTGAGGTAAAGACCCTTTATGAAAAATACTAATCTTCCATTTAAGTTTGCATTCATTCAACTATTGAAGGCTTGTACAGTGTTCTATGCTTACATTTCAGTCACACATTCAGTTAACCTGTACTGTACAGGTACAGTACAGGCCTCAGTATGGAAAATATGTACAGGTATGTTTATAAATATACCGTAGGTACAGTAAATCCTCATTGCTAGTTGTCCTTTTTTACAATTTATTCCCTTTAACCCCTCTGTAAATTACAGTAAGGTAAAAGTTGTCTGTTAAAGTTTCATTGCTACCTGTGCAGGTTATTTGCCAATTTCCCATGATTTACGGCAACATTTGTGTCTAAAAAGATATGATATTTCACAACACATCCCTTGCTTATAACAAGGACTGATTATACAATATTGTACGATTTATTTATTTATTATTTTTTAATACATGGGGTCATTACTGTAAACAGGTAGTATTACTGCATCTCTGGCCTGGTGGTGTGCTTCATTGCTCACCTCACCCACCCTTTCATCCTTTGCTCTTGTCCGGCTGGCAGGTCACATACCAGAGGGGGGGAAAAAAAGTTCAGGTTTTGCACGTGTCTAGTCACACCCCAAAGTGAAGTTACTGAGAAAATAAAGATATATGATAATGTATAACCTCTGTAGATGTGTTTGTATTCACCAACACTATTAATGTCATCTACCGGTGCTCCTACTGCTGTAAACAGTCCAGTTTTTTACAGTACACTTTTTAAAGCTAAGGTTTATGCGGGAAACTTACCTCTCTGCTCCTCCTCCTTGGATTAAGAAAGTGCACTGTTTTTCTTGTGCATGAGTTTTAAGTCCATGGACATTTATATTCTTTCTATCTCTGAAGTCCGAGGAGTGACCTTGCGCTATTACTTAACTGCTACTCCTGCCTCTTTTCCTTGTGTACTGTCTTTTTATGTTATCTTAATTGTTTCTGTTTAGTTTATTATACCTGATTTTTATTTTTTAGGCATTATAGATACTGGAGTGAACATTAAAAATGTAATATATACATTTCATTAACAATAAATAATGTTTATGATATACTGTAATTTGTTCATCTCACATTTTCATTCATATTCATTCTTCAGAATATTTCATAGACTAATAATTACAGTGTTTGAGAATTTGAGAAGAGTTTTGTCCCCTGTGACATGCACTCGAGTTTTGTCATGCTCAGATGAGGGGTGGTGGAGATTTGTAAATTGGTAGTGCCTGCCTCAACTGACTTTTCCAGATATAAGCTAATAAAAGTGGGTGTTTGTTTCTTTGTCCCAACTAATTAGAAAGTATTTGTGCAAATGATGTTAAAATTAATTAAAGTCTGTGCCACAGAGTGAAGTCATTATGTGAAGATAAAGATTGTCATTTTGGTCACATGAGTGTCTGCCGCCAAAATGCAACCTCACATTGCCCAGTCTTTAGTTAGAGAATTAACAGTGTGGCCAGTTTTATATATATATATATATATATATATATATATAAAAAACAGGTTGGACATAGAAATGAAATAAATGTTTGGGGAAGGGGACACTGTATTGCACTAAATTAATCTCTGTGCTTCCGTGACTGTTGGTAGCTTTTGTCTGCAAGGTTCTCAGAGAAATGAGTTTTCACTTATCTCCTCTGCACCAGATACTGTATAAGTAGTAAATCACTTTGGTTTTGTTTTTTTAAATGATTGTTTTTTATGTTGCTCAGTATCTTCAAACAAAGTTGAGTACTGTAGTAAGTCAGATGTTTTATATAAAGCAAGTTGGTTGTTCCTGATTTCATTTTATAGATAACTATTATTGTAGCTGGTATTTCATTTCAGTGGACATGTTACTCAGAGTGATACATTAAAAAAAAAGCCAAACCAAAATGTACATATAGTTGGTATATAGGTATCCCATTTTTTCCTTTTTGTTAAATTACCTAAAGTATGCTGTGGAATAATGTACTGGCCACATCTCCAAACAGTGCATTCAAGTGTTGTAATGTTCTGAAGTTGTAAAATCAAGTGCCTTTTTTTTTTTTTAACACTAGACAGAATAATGATTAGATCAGTGATGTTTTGCCTCACGATGCATTCTGTTTTCCTTATTTGATTATTATTATTATTATTATTTTTTTTTTTCAAGCCCATAGTACCATTGTATTTACATTTGGCTCAAGTTTAAGATTTTGAATCTCAGTAATGAAAGTGCTATGTCCATAAGGGTAATATATGGGCTTCTCTACTTGTGTACATTTCTTTCTTCCTGTTGTTATGCACAATTTTACTTTAGCTAATCATTGTAGAATATGATAATAAAATGGAAGACTATGGATTTGTTTCTTTTTTCTCTTAAAGCATATTTAATCTTTATTATGATGTGGTATATAGCTTGAAACTGAAGGAGGAAAGTAGAAATTACCCACTCAAGATTGCAGACGATCATGTGCTGGTGAAAATAAGAAAACTTGCTAAAATTGGCTTGTGAATTTAAAAATGTTTTGATTGGTAAAATCTGAGTGACTGTCAGCAAGATATTTTGTTCCATATTACTCTTATAAGGCTTAGGATCTCAAGGCAACCCTACTGCAATCCAGAATAGTTAAAGGTAGGTGACCAGTTCACAGTCCTGATGGTACTGCACAACCAAAAACCTCTAATCAACTTTCAAACATTTAAGATACGTATGAATAAAAGATACTAGGTATGGGGCTACTGCCTGGCCTCAGCCTCGAGGCCACATTTTCAAGACCTTGGCCTCGACTTCAGCCTCCAAAACTCGCTTAAAGCTCAAGGCCACATATTCATGTCCTTGGCCTCAGTCTCAGCCTCCAAAACTTGCTTAGACCTCGACCTTGGTCTCTGGGCCAGGTGAAAAGTGTAAAGGTTTTGTGGTATTTCCGAGGCCAAATACACGTGCTGGCTCAGTAAATCACACACACACACACACACACACTTTTGTGGTATTTCCGAGGCCAAATACACGTGCTGGCTCAGTAAATCACACACACACACACACACACACACACACACACACACACACACACACACACACTGAGGGAATCATCGGAGGTAGACGTCCGGCACCGGCGCTCCATACCAGACCAACACGGCCAGTGGCAATACCTAAATTAGTATCTTTGAATGAGTCAAGCTCTGTACCAGGTTAGACTAAATGATTTTTCATTGTTAAAAGGAAAAGAAATAATAAGTTTAAATAAGACTGGTTCAAACAGAACAAAGAACCACGATGCATTGAGTCAGCTGGGTTTGTTTATACTACAGCAACACGGGGAAAGTGTACATACTTTGTAAGTACATACTCTGTTCATTTAGTATTACAAAATGGATACATACTTCAGTAAAACAAATTTGGAAAAGAAAAGGGATAAAAGTAAAAAGCAAAATGATGATTTCTACCAAGAACTTGTTGAAGTGGAGACTCACAATAGACTGGTTGAACGTGTACACAAACTAGAAATGGCTTTCAAAAATGAAATTGATGAAATAAAGAAGCAAATGCACTTGCAAAAGGAAGAGATAGAAAAACTAGGAAGGGAGGCCAATAAGAAAGACACAACCATCAGTGAACTAACAGTGGAATTGAGTATGCTTAGGAAGAAAGTGAGTGAAATGGGAAGTACAGTAGTCAATCACGAGAGTGTTATGGAAGAGTTAAAAAATGACACAGAGACAATTAGACAAGCAAGCAGTCTTATGGACCAGAGCAGTGATATTGAGGAGAAGATAACACAGGTGAATGAAGCTGTGCAAAGCTACAAAAATGATGTAGAAACCACGTATGCTGAAATGGTGAAAGTAAAGAAAGACTTAGAAACAAGGGTGGAGGAAAAAAGCATTAAAAAGGAAGTGAAAAGAATAATCCAAAACAATCCAAAGTTAGTCAGAGATTCAGTAGAATAAATAAATCAATAGTAATCACTGGTATAGAAGAGGAAGAAATTAAAAACAAGATCACTAGAGACAAAAAGGAGATGGCAAATGTAATGAGCTTACTGAAAGAAGTATCAGAGGAAATCTGTAGTAAAGACATAGAGGAACACAAAAGGTTAGGGAAATACGAGAAAAGCAAGACAAGACCTCTAAAGGTGACTTTCCAGAGTGTAAACACTGTGGAAGAGATACTAAAAAATGCAAAGAATCTTATGGAAAAAGAGGAGTTCAAAAATGTATGGATAAAAAGATGCCTAACACAAGAGGAACTGGAATTACTGAAAGAGAAAAGGGAGGAAGCAAAAACAAAAAATGAGGGAAGATCAGAAGAGGAGAAGAAGAAATTTTTTTACAAAGTAATAGGATTGCAGGTACGAAAGTGGTACACAAACAGGATGGAAGAAAAAGAGGAAGTTAGTAGAACCATGTCATGACAAGTATATAAACAAGATGATAAAGTTGATGTACTCAAATGTGGATGGAATGGTATCTAAATTACTAGAGATGAATGATTATGTCAGAGAAAATGAACCACAAATAATATGCCTAACTGAGACAAAATTAACACCAAGGATATCCAATGACATACTAAACTTAGAGGAATACAATATATGGAGAAGAGACAGAAATTTTAAAAAAGGAGGAGGAATTATAATATTAACTAAGAAAAATCTAAAAGTCAAGGAAATAAACCTAGATATACCATCACAAGTAGAACTGATTGCAGTAGAGATCGACACATCTGAAGATAAAGTAATTGTAGCCAATTTGTACATGCCACCCAGATCAAACACATGGGAAAGAGATGAATATGAGGACCTGGCAGAGAGTACAATTCAGAGTATAAGATCCTTGCTACATAAAATGGAAGAGAAATTGGAAAGAATTATACTAACAGGGGACTTCAATACAAATATAAATTGGAATACTCTAGATATAAATAGCCAAGAAAGCTGTTGGGACCAAAAGCTCCTGGATCTCGTACAAGAGTTTTTCTTAACACAACATGTGAGGGAAACCACTAGAAAAAGAGGACTTGATGTACCTTCAGTGCTAGATCTAATATTTACTAGGCAAGAAAATGACATTGACAGTTTAATATATCACCCTCCACTCGGCAAAAGCGATCATGCAGTACTAAATTATAACTTCAGGATAGCATATGACATAGTAAACAGCAATGACAGTTACAAAAAGAGCCTAAACTATAAAAGGGAAATTATCAAGACCTAAAGAAGTATTTCTTAGAAGTTGATTGGGAAAATGAGCTTAGAGGACAAGATTTAAATGCTGTATATAAAAAATTTTGTGAATTTTATGAAATAGGAGTCCAGAAGTACATCCCGCAGCACAAAGAAGCAGATAAGAAAATACAGAAATGGTTCAATACAGAATGTAAAAAATCAAAAGAAAGAAGAGATTTGTTGTGGAATAGATACAGAAGACACAATAGTGAAAGGGCGTATAATAATTACAAACAGGCAAGAAACGACTATACAAGAATAAGGAGGGAAGCCCAAAAACAATTTGAGGAGGATATAATAATTAAAAGTAGTGATCAACCAAAACTGTTTTACAGCTATATCAGAAGCAAAACCAAAGTAAAAGATATAATACAATCCATTACGGACGAGGGAATCACTTATACACAAGAGAAAGATATTTGTGAAGCACTAAATAAGAATTTCCAATTAGTTTTTACAGAAGAAAAAAATTTTGAGAGGGACTATGTGGAACACGCATGTCCACACATACTACCAGATATACAAATAGCAGAAAAAGTAATATGGGAGGAGTTAAGTAGATTAGACAGAGGAAAAGCAAGTGGTCCTGATGAAATTTCATGTTGGGTGTTACGAGAATGTGCAAAGGAGTTAAGTAAACCATTATTTTTAATTTTCAAGAAATCCTTGAGTCAAGGGAAACTACCTGATATTTGGAAAAAAGCAAATATAGTCCCCTTATTCAAGAAAGGAAATAGACAAAATCCTCTCAACTACCAACCAGTATCACTGACCAGTGTTGTAAGCAAGGTATTAGAAAAACTTATAAGAAAAGCTTGGGTAAATCATCTAGAAGAACACAGTATGATAACAGAAAGACAGTTTGGTTTCAGAAAAGGAAAATCATGTGTTACTAATCTGTTGAGCTACTATGACAGAGTAACAAACACAATACAGGAAAGGGAAGGATGGGTGGACAGTATCTATTTAGATTTCAAGAAAGCTTTTGACACAGTACCATACCAAAGACTTTTATGGAAGTTGTACCATCAAGGAGGAATTCGAGGCAAACTGTTTTGTTGGATGCAAGACTTTCTCATAAAAAGAGAAATGAGGACAGTACTAAGAGGAAACTACTCATCATGGAAAGAAGTGACTAGTGGAGTACCACAGGGTTCGGTGCTGGCACCAATCATGTTTTTAGTGTACATAAATGATATAAACAGTAACACTGGAAATGAGAGCTATCTGAATATGTTTGCAGATGATGCAAAAATACAAAGGAGAATTACTAGCACAGACTCTTGTAGGGAGCTACAAGAAGAATTAAATAAACTTCATGAATGGAGTAGTACATGGCAAATGGAATTCAATGTGGACAAGTGCCATGTAATCAAGTTTGGTAAAAGTGGAAAAAGACCTGATTGGGATTACAAGTTAGGAAATAAAACCCTATACACATCAGAAAGAGAGAAAGACCTAGGTGTGATTATCAGTAACAGACTATCTCCAGCTGACCACATCAGCGAGAAGGTACGGAACATGTATACACTGCTTGCAAATATGAGAATAGCATTCACATACATAAATGAAGACATGCTAAGAAGGATAATAACATCATTCATTAGACCAACCCTGGAATATGCATCAATAGTCTGGAGTCCTCATCTCAAAAAGCATAGAGACAAGATTGAAAAGGTTCAAAGGGCCGCTACAAGATGGATACCAAGCTTAAGGGACCTAAGCTACGAAGAAAGACTAAATAAACTGAATCTACCAACACTACAGGAGAGAAGGAAAAGAGGTGACATGATAATGCTATATAAGTGCATATCAGGAAAGGAGAAAATAGACATAAATGATTACTTAACATATGGAGAAGCATCAGCAAGAGGACACTGCAAAAAACTGCATAAGAAGAGAGGTGATAAAGACATAAGGAAATTCAGTTTCCAAAACAGAGCAATTGATCAATGGAATGCACTACCGAATGAAATAGTGTGTGCCAAAACAATTCACAAATTTAAGGATATGTACGATAAATATGGTTTAAGACACGGGACAGTACGAGCTTGACTCATTCCTGTAAAGATACAATTAGGTAAGAACAATTAGGTAAGAACACACATCACTACAACTTCAGGAAGGGAGGGAAAGGTGGTCAGAATAGGGGATAAAAGCGACCTGAAGTATGGTTGACCAGGTAGCTAATCTTAAGCCATCTATATCAGACAACAGCTGTCATAAATCAGTTCTGTTTGTTACCATTATAGTTTTGTTTCATTTCGCTTCATTTATAAAGGCTCCAACATGCTTGCATGTGTCGGCCTTGGTCACCTAATGGCGGCTCTCCATGTTGCTTGATCTCTGGCAGCCTCTCTATTCAGTCCCTATCCCTGAGGTCACACTCTATGACCTTGTCCCATGTCTTTTTTGGTCTGCCTTTCACAACCCAACCCCCAACATTAAAACTTCTCACTTTCTGCACCCAACTGTCATCCCTTATTCAACCCACATGCCCAAACTATCTCAATCTACCTCTAATAATCACAACACCAATACACTCCAGTCCCATCCTACCTCTGAACTCTTCCTAAAGTACCTGCTCAGCGGAGCGAGCCAGACACCACCACCCTAGGAGGAGGAGGGTACAGGGAGGCGACCCCCACCCCACAAGATGATGGGGAGACTTTTTTCACCTCCCAAGCCTTCTGAGCATAAACAACATATCTCTCCCATGACCCGACGCCCCTCTTCCTCACAGCCAGACCACCAGGCAGTACGCAGTTCAAGAGCACTACACTGCAATGGAGGAAGCACTCGCCAGAATCGGGGTGGGACTTGTAACTACAAAGTCCCAAGCAAGCCCTCGGACGCCGTCTCCACTGGATCGGCCTCCATAAAAGGAGAGAACTCTACTAGACCTCTAGTCTTGATACACCGCAGGGGAACAGCGGCACAGTAGTGCCCACTGGGTCTACCATGAGTGGAGTGACCACTGGTTCTCCATCCTCTGCCACACACCTTCAGGAGCCACCACATCCTATGGACGACCTTCACTGGGACTCCCCAGGAGGGAGGCAGGCCCAGGGGTAGACTCCACCAGTGCTACCTAAACAGGACAGACCACCGGTTGTCTCCCAAGCTCCCCCAGCCATGACGGCCGGAGGACAGACTCCACTGGAGCTGCGGCCTAGGCCAGGAGAGCCCAACAGGCCTTCCCCTCCCATCGTCCCCGGGACAGGTGCCCCAGTCCTGACGGCAGAAGGACAGACTCCACTGGAGCTGTGGCAGTAGCCAGGAGAGCCCACCGGGCCTCCCCTTCCCACCGTCATCAGATTCTGCAGCACCTGGAGGAGTGCCCTCGGATTCTCCTTCCACCTCTGTCCCGAGCAGGAACTCAGGCAGTGCCCACCAGGTCTGTCTGGCTGAAGAAGCACACACCAGGGCTCCCTCTCACTCCCTGGTCTGGAGTTCTGGCAGGGACCATCAGGCCCGCCAAGCTGGGGAGCAGACCACCGGTTGCTCTCCCTCCGCAACCTCAGGAGTTCCTACTGAGGGCAATGCTTCTTGCTCAGCCCACCCTTCCTGTGGCAAAGTGAGGTGCCCCTCTTCCCCAGAGGGTGGGAACTGCTGCAGCCCCTCCTTCACCATCCATGGGTGCTGCCAGACTCCCCCAGAGTGAGAGGCCGCAGTCCACTCCTGACGGCCTCCTCTCCCAGGCAAGGCCACAGTCCCCGGAGCTGAAGGAGCACCTCCAATGCCCGCCGCAGCTGCCGAACCTCTCCCGGTGTAGGTGGCCACAGCCTGCCCCTGACAGCTGCCCCTGCCGGACAGGACCATGGCCCCACTAGGGCGTCGCCTTACCCACAGCCGACCCTCAGCCCGGGCCTAGACAGGTCCGCCCCTAGGACTCTGACCACGACGAAGGCCCAGCACAGTGCTGCGCTCCTCCTGGCCCTATTCAGCCCTAGCCCAGAGGGCCCCACCTCACCCAGAAAGAGGGCCACCGACCACACTGCCCACCAGCTCCTGTAGGACCCATGGTGACCTCACAGACAACCTACAACCGGAATACACTCCTGACGGCCTGCCCCCAACGCCCGGCAACCATCTGCAGCTACCGGTGTAGAGGCCTCCCTCTCAGCGCCCCTCTCCGCCTGCCCCATGAGTAGAAAGACCCTGAGGTTGTTGTTTGTCCCCTAGTGACCTGAAAGACACGATACCCAGTGAACCAGCCCCCCTCCCCAGTGTCCCCAGTGCTACCCTCCCCCCCTTCCCCCTTGCGGAACCAGTGAACTCTCAACCACAGGGAAACCCACGTACAGAGTATGAAGTGAGAGGCCCCGGGCTGTCCCCAAGTGTGACCCTCCCCAAGTGCAATACACGACAGACTCTTAGTATCAGTGCCGTGCCCCCACCCCGTCCCCGTATGCCCCCCTCCCCAGACCAGTCTAATTCTGTGTATGCCAAGTGCATATACGTGTGGTATACGCACTGTGACTGACCCACGTAGAGATACTGTGTAACAACAGCTCCCCTCCCACCCTGTCACGCGAGTAGATAATAAGTGATATATTCTTCAGTTTTTCGTCACGCGCACGTAACATAAAAAAAATGGAAATGGAGTTCCCCCGAGCTAAGCCCTGTATTGGACTATATAGCCCCGCTAGGGTTACAGGAGGGAGCTACCCCTCCCGGCACAGCAGCCCGGGCGAGGGCACGTAACATAAGGTAGCTAGGATATGGCCCATGTCACGCGGATGTGTATAACTAGCTTAGGGTGCCATCCATGTCACGCGAACGTGTATGGGAATGAGAATAAACTTCCGACTATGTCACGCGCTGCATATCATGAAATAGACTATATTGTGAATGTTATACACACGGGAACAGAGCACACCTGATATATTGTATGAGATGTATGTGTATTACTGTGTGGGAATTGTCCTGTATAAGTAGAGTCATATCACTGCGTGTTGCTCAAACTCTCTATGAACTATGTGGAGATAGTGTAGAGTCTTCTGTGTCATATTAATATTCTGTATCATTTAGGTTTGGTCACGGACTGTAATGTGTAATTGGTTATTGTTAATATATACGTGTGCCTCTGACCAGTTGTGTTTGGACTTCCCTTCCTTGTCTGTATACTCTGACCCGGTCGAGAACAAAGAACCCAAGGTTGCAACGTATCTGAACCTGAGAAGTTGGGTCCCAGACCACCTTGCAGCAATACACTCATAACAAATGCCATATACAAAAATCCCTTGGCACGGAGGGAGAGCCCCCTCAACGTCAGGATAGGCAACAGCTCCCTGAATTTCTTCCAACCACTCCCCATTCTAGCCCGAGCTAGCTCCATCCCCACCTCCACCACATAACGTGTCTCCCAAGCAACAAAACTCTTCCATACACTCGAGAGACTCCATGGCAAGATCAATCCTTTCACGCCTAAACAATCTCCAAATGCTCTCCCCGTCACACCTCATGTCGAAAATTCTTAGTAGCTGTATACCTTGTATGCTATAATGTAACCAGTGAAGAAAGGCTTGGGACTTTTGGGAGGAAAATAATCATACAATATTACATTAATAACCTTGAAAAAAAGGCACCATTATGGTAAGGCCAGTCCACGTCAATAAAGTCATTACCGGTATATGCTACCCCTCCACTTCCACTGTTCTTCTATCACAATTTTTATTTTCCCCCCGTTTTTCACTCGTGTCTCTAACACAGAGTACCAGCGTACAGTGCCTCATTCCTTTCGTCCCGTCATCTCCAAACACTCCTCCCTTTCTGTCTGTCTCGAGAGAGAGAGAGAGAGAGAGAGAGAGCAACGGAGGGAGGAAAGGGGTTATGGAGTGCCAAGCATTGCCAGGTAATCCCTTCAGCCCTCCATGAAAATCTCCAGGGACATGAGTGCATAGCCTGAGGGAATGTTTGCCTTTTGTTTCCTCTGTATTTTGCACCATGCTTCTTCACCTCACCTTACAGGCGATTTGTCTGCTTGTCCGACGGAATGCTTTGCTTTGGCTTAGGGTGTATATTGTATGTCTTTTCTATTGCTTTGCTCCTAAAATATTAACATACCGGCGTATAGTACACGCGATCAAAAAAAAAAAAAAAAAAAAAAAAAAATCGACACGGGTGAACGATGTTTTCACAATGAGCGATGCTCCTGTTCGTGTTGGTTGCCAGTTTATTCTGAATGAATATTTCCCAGCCACATGGAACATATAAATCCTTCTTTATGGTTTGTTGAGAAAAACAGTTGAGATTCACAAGCATGAGAATTTTACTCAAAAATAATTTCGAAAGTTTCGTCCACCGTTAAAAAGACAAAGCACACTCATTCTTAACTCTCTCGCTCTCTCTCTCTGATTTTGGTTTATGATGAGTACTATACTGTCCTTTCTAATGTTTTACTCCTTATATATAATCAAGTTGGTGCCAGTACTAGAGGGAAGTATAAGCGCTGTCAGCCTGTCACACCTCCCCATTCTGCTCATCTCCGTAGACCAATCAGGAACGAGAGAAGGAAAGCCTTTTCCTCACTCCTACATGAGGGAGGCCGCGAGGCGCTTCTCCGCCCCCTCTCGCTGTCGCGAGTATAGGCAACAGGCTTCTTGTCGCATGCGTCACGTTCTACGGGCAACTTGTTGCCACCTGTTGCATGCCACGCAGTCGCATGCAACATGTTGCCTTGTGTTGAACTGGTTGGAACACACTTGGCCTATGCGACAATGTAGCATGCCACATGTTGCCAAAATGTTGCCTCGGTGGAATCGCGCCTAAACGTACTTATCCGACGCTGGCACGGCGAGACTGGCCTTCCCTCACACCGTCACTCACAGTCACACCTCCCAACTTCCCAGGTTCCCAACTCCTATTCGGGCCGATGGGTGAGTGGGCGGGGCCAAGGGGGCGGGACACAAGAGACTGCCTAACCAAACCTGTATAGTTTTGATGAGTGTTATATCATAATCCTCATTTATACTATTTCCAAACGTACTCAAAAGTATCGAGAATCACTTTTATAACTCATAACTCAAGAACTACATATTTGCCACCACCTTCTTTTGTAGTATGTGTACTTTGCATACCTATCCATTGGTAAATATTTCAATCACAAATAAATTGATCTGGAAATAAATGACGGGGAATCGACCTGACGGGGAATTGTCTTGTTTTTGTTGTGACGAGAAGTGGTTCCAGGATCTTCTGGCTGCTGTAGACGAGAGGAGGAAACATTCGGTTACTCGTTAAATGCCCGTTGCCAGTGTGATCTAGGCAGTAACACGACGCAACAAGGGCATTGAAACCTATATTGTTTAAGAAAAACGATATACAATGGGAACAAAGGCGACAGTAATGACGAGAGTGCAGGCTGAAGGGGATTCTTCGAACTCCCCGACAACGAAAGAGGATGCCGACAGTGATAGAAAGTTTAAGTACCAGGGTAATTTGATCAACTTGTTTATTAGTAAGAAATCAGAAAGGTATATGTATGAAGAGATAAAATGTACGCCTTACTCCAAGCAGCTGAAACACCTTACCAATTCAGTTCTTGTTCCTCCAGTTTGTCTTCTGTATATTTCTATTTTCAGGGTGGTCTTTGCCTGGTTAAAATTTCCCTTCATTATTATCATCACGTTCTGTAAGCTCTACCTATGATTGTGTATTCCTGGCATAATGGAAGCAACTTACTCAAAGGTGGATTTCATTTCTCATTTCCCAGCTGGAGGTTAGGGTAGGTTATGTTATTAGGTACGATTAAACTAGGTTGGGTTAGTTTTAGTTAAACACTTAGGTTAGGACAGCTGCTTCCACCATTATGCTGACAAGTGAAATGAGTTGTCTCAGCGGAACATAGTTAAAAATAACAAGGAAGCAGAGTTAAGAGGAAATGTTGGTAAAATTATAGTTTCAGCCAGAAACAGAATTAAGAGATTTTGATTTTTTTTTGATTTTTTTTTTTTTTGGCATTTTAGACAGTTGTAAGACACTTCTGCGGTATTTTCGTCGCAAATTATGTTTATTTTACTCTTTAAGGTTAGGTTAGGTTATCATCAAGAGTGAAAGAAAAATAATTTGTAACAAAAATGGGTATAACTTTAGAAGTAACCAACATTACCAATTTTCATTATATTACGTCCCTGAACTATTCTAACTAAGACTTACCTTTTAAGCCTAGTTTGAGTTGGGGGAGCAAATTTTGTAGGGGTAGTCATATAGTGGCTTAGGTTAGGCTATCGCTCAGTAGCGGATGAATGTCGCGTCATATTGGCTGGTGCAGGCGCTTGCACTCGTTCTATGTCAGGCCCTAGGTTATGCCTAGGTTAGGTTAGGTAAATTTAGCTTGGGTTAGTTTAATGCAAAATAGTGTGTTTTTAATTAATATTGATCTTGATTTTGGGGGATAAACCCTGTTTTGGAAATCTTACTCAAAATTCCAAAAGGGGGATTTTCCCAAAAAAACGAAGGTCAGAACTAATTAAAACACAGTATTTTGCATTGGAAAACATAAAAATAATAATAAAAGAAAACGTTGGTTACTTCTGAAAATTTACTCAAAAATGCCATAGAAGAAAAGTGTTTTACCATCGCATAATAAACTGAAAAAACTGATCAAAATCTTGTAATTCTGTTTTTGCCTGAAACTATAAATTTACCGTAGTTTTCTGTTTACTGTTTTCCTCTTGTTGTTACTATGTTTCCTCTACACCAGGAAACCATTTACGGTCAAACAATAGTATTGGTCCCACAGAAAACTCGAACTTATTCTACCTATCAGCCAATGCACCTCATTTTGCTGTACCGTACTCACCAGGATGTCGTTGCTCTTGGAAATGAATGGTTTACGAGAGTATTGATTTTTTCCTTCAGTACAGCAAGAGCCTGAACCGTGCTGCCGTGCAGCCATGTTTATCAACAGTAGCAGCAGCAGTCCCTCTTACATTGTTGTCAGTTTTTTTATATACAGTACTGTACATTTTAAACCGTTATATATACATTTTATGTTTTACACCGGCTTGACAGCGTTGGAATCACGTGACTTATGAAAGCCAATCACAGCTATCCCTCCCTCTTCATCAGCTAATCACATTTAACTTCATTTCGCCAATGAGCAAAGTTTCCCGCACTCCGCCAGATTCAAAAGTCAGTCCCACCATGTCTCTCCCGTGTAGTGGGTGTACTCTGAAGGCTTGGGAGATTTTCAAGGCTTTTTACCAAGAACCTGAGGCTTCCGTCGATTTTCTGTGTAAGCATGGCGTCCTTCCAAGTCAGGTGGAGTGTCCTCACTGTCATGCACGACTTCAGTTGCAACAAGACAGTCATCTCTGGGTGTGCCACCCGTGGAGTCTGACCCACCATCTCCAGAGTAAGGTAAGTTAGACCTTGTTAGGGGGGTTTGGGTTAGGTTAGGTTAGGTTAGGTTAGGTTCATTAAATTAGGTTAGGTTAGGTGAGGTGAGGTTAGGGTTATTTTACATCAAACCCTGCTCTCTTTCCAGGGCATCAGTATTGAAATGACATCCAAGATGGGTGTTTCCAGTGGTTTTTGGTGTGATTATTGATGATTTTGACTTAAATTTGTCAGAAACCGGTAGTTCTGTGATGACAAAAAATAGGTCACATATCAAAAACTATTGATTTCCAATAGAAATGAAGGTCAAATTCGAACAAACCACACCAAAAACCATTGGAAACACCCAGATTGGATGAAAAATCGTTGTGGGACCGATACTATGAATTGACCCCATTTGCTATGCTGGGTGGTAACCATGTAACCAAATTATGGCACCTGGTGGTTTAGTAGGTAATTAGGTGCTCCAATCAGATTGAGCCTGTTCAGGTTTTTATCCAAGGGGTGGTTGAGGTTTATTTGCTCAAAATGCCACTCAGGGATGAGTGAGGCTGGTCATTCTCATCTTAAATGTCGAGACCAACTTGCCTAGCCCTGAGCTCCTATGCTCCTCATGGGGTAACACAGGATTAGATGATGAATGAATGATTGAATATTACCATGTTTCTTATGCCTCATCGATATTTGTAATGACAGATTTACTAAAACTTACTCAAATTTGGTTGATATGTTAGCATATGGATACATTAAATTGTTAGATTAAGTTTGGATAAATTGTTAGGTTAGGTTTTGTTAGGTTAGGTTAGGTAAGATTAGAAAGTTGCTAAAATTAGGAAGTACTAAAATGCGACTGGGACGTGTGTTGGAAGAGTCCACCATTACGCTCATGGAATACACACCGGTAGTTCATACAGCAGAAGAAACTGGCAAAAACTAAGAGGGAAAGAAATTTAACATGAAACATTAATTTTCCAGCCAAAAAATAACCAGAAAACTATAAAACATTATCAGGAAGAACTGATTTGGTAAGGTGCTTCTGCTGCTTAAAGTATTACATATGCTGACCCTTTCATATAACCACAAAAATTTTGGTACCAGCATTTTTTTTTTTTCCAATAGATATACATTTTACTGTTAAGCAGCATTAGGACCAATTCAGTTGCTGCTATTCCAGTTTATTTTCTGTGTTTTTCAAACCATTTTCATAGTAGTAAACGATTTTTTTTTTTTTTTTCTGCATGTCATCATCATATTCGGTATGCCTCACTGACATTTGTAATGATGGTCTTGCTAAAACTTCCTTAAATCCTGGTTGTTAGGTTAGGTTAGATTAAATTGCTAGGTTAGGTTAGAATAAATTGCTAGGCTTTGTTGGGGTGTTAGGTTAAAATGTAAGGTTAGGGAGAGGTATTAAAAGGCAACCGGGACATATGTTGGAAATACAGTAGATCCTCTATATTCGCGGGGGTTAGGGGACAGAGACCTCTGCAAATGTGGAAAATCCACGAATGTTTGGTGCCCCTCGTAAGTGGCTCTGTGGTGACAAAGTCATCAGCTACATATTTACCTAGTTGTTACAACCATACAGTGCTCATTAACCCCTAGGCGACGGGCAAGGGTTTACCTATCCACATCCCAGAACCGGGTTATCTTCAGGATAATCGATTTTCCCCAAAATATTTATTTTTTCATCACAAATCAGTCACAAATGACAAAAAACATGTAAAATGCACATACCTGTACTTATTCTCTGTTGGCGATTTGGAGGTGGTGGTGTGGTGGTAGGGAGCTGGTGTGTGGCAGTTGGGCTATGTTCAAGGTCATGGTGGTGTGTTGGCGGTATTAGTGGAGGGAAGAGGGATGGATTACCTCGTGCCAAAATACGTGTTAAGTGTGTATTTGTTTCTCTCACTATTTCACAATGCCGTATGAACACAGTATTACAACTAAAGTAGCAAAAAACACAAGAAAGTAACTAATAAAGATTGGAATATTTTATGTTTTCCATGATACATATTTTCTAACAAATTTATGTCTATTTATTTATTCATTATTATTTACATATTATTTCACTGTTTTTAGTAACTCTTGACAGTATGATACTCTCCATACAATCTCCCCCACACCTCTCAGGGCCCCCTAGTAGCCCTTACCACCACCCCATCCCACCCCACCCCTCCCCTCCCGACCACCTACCCCAACCCTGAACCAGCATTAGCTGGTTCCAAGGCCACACTCTCCCTACGCCACCCTCCACCACGGCCCTCCTCACTGCTGGGCTGCCCTCCCACCCCCCCACCCACGCCCCTACCCCCTCCCCCGGCCAGCCAGCATTACCCCGAGCACCAGCCATGCTGGGACAATACTCTGAGTCCATATGTCACGCTACTAAGTTCAAACATGCCTGCGAAAAATTAAAATATCATATGACGTGGACCGTAGGCCTCTACGAACACGTCATATGACGTGGACTGGCACCTAGGGGTTGAATACAGAGTTTACTCACATGAAGTTTTGCTGGTTTTGCTGGATGAGCTCTGATGACTGGTAGTGATGATGATGACAATGAAAATGATTAATCATGCAGTTACTTGATGAGATGATGCAGAGTGGACTGTATCTACATGGCATGAGGAGTCTACATGTGCGTAGGCTCCTCGTCTCCACTGTTAGCGTCATCACCGATTGGTGGTGGGTCGTCAGTGTTGCCCTCAGATGCAGGTGGAGAGGATGATGAGTTGTCATGGTCAGGTTGAGATGCAGGGACGGGTGCAGGCTGCTAAGCCACAAGCTCAGGCTCAGGTGCGATGGTGGAAGTTCACTGTGGTGGGGCCATAGCAGCAGGCTGCAGTCTCTGTGGGAAGAAGATGGTGATGGGGAACTGCTTCTGCTTCCTCTTCATGTCCTCAAACACAGTCTTGTATGGAGTGAAAGCCTGGTTGACGTTGCCCATCACCTTCAGTGGCCTCACCATCAATAGGTCCACGTCATAGGCAAACTGTTTTAGGTGTGCGACCAGCCTCATCACCTACCCCTGCTTTTCAGGGGTAAGAGCTTGCAGCTGCATGGTGTCATCGGGATTTCCCTCTTCCTCCTCCTTGCCAGTGGACCACGCCAGCTCCACCACTACACTATTGATGAACTCACTTGTTAGCACAGCACTGCACTTGTAACCTTGGTATATATGTGAGAGCACAAATATATGGCGCAATATCGATATTACGGAAGGTTTTACGTGGCAGGGAAACTACCGCAACAATGGCTGGACACAGACTAAGAGAGAAGTGGTGCGGCCTTGAGCACAGGACAATGTGATGGCTTGTTGTGGGGTGTGCATGGCGGGACTTATTGTGCCGCGAGTGCCCTCACTGCGGGGGAACTGACGGGGGGACAATCCACGAATGTTCAAAACCGTGAAAGTTGGAACCACGAATGTAGAGGGTCTACTGTATCTACCATTGCACTCGAGAAACAGTTGATGCAGTGGAAGGAACATGACTAAGAACAGTAGGGATAGAAATTTCACGTGAAATGTTCATTTACCACCCCTAAAATATAAAAGATCATTAGGACATGGTACGAATTGCGATGTGGAATGTAAGGGGTGTGAATGATGAGGTGAAAGAGAGAGAGATTGTCCAGGTGCAGAAGTGGGCATATGTGGAACAACTGAGACTAAATGACCAGGTAAGAATGGGAGTATGGATGGGGCATATGTGTGGGAGTAGGTGAATATGAGAGGGCAAAAGAAGGAGTATGTATTGTGTGCAAGAAATGAAAGGAGAGTATAAGAGAGTATGGATCAGTTGGCTCAAGGATTGTGTGGATATGATTGAAAGTAGGACTACAATTGTAGGCGATTTTGTCTATGTATGCGCCAATGCAAGATTGTGCAAGTAAAGTGAAAGAAGAGTTCTGGGCAAATGTGGAAGCTTGCATGGAAAAGTATGAAAGGAATGACAGAGTGTTTTTTATTGGAGATATGAATGGAAAAGTAGGGAATGTGAAGGTGGATGGAGTAGTTGGTGAATGGGGTGTGTCTGCAGAACTGGGTGAGAATGGCAGTGCTCTAGTGGACATTTGTGTACGGAAGGGGTTGGTGATAGCAAATACCCTCTTTAGGCACAAAATGATCCACAGGTATACATGGTGAGTGATGAGAAGGGTGAGTGGTGAACTGAGTGAACAGAAGGCAATGATTGATTATGTGTGTGCGGATGACAATGAGAAGGTGTGTAATGGATGCAAGAGCTTACTGAGTTTGAGGGAGTGAACATTCTGACCACCACTTGGTGGTGGTGAAAGTCAAGGATCAAATGCAATGGAGGAATAGAAGGAAGGAAGGACAGGAGGAAGTAGTCCATGTAAGGAGGGTAGAAAGGTTGCAAGAGGATGGGAAAAAAGGAGAAAATAAGAGAGAAGTGGAGAAGCAGTTGGGTAAATATGATTTGGAGCTGATAGGGCAGGTAGAAGGTATGTGCATGATATTCACAGAAGATATCCGTGTAGCATGTGAGGTGGTGTGTGGGGTGAAGAAAAGACGAAAGAGGGTGCTAGGAACAGCATGGTGGAATGAAGAGGCGAGACAAGCTGTAGAATAAAACATATAGGGAGTGGATGGGAAGCAGGGGCATGGAGGAAGTTGAGAGATGGAAGAGAGAGTTATATGAAGAGAGTAAGAAGAGAGTGGATGAGGAATTTGGAAGGAATTTAAGTGTAAAGTGGAGGGATGTAAGAAATGTTTTCCAAAGAGGTAAAGAGAGAGAGACAGGGTAATAATGAAGTTAGTCAGTGAGTGAATGATAAAAATGGTAGATTGCTGGTAGAGAAGGAAGAAAAGGTGAGCAGATGGAGAGGACACTTTAAGAAAGTGTTAAACATAGACAGTGAAAGTATTGTGAGTATAAGGGGCTGGGGAATGACTAGGAGGAGGGAATAGGGAAGAAAGGAAGAAATCAGTAGGACGGAATTTGTGGAAGCAGTGAAGAAGGTCAGAATGAGGAAAGCCCCAGGAATTGATGGAGTGTGGTGAAATGGTGAAGTGTGGGGAGAAATAGTAGTAGAATGGGTATGGAAGATGTGCAGATTGACCTGGGAGGAAGGTAGAGTTCGGGGGGACTGAAAGTGAGGTATAATTATTCCCCCGTACAAAGTCGTACGTGGATGTGGGGGTGGCCCTAATGAATGAGGGTGAGATTTGGAAGCTTCCGGTGTTGCTGTTTGCTGATGATACAGTATTGTTGAGTGAAGATGAATGGGAGTTGCAAGGTTTGGTGAATGAATTTGGGACAGTGTGTAGGAGGAGGAAGCTGAAAGTTAATGTAAACAAAAGTAAAGTTATGGTGTTTGAGAGGAATGAAGTCACAGAGTGTGCAGTGAGGTTGGATGGTGAGGATATGGAGAATGTGAGTGCATTCAAGTACTTGGGTAGTGTGATGAGTAAGGATGGAACTTTGGGGGATGAAGTACGTGAAAGGGTACAGCAGGGAAGGAAAGTTGTTGGCACACTGAAAGCAGTGATGAGAAATAGGGAGGTGAGTATGGAAGTTAAGAAGTCACTGCATGATGGTATTGTGATCCCTACCCTGACGTATGGAAGCGAGGCGTGGACCTTGCAAGAGGGGAACAAGTCAAGAGTGAGAGCAGTGGAAATGAGTTACTTGAGAGGAGCATGTGCAGTGACGTGGAGGGACAGGTTGACGAATGAAGAAGTGAAGGAACGTTGTGGGGTAGATGTGGATGTGGTTGAAAAGATTAGGAGAAATACACTGAGGTGGTTTGGACATGTGGAGAGGATGGAGAATGAAAGACTGACTAAGAGGGTGTATGTAGGTGAGGTGGAGGGGGGGAGAGGGAGGGGTAGACCGAGGATGAGGTGGAGGGATGGAGTTGAGAGGTATATGAGGGAGGGGGGGGTGAGTTGGGGGGAGGGGAGTCAAATGGTGGGTGACAGAGTGACTTGGAGGCGTTTTGTCTGCGGCCACCCTTTGCGGGATTAGGGCGTCGGGCTATAGATAGATAGATAGATAGACAAAGTCGTACAAAGTAAAAGAGGAAAAAGAAGCATGTGGTAATGGTAGGGGCATTTGTCTTCTTAGTTGAGAGGGTGAAGTACTTGAAAGGGTAACAAGGAAGAAAGGTTGCTGATTCTTTGAAAGCAGTGCTAAGGAATAGGGAAGTGAATCCATCCATCCATCCATCATCCAATCCTACATTGCCCCATGAGGAGCATAGGAGCCTGGGGCTAGGCAGTTGGTCCTGACATTTAAGATGAGAGTGACCATCTGCACTTATCCCTGAGTGGCAATACATGAGCAATAAACCCCAACCACCCCTTGGATATAACAACCATTCCTTGGATGTAAACCTTCACCAGCTCAATCCAATTGGAGTGCTGTAATTACTCTCTAAACCACCAGGCGCCAAAATTTGGTTATATGGTTACCACCGAGCGTATTAAATGGTTTCCTGGTGTACAGGAAAACATTTGGCTTGACACTCAGTGTAGTCACCCACAGGCAGAAGGAAGAGGAAAGAATGAAGGAATGACAGAAGAGGGAGTGTAAAGTCACCTGTAGGCAGAAGGATGAGGAAAGAATAAAGGAAAGAAAGACAGAAGAGGATGCAAGGAAAGAAGGATGGAGAAGAGGAAATTGCAGACACCCGAGAGCAATACTACATCCAGTGAGTGGATGGTGAGTGCCCCTATATATATATATATATATATATATATATATATATATATATATATATATATATATACTGTATATATATATATATATATATATGTATATATATATAAGTAATCCCTGTACTATCTGGACGCCCACTTTCCAGACATCCCCACTTACCTGACATTGTGGGCCTGGACCTTCGGAACCCCCCCCCAAAAAAAAAAAAATCCCCCCAAAATCCTAATTTTTCCTCACCCGTAATTTGAAAATGACGCGCAGCGCCGAACAGCTGTTACACCATAGACCCTCGCCCCTTCCTTCCTCTCCCCTTCCCTCTCCCCTATCAGGGTTGCCATTTGGTATTTTTCATTACCAAATGTGGGCCAATTTGGTCATGAAAAATTCGTTTGGTAATGAATCAGAGTAATGCATTACCAAACGGATTTTTCACATGTATGAGGATACACAGGATGGAGATGGTGGATTGTTTGCTCTCTCTGATTAATCTGCTAACGTACATAGCATGAAAATAACCAACATGCTGTTAATTATACAAAGAGTGATTACATGTATTTCCACTTGTTTATATAATTAGTGAAGAATAAATGCTAGCATTATGAATTTGGTGATGAAAAGTTAAATTTCGTAATGAAAACTGAGGAATTTGGTAATGTGGCCGTTGCGATCTGGCAACTCTGTTTCCCCCTCACACACCAACACCGAAACAGTTATTCCCTAACTTCGATCGCGAGTGGTAGCATGTTGTAATGGGAGCCACACTTGCTCATTTTTTTGTGAATAAACAGTGAATAAACTGCAATACCTCGCCACTTGACTACACGGGAATTTACAATGTGCAGTGTTAAGAAATTAGAATTTAGAGTGCAGAGGATTAACTGTGGAGTGCAAATGGCGGTTGGACTGGCCTGGTGCAATTAACAGTGTGCAGTATTAAACAGTTATAACTTACAGTGCAAAGAATTACTGTAAGTGCAGCACAACACTGGATTACTGTACGTTCTTCAAGAGCATTTTCACCACTGCCAAAACCTTACAAAAGGCAGCCACAAACGTGCTGTAATTACCCTGGATGAGGTACAGTCACTTCTAATTCCTCATTCTTTGGTTCTTTTTGTTTATTTCAAGCTTTATGTCCATTATTGGCGTGAATAGGATCTTAAATAGGTTTAAATATGTGCTATTCATGTCCGAAAGGGAGTTATTTAGGTGGCTTTCTAAATTAGGCTGGGTTAGGGTCCATAAGTACCAGTCCAGGAGCCAGGGACTTGTTGTAAGTACCCAGAATGTTTAATATTGTATAAACTCACCTCTAAAACCTCATTTTGTGGTTCTTTTGCATTTATTTCAGTCATTTATGTTCCTTATAGGTGTGATTTGGGTCTTAAATAGATGCTATGCATATCCAGAGGGAGTTGTATAGGTATTTTTCTGAGTTAGGGTCCATAATTACAAGTCCAGGAGGCTGGGACCCACTATCCGGACAGTACCACTTTCCGGACATGCCTTTGGCTCTATTACATCGGATAGTGGAGGGATTACTGTATATATATATATATATATATATGGAGCTTCTGTGGTACAGTGGTAAAGTGCGTGTTTTCGTACAATGAGGAACGAGGGTTCGTGCCCCGCCAGGGTAATAATCTTTGGGAGCGTTCTTTAGGCCACATACTGCATTGGCGGACACAAGGGGTGCTGTGGTTGAACCAGTGTCGCATGCTATAAAGTATGTTTGCACCCAGTCGACTTGCATGGGCCGATTACTTGGTTCACAGACTACACACACATCCAAAATCACTCCAACACTACAGTTACACTTACAAACACTTCTCACCCTACATACAATCTCTGCTAGACAGCCTAAGCCACTTGGTATAGATACATTGGCTGAATTGTCCCCACTTCGGTCGGGATAGGCTGGTCCTGCAGTGGACACACAAACGGCTGATGAGATGAGATGTGATGAGATATATATATGTACACATATATACGGTATATACTGTATATATATATATATATATATATATATATATACTTATATATATATACATATATACAGTATATGTGTGTGTGTGTGTGTGTATATATACATATATACATTATATATACAATTTCGTTTTGTTTTTGAAGGCTCCAACATGCTTGCATGTGTCAGGCTTGGTCACCTAATTGTGGCTCTCCATGCTGCTCGATCTCTGGCAGCCTCCCTGTTTAGTCCCTTAATGCTGAGGTCACACTGGGGGAGGCGGTGGCTGAATCAGTAGAGAGGTGGCCTGCAGTCCTGATGGACCCAGGTTTGAATCCTGGCTGAGGCAGGGAACAGTTTAAGGATTTGAATTTCATAAAAGGCAGACTTTCCTGATCTACCAGATGACCCGTCGACATGTTGTAAAAGTACCCTCGCAATTACCAATACACCAGTCCTGTATGAGACAGCCCTACCATGTATTCAGTATGGACGGTGGGTGTTAGTGCCAGAGTGGTGACATGTGGAGGTGTAGGTGGACTACTGGGCCTTGGGATAGGCTACTACCCCCGAGATATAGGCCTTGAAGCCTTTGGCCAGAGTCGGACACATTAAAAAAAAAAAAAAAAAAAAAAAAAAAAAACATCCCACATTTTTCCTGGTCTACCCCTCACGACCCCACTCCCAATATTAGCGCTTCTCACTTTCTGCACCCTGTTATTATCCCCCCATCCTCTCCACATTCCCAAACCACCACAATCTACCTCATCACAACATCAGTACACTCCGGTCCTGTCCTACCTCTCAACTCTTCCATCGTAAACCCAGCCACCCCAAGCCTTGCATGCAGGGACGCACTGCACATCCACCTAATCATTGTCATTTCTGCATGTTTGAGCCTGCGAATATCCTCTTCCTTTACTGCCCAGGTCTCACTACCATACAGTATTCTATCCATCTATCTATTGCCAGATGCCTATATCCTGTTTGGGGTGGCCACAAACAAATTGCCTCCACGTCGCCCTGTCCCCCACCATTTCACTGCCCTACTTCCAACTCCATACAGTATTACACTCCTAAAACATACTGCATGCAAAGATCCCTTATCATGTAGGGATAGCCCTCTCAGTGTCAGGAGAGGCAATAGCTCCCTGAACTTCTTCCAGCCACTTCTCACCCTTGCCACACAGCTAGCTCCAGCCCCACCTCCAGCACATAACATGTCTCCCAAATAACAAAACTCTTCCACACACTCAAGAGAGTCACCATCAAATTCAGTCCATTCATGCCTGACAGTCTCCACCTGCTCTTCCCGACATGCCACACACATAAAATCAGCATTATCTCACAGTCTACCTCTAATACCACTACATCTCTTGTGCACGCACTTATCACAAACACTGCACAAGGTGGAATTACTTCCCACGCCCTTGTGGCAAATTGCACATGGTCACTCTTCCTCTTCTCTGACAGTACTGCCACCAACCCCAGATATCACCACTTTTGTTTTATCTGCATTTACTCTTAAGCCTTTGTGCCCCATACCATCTCTCCACTTCTAAATCTTTCCTCTACATCCCTTTCATTCTCAGCAGTCAACACGAGATCGTCAGCATACAACATCTCCCACAGGAGTCCATTTCTGAAGTAACGCAAGAGGGCTTCAAGTACCATGATAAACAAAGAGGGACTCAAAACTGACCCCTGATGCACACCAACATTCATGGAAAACTCATCACTCAAATCTCCATTCACTCTTACCTGGGTGCAAGCACCCATATACATGGCCATAACCACCCTAACCAGCATCTCCTCCATCCCAAGCTTTCTCATCGCCTTCTTCACCACCTCTCTAGAGACTCTGTCAAAGGTCTTCTCCAAATCAACAAAAACAAAGTACAGTTCCCTTTTCTTTCCTATATATTTTTCCTGAAGCTGTCGAACAGTGAATATGGCATCAGTGGTCCCCCTGCCTGGCATAAACCCAAACTGCATCTCGTCAGTGGTCACTCTTTCTCTAATCATACCTTCTAGATGTCTCTCCATTACCTTCATTATCTGATCTAAAAGCTTTATACCTCTATAATTTCCTCTTTCCAGGGCATCACCCTTCCCCTTGTATACATTTACAGTTACACTCTTCAGCCAGTCATCTGGGACAGCACACTCATATATAATCATATTTATCAGGTCATTGACTAACCTCACTCCTGTATCTCCTGAGGCCTTCAGGATTTCAGCAGTCAACCCAGACATACCTGCTGCCTTCCCCAGCTGCATTCTGTCTATTGCCTCGCTCACTGGCAGCAACAGTCAAAGGCCAAGGGCTAATCACTGGATCTGCTGGTTCCAAACCTTCCCTGTCCCAGTCAGAGTCCTCATTCAGCAACTGGCTACAATGCTTTCCATGCATCTTTAATATCCCCGCTGTTCACCACTACCCTTCCTTCATCATTCTTCACACACTGCTCACCTATAATATCCCGATTATCCCTTTTCACCTGATTTGCCATCTTAAATATCATATTCTTCCTTTCCACACAGTTTAGGTTATCAAGTAAAAGTCACTCTGACTCAGGCTTTGCCCTGTATACCTCTCTTCTAACCCTACTCTTGGCTGCTAAGTATTCCTTTTTGTTACCACCCATCTACCATTCCTGGAAAAGCCTTCTTGTTTCCTTAACTGCAGCTTCTACACCCTCATCCCATCACCAAGTTACTTTATGCCTTGTCCAGCCGCATACTGCATCAGTAACTCTCAAGAGGTTGTTCTCGAGGGCTCTGTACTGTTCATTAATGCCTCTGTCAACAGCTAACTGTTCAGTCACCACTCTTCTCATCTTGCCATAGAAAGCATCCCTTACTGCTTGGTTTTCCAGCTTCCATATTTTCCACCTAGGTGCATAAGTCCTCATTTTCATCACTCATTCTTTAAGCACCATGTCACATATCAATAATTTCTGCTGCTGCACACACTCCTCATTTCCCATAACTTTAACATCCTTCACTAACCTCCTATCAGCCCTCCTGACCAGAAAATAATCTATCTGACAGCTATTTCTCCCAGACTCGTATGTAATCAACGTACTCTCTCTCTTCCTAAAATGTGTGTTGCACGTAAAAATGTTCATTGCATCCCCAAACTCGAGTATCCTTTCTCCATCCGCATTTCTTGTACCATATGCACATCCCCCATGTACTCCTTCGTATCCTTGAGCTGCTTCACCTACCTGATCATTTAAGTCCTTTCCCAAAACCACCATCTCATCATCCCCCATACCACTTACTAGCTACATGTATTAAGTCATCCCAAAATCTGTCCTTCGCCTCATCCAAGCCTGCCTGTGGAGCATATGCCGATATAATTGCAAACAACATTCCACCGAACAAAATTTTCACTACTAATATCCTATCACTTACCCTCATAACATTCATAACATATTCCACCCATTTCTCCGCAACCAACACCCCCACACCCCCATATCCATCTGGTCCCCCTGCCAAAACAACTTACAGTTGCAATCCTTCACAACAATCTTTCTGTCTGATCCACCCCTGTACCAAACTTCCTGCGAACATGCCACATCCACCCACTTCCTACTGAATGCCTCAGCAACTTCCCCCATTCCACCCCTTAAACTTCCTACATTCCATGAACCCACTTTCATCCCCCTGGGCGATTTAATGTCCCCAGGCTTGCTTTGAAGCTTATCCTTGTACTTGGTCATTGTCAGTAAGACATACCACAGGCCCCACCCACTGCACAGTTCCAGTGTTAGGACTCCATATTATAAATACAGTACAATTAATTATAGAAAACATGATAGATAGATAGATAGACAGAGCTCCAGGCAAGCTTGGGAACGGGAAATGATCTTGCAAGTGTAACTGAGGAAATGTTGACAATACACTGGAGGCAGCAAGTCAGGGGATGATATAGGTAGTGTGTCAGCGAGATAGCATACGAACAATGCCTAGTGACCATACACATACTCACACACAGGTTTCTAGAACATTCCAACAACAGTGTAACACACATGACACAACCCCTGCTATACCAGAATTTAGGAAGCAGAGCTGAGAAGGAGGCTAGCTATAGAACCGACAGGTAGTGGAGAGAGTGAACAAGAAGAGGGGTCCAACTAGACTTACTTAGTGTATTCAGTCTCTGTAATACATACACTGCTCAACTTAAGATTTTCTCTGAAGATAATAAATTAAGATCAACTCCCTGTATTCATCTTTAACTCCTACTACAAGAATCGAGAGTCACATTTGGTTGGGAGCGAACGTACGGACCTCGTCTACGAATCAACAGTGAATTTTTTACAAAAGCAGGCGAGACTCTACAAGATTAGCTTCAGTTCTGCAGTGAATTCCTACAAAATACAGCCTACAAGCCTATGAGCCTACAAGTCTACAAAACAACTCTATAATCTTCACGTAACTTCAAGCAGCAGCAAGAAGAATAAAAAACAAAGCAAGTAAAGAAAAAGAAAGACCAAAGCAACAAGCACACAAAACCCCAACACCCTCTCCTGCCTACCCCCATCGCTGACGCAGAGGTCAAGACACACAGCAAAACATCAGAGCCACATTTATAGTGCATCTTACTCACCTTTCTTCACCCAGGTTATGCATCGCTACTCAGTTACTCACCACAGCTACCAGTGTGGGAAGCTGACGTCACCATGTGTATCTGCTGAGATGACATCACCACGCGAGTTTGCTGACAAAAGGCCACGCCAAGCAATGTGTGACTGACACCAGGCACTTCTCACCCACTACTTATTACTCATTATTCACATAGCTTCTACTCATACTCATTTATTTCCACAGTATTGAGTTGGAAATTCGACGTTCTATTCTGAGGTTTGCCTGTGACTACAGCTGTTAACCACCACAAGAACCAGGCCATGGAATTTCCTGAGTAATATCGTCCATCAGCACAGCACTAGAATTATCAAAAGATCTTCAATCAGCCCTGCATTTTTCTTCCGAGATCAACAGTTGCATTGACACACCTCTCCGATCTGTATCAAGTGGGTGAAATTATACTTACTCATTTCTTCTCAGTGCTAAAATTAGGTATATTCAACTCCTTTACATATTTCTATATATACACCTATACACTCACTATCTTTCATTTATTACAACTCATTTACTCATCTATTTAGTTAAGACATAAACAAAAGGCATATTTCATAACACCAGACCTTAATGACAGGGATATTTTCGCCACCACCCACGTTAATACCAGATGAAAAACAATTAGCTCCAACAACAGATTCACAATTAGGAGAGCACCAAGGCAACACACCCATTGTACAAAACTCAACACAAACTAAAGATCAAGAAACAAATACGTTATTTCCAGATGATAAGTGGGAAACCCCCTCTGACATAGCAAGTGAAGACTTAGTTTCTGCCTTGCATACCTATGAAAATATACTTGATATAGTTCAACGTGCAGGCAAATCATATTCCACCATTCCCTCACACAACGATAAACAAGTCAAATTAAATTAACAGAGCAAACAGTGAAAATGAATAATGCAACAAATACCGCGGATCAAACTTCCCCATCTCATGTTTATGTTTACCATGAAGATAAAACTGCCCCAAAATTCTCTGGCACAGAAAAAGATCGTATTGACGTCATTTCATTGGTCAGTCAGTGCGAACAAATGTTCATCAAGCGACACATCCTCAATGATCTATTTATCTATCTATAGCCCGACGCCCTAATCCCGCAAAGGGTGGCCGCAGACAAAACGCCTCCAAGTCACTCTGTCACCCACCATTTGACTATCCTCCCCCCAACTCACCCCCCCCCTCCCTCATATACCTCTCAACTCCATCCCTCCACCTCATCCTCGATCTACCCCTCCCTCTCCCTCCCTCCACCTCACCTACATACACCCTCTTAGTCAGTCTTTCATTCTCCATTCTCTCCACATGTCCAAACCACCTCAGTGTATTTCTCCTAATCTTCTCAACCACATCCACATCTACCCCACAACGTTCCTTCACTTCATTCGTCAACCTGTCCCTCCACGTCACTCCACATGCTTCTCTCAAGTAACTCATTTCCACTGCTCTCACTCTTGAACAAGAGAAAATTGCCATTTTTTCATCTTGGATAAGCCAGGAAAGATGTCCAGCAAGCAATTTATTGAGATCAGATAAGCTCCTCAAGGCTAGGACATATGATGAATTTAAAACTGAATTTTTGAAGAAATTTTCTGGAGGTATGAACTTCTTGCCAGGTATAATTCCAGAATTACATAAGATTGTAGATCTTGTAAGGGAGCACACTACAAACCATGTGCTCTGTGAAATAACTGCTGATGTCTCCACAATCAAAAGAACATTGTTACTTACTTTGGAAAACTTAAATTGGATAACAGATGATGGAAAGATGTCCCCAGACCTTGTCGTGGACATCATTGGTTATGTAGCTGCCTTGTGTAAATTACCTGATAGGACCCTTAAGATTGCCAAGACGATCGTGTGCACCCTAGGCATGTGCTTACTAGCCTTAATGAACGAGGTAGAGATGCAATGCAGTAAAGCAGGTATGGTCGACACACCCGCACATTCTAGTAGAATGAGAGTACCTGAGACAGTATCAGCTGTGAAAACATCTACACCGACCCCAAACAGGGAACAAAATCGATCGCGACCCGAAAGCAGGCAGAGCAAACAGCTAAATGTGACAAGGGTTCGATCACAAACACCAGGTTACAGGCAGTTTCATAAGTTTACACGCAGCCCGAGCAGATCTCGTGCCACAAACAACACTACATATGGGAAGTCACCTCGTAGGTCACAGTCAAGAGATAGGTCCATTCTATGTCATTATTGTGCAAAACCAGGACACATAAGGAATGAATGCTTTATCAAAACAAAAGAGGATAGACAAAAGACACAAGGATTTGGTCCTTACTGTAGGCATCATAGATGGCAAGGGCACTGGACCAGTAACTGCAAAACAGTAGAAAAAATTGTGTCTATGTTCAAATCGGGGGAAGACTAAGTCATGACAAAAAACGAACAAACGTAAAGAAAAACAAGTCTAAAATTCACATGGAGGCATGTTGGGAAATGAGTGTACACCTGTCTTGATACCAGCTGTATGTGAGGATCAAAACGTTTCCATATTTTTAGACACAGGCTCTCCAGTGAACTTAAGAACACATGAAGAAATAAATAGAATTCTTAAAAATAAGAAGAAAGTAACTTTAATGGAAGAAGCTGATTTAGATTTATATATGGTAGATGGAAAAAAAATTCCAGTAAAAGGTATGATAAGGTTAAATATCAGTTTCACAGACTACAAGACCATTCTCTGCATTTTTTTATATTGTTGAAAACTTAGCAATTAAAGCTCATATGTTACTGGGCTTAAGATGCATGAGAGCAGAGAACATAACTATACTCCCACAAATGAATGGAATAGACTTTGACAATGAATTCATAGAGGAAATACCATCAGAGCCCTCACCGATTAGTAAAAGAGAACCAAAAAGAATTGGTAATATTAAAAGCTTAAACAAACATACACAAACAGATGAGTCCAAGCAATGGATCTGGGACCCCTAGTCCACCAGCCTTACCAGTGGCTGTGGTAGTGTCCCCAGGGCACCCTGCCAAGACAGTTACAGGGACACCCACCAAGCATGCCTTGGCACTGTAACTGCCCCTCCATTATGCACCCATTGATAGGGCAGCCTCCTGGGGTGCTACTGCCAGGTTCAGACCCCTCTCTATTGGGTGGAAACAGCAGCCTGGGAACAACAATGCCCTGTACCCTCTATCACAGGTGTGTGTGTGTATATATATATACAGTGGGCTTGCATGGTGTGCGAGATATTGGGCGGTCCTGGTCCTTGTGCACTGTGAAATCGCGCACTGAGAATACATAGTCTTATGGGAAAAATAACATATGGGAGGATCCCCCTCATACCTGGACATTTTTTGGCCCTTGGAGACATAATAAAAGTCAAATTTTTCAGACATTGTACTACAGATATAGCTACATTAACAAAAATATGGGCAGTTACCTTAACAACAGCAGACAACAGTCCTGATGGATTTAAATAACGGTTTCTGAGGCGTGGCAACACTTACAGTGCCGCACCCCCCGCCGCACCTCCCACCGCACCAACATTTCCCTCCACAGATTCCTCCTGAGCACCTTCCCCAGGAGCCTCAAAGCCACTCACTTCGGCCATAAACCCCTCGAAGTCCAATGCTGACACATCTGACATTGCATCCTCCTCATCCTCAACAGGAACAGGCTCAGACGATGTAGTGGTTCCTCACTTTCTCTAAATTGAGCCCACTGTGTGTAACTTGTTTTGTGCATCTGTCTTCTCCTGTTTATTTCTTGCCTGTGCCTGTCTGTGTAGAAACGAAAGACTGTCGATACCAACGAGAACCTCCTCCATTCTTAGGTTGCTGACTTCCTGTTCCTTCACCTCTTCCTTGAGCTTAACCACGGCAGCAAGGATCATGCTTATTCTTGACATACACAGCTTTGTCCTCCCCTCCATCACACTAGGCTGCTCAACTTGACTCTGCCTGGCGTCAGGCTCTGTGTCTGCCTCGTCTATCCATTGCAAGACTTCCTCGGGAGGCTGTTCCTCAGTAGCAGCATGCACTTCCCATATATCTGCCAACGTAACACCCTCGAAACCTGGTACAGCTTGTGCTGCTGTCAGTGTTGCTGCCTCAGCCTCTGCCAGTGGTTGAATGGTCATCTCGTGGGTCGTGCATAAATGAGGCATGAGCAGTCGCCACTCATGGTTCACTGTTGCAGGTGTAATGTGGTGCCATGCTTGTAGGAGAAAGTCAACTGCGTCCTTCACTGTGAAATGACGCCAAAATGCCTCAACAATCATGTCATCTGTGGCGGGTCGGGATACAGCTGCTGGCAGAGATGGTACGGGAGCAGGTGCCTCAGCGAGGTCTTTGTCGTGATCTTCTTTTAGGGCATGAAGCTCCTCTTGTATGTCAGTTTTGCTGCATAGGTAGTCATACACTTGCTTGTGGTAGAAGTGCTTCACAGTGGCGATCAGTTCTTGATCCAGTGGCTGTATTAGTGACATCGTCCGGGATGGCAGAAACACAACATGACAATCCTTGTGCAGATCTTCTAGGTATGGAGGGTGACTTGGTGCATTGTTCTGCACAAGGAGCATCTTAAATGGAATGCCAAGTTCCCGACACTTGGCCCAGGCATCGGGGACGCAGTGCTTTGTTAACCAGTCTGACATAATGTTCCTGGTCATCCAACCATTTGCAGACTTGTACTAGTACACGCCACTTGTGTCCATGTTTGTGAGGTTTTTGTAGCACCTTGGGTGTGAAGCTGTGTGCACAACAACTGGCCTCATCTTGTGGCTCCCAGACAGGTTTACGGCGAACAGTGCCGTCATCATACACTTCAGGAGCTTGGGACCAGGGGCTTGTTTTTGTTTTTTAGCGATGTAAGTTGATTTGGGCATGGCCTTGTAGTATAATGACGTTTCGTTGACGTTGTAGATCTGGTCCTTGGTGTACTGCCCTTCTTCAAGAAGCGCTCAAAATATCGCAGGATACTCTCTTGCAACCAGCTCATCAGCAGAGGCATGTTCACCAGACAGTTTGATGTGACGGAGTTCCTTGCATTTCAGAAAATGGTGCAGCCATCCTACCAATGCCTTAAAAGGTTTGTCCACATTAAACTTGCGAGATGCTGCCTTGTAAAAGAGCTGGGCTTGGTTCTGAATAAATCTGCCGTTCAGTGGTACACCTTCCTTCTCCTTCCTCATAATATAGGTGGCATGATACCGTTCCATTAGTATCATCACATGATTTCCCACCTGGGAACGGCCATCAAGCTTAGATGCACCATGTGTCTTCACAAGTGCTCTGATGGCATCGCAGTTCTTCCAAACTGTCCTCACTGTTGATTCAGCCAGTCCCGGGGGTTTCCCGATAATTGTGTTTCCTTGTCCCTCCTCCTGGAGCTTGATAATCTCCAACTTGGTTGCATGCATGAGGAGTTTCTTAACTCTTGGGGCTGGAGGCATGTTGCGCGAAGGTACAGTACAGCCCAGGATGGAGCAAAAAAAAGCAACACGTTGTACATGAAAGGTTAGCTGCAGAGTGCAGTTCCGCACTGTGCATTAACCTTGTCTGTAATGGCACGCCTGCCGCCTACCCCAGGTTGTGCAGTAGAATGCCCCGGGAATTTCTGCGCATCAACATCATGACACATGATGATAGACGCGTTTTGTGTGTGTGGGGGGGGGGGTTGCGTACTAATGGAAAATTGCGTTTTTGAGCCACTCCTTGCCTTTACCTCACTTTCTGTGAGGTAAACTCGCGCATTCAAGATTTTTTATTATGATTTTTGGTCACTCGTGCACAATGCAATTCACGCACGCTGAGCTCACACAGTAGGCGAACCCGCTGTATATATATATATATATATATATATATATATATGGTGGTAGGTGGTGGCGACCATCATCCACTCGCTTGATGTAGTGCTGCCTACTTCTTGCTTAGCCTGTATCATTCTTTTTCTGTGCCTGTCCTCCTCTCTTCTTATTTCTCCCATCTTTCCTGTCACTTCTTATTGTTTTTCTTTCCATTACAGGTGGCTTTACATTGAGTGACAAGCCAAACGGTTTCCTGTAAGCCAAGAAACCATTTACAGCACTGGGTGGTAACCATATAGCCAAACCATACGTGCTCCCTACGTGTCAACAAGTGGGTTGGTGGAGGGTTAGTGCCCCTCCCTGTAAAACAAATAACTCAAAGTCAAATGGCCACCCCTTATGGGATTGTGGCGTCTGGCAAAATATATATATATATATATATATATATATATATATATTAATCCCTCCACTATCCGATGTAGTAGAGCCAAAGGCATGTCCGGAAAGTGGTCCCGTCCGGACAGTGGACCCCTGGCTCTTGGACTGGTACTTAAGGACCCTAACCCAGCCTAACTTTGAAAGCCACCTAAATAACTCCTTACCAGACATGCATAGAACCTATTTAAGACCCCATTCACACCAATAATGGACATAATGCATGAAATAAATGAGGCGTCTCGTGGACAAGGGGCGAATGTGCCACTGCCATAAAAAATGAGTTATGCATGTTTTCCGCTAGGTGGAAGCACTGAAAATCTCATAGTGAAGAGCGTTTTCCAATTCCGACCCATGCGGGTTCAGAATTCTAGGTTCAATCTCCCTTGTTTTGCACACGTGGAGGGGAGGAGGAGGCCGGGGAGGGTCTGGGATTTCAGAGCGTTAGGGGCGAATGTCGGCACACGGCCCAGCCAATGGGCGAGCGGCTACCTCTGTCAGAGTTAAAGGGCCACCTCTCAGTCAATCAGACGCGTGCTAGCACCCCCGCTAGTGATCCCGCCAAGCACGGAGTGAAGCCTGGCTTTGTTTACACTCCGATGACGTCCTTGACTACTAACCGTCAGGCCCCCCCCTCCCTCTTCATCTTGGTGTGCGGTTGGAGTTGTAAATAGTTGGTGAGTATTATAACTTCATTGTGTCAGTCATTAACTATATAATGGTTATCATACACACAATAAAACAACCTGTTGCCGATAAGGAGATGAAAATTTTTAATTAATAATTACAGGAAAAATATTAATTATAGGAATTTTTGGCTGAAATTTTCAGTATCTTAGTTTCATTTACATCTAATACAGAAATGAATTTCAAGTTGATTGAACAATAATTACTACATGCTGAAAACACACCATTGTGTGTTTTACTGTGTGTGTGTGTGTGTGTGTGTGTGTGTGTGTGTGTTTTTTTTTAAAATTTTATTTATTTATTTTTTTCCCTGCAGTATAAATTTGCCTCTTCCAGAGGATTCTAATGATATATAATAACATGCTATTCTGTAATATTCTATGTTTGCCACCTATACCTGAACTTTAAATGCTCATAACTCAAAAGTAAGAAAGTGGTGCATTCGCCCCTTGTCCACGAGACGCCTCAAATGAAAAGGAAGCAAAGAATGAAGAATTAGAAGTGACTGTACCACAGCCAGGGTACTTACAGCACGTCTGTGGCTGCTTCTCTAAAGGCTTTGGCAGTGGTGAAAATGCTCTTGAAGCACTTACAGTAATCTAGTGTTGTGCTGCACTTACAGTAATTCTTTGCACTGTGAGTTATAACTGTTTAACACTGCACATTGTTAATTGCACCACACCAGTTTCAGCCGCCAGTTTCAGTCGCCAGTTTGCCCTCCACGGTTAATCATTTGCACTCTAAATTCTAATTTTCTTAACACTGCACAACACTGTAAATTCCCGTGTGGTCTAGTTGCGAGGTATTGCAGTTTATTCACAAAAAACGAGCACGTGTTGCTTCCATTGCGATAAGCATGTACTCGCAATCGAAGTTAGGGAGTAACTGCTGGTGGTGACGGGGAAACAGAGTTGCCAGATCGCAACGGCCACACTACCAAACTCAGTTTTCATTGCCAAATTTAACTACAGTAAAATCTCAAATTTTGATGGACATATGTACCCCAAAACCACATCTAAATTCAAATCATCGAAATTTAAACTGAACTTTTTATGGGAAAAATTAGTTTGGGTCCAGGGCCTCCAAACCTAACTACCTAAAATCATGATTTTTTGCCCACACCCCCTGTAAACTTTATGAACTATAACTGTGGTTAAGTAACTGTAGTTCTGCATTGTATTCCCATACTGTCAGCAAGTGTATACTTGGTGTATTTCTGCCCTTTCCTGTACTGCCATTTCTCCTTTGGCTGCAAAGATTTAGAGGTGCCAGGCTACTACCCAAAGAACCACTCTTGCTTGCCATTTTGAAAGAGGTAAGTTGCGACGAAAATACAAAGAAAATACATACAACTAAATTGCAGTGAAATGCATGTCCACATACGGTTAGGGTCGTACTTTTTCTTATAATTTTCCTTCACTTCTAGCATTTTGGTTCACATCAGAAATATTATCTTTGCTTGTTTTGGTTGGAGTCTGGTCCTGAGAGCACATGTTACCTATGATATTAGGTTAGGTTCATACTTTCTCTTATAATTTTCCTTCACTTCTAGCATTTTGGTTCGCATCAGACATACAGTATTATCTTGGCTTGTTTTGGTTGGAGTCTGGCCCTGAGAGCATCGAAATTCGCGAATTTGCATAGAAAAGTAAGGTAGGTAGACCACTCCAAAATGCATCGAAATTTGATTCATTGAATTCTAAACTGTCGAAATTTGAGATTTTACTGTAATTATATACACAGGTGTAAATAAATGTATTCACTATCCTTATGATTAACAGCATGTTGATTATTTTCATGCTATCTAGGCTAGCAGGTTAATCAGAGACAGCAGACAATCCGCCATCTCCATCCTGTGTATCCTCATACATATGAAAAATCCGTATAGTAATGCATAATTCTGATTCATTACCAAATGAATTTTTCATTACCAAATTGGTCCACATTTGGTAATGAAAATTACCAAATGGCAACCCTGATAGGGGTGGGAGGAGGGGGGAGGAAGGAAGGGGTGAAAGGGCCATGGTGTAAACAGCAGTTCGGTGCTGTGCGGCAATTTCAAATTACAGGTGGGGAAAAAAAATCTGATTTTGGGGGGATTATTTTTTTCTTATTTTGGCCATTTTTGGGTTCCGAAGCTCCAGGCCCACAATGTCCGGTAAGTAGGGTCTCCGGAAAGTGGGCGTCCGGCTATTAAAGGGATTACTGCATATATATATATATATATATATATATATATATACTGTATAAATACAGTACAGTCAACCCTTGGCTATCACGAGTAATTGGTACCCTAGGCGACCCGCCATAGCCAAAATCGCGATAGCCATACTTAAGAACTAATGGGAAAAATTCTAATTGGTTCCCCGACCTCCAACTTTACCCCAACCTTACCCTATTTTCACATCTCCTTCACTAAAATACCTGGGATTACAAACCAGTGCTGCAAATTAACAACAGTACAGTACATAAAGGTTATAAATAAAACAGAATTAACTGTAATAAGCCATTTTACTTAACATTTTTGGAGAGGATGAGGGGCTTGGGTGGGTTGAAGGGGTTCCGAGGCTGGGGTGGAGTATTACTGGCCACCCCTCCGACGTTCTATCTCGTCTAGGAATTGATCAGCTTCATCAGGAGTCTGGAAGGGACCCTCAAAACCTTCAAAGTCGTCAGCTCCATTATCAGAATCCACCTGAGGCTCACGGGATGGTCCTGGCTGTGGGTTGGGCTGAGCCTCGTTGCGACGGCGTAGGAAGTCTGTTATCTGGCGTTGTTGTAGGTTGTTGATATGGGCATGGTATTGTTGGTGGTAACCTTCCAGTGCCTTCATAATCGCCGAAGAATTTCCCTCACTGTTGGCGCTAACATCTTGCTCGATGAGATGACGTAGCCTTACACCCAAGTCGATGATTTCCTTTATGTTGGCTATGCTGAGTCCCCCACGACTCCCAGCATCACCACCGATGCTCTCCTCACCACTCTCACTCCTGTCCTCCTCTGCCACATTCTCCTCCTCTAGGATGTCGGCTGCAGTAACGGGGTGGCTGAATCATGTCACGAATGTCGTCCTCCGTTGTGTCAGCAAAGCCAGTCCCAGGAATTTGCCGTGCCTCTTCCACTGCTGCCTGAATCTCCGCCTGCACAGACTGTGGCTCACCTGCCACATTCCCACGTCGGTCCTCAGGTAGCCCCTCCAAAATATTTCGCCAAGCGTGATGAATTGTTTTCTGTGTCACATCATCCCAGCATTGCACCATTAAGTCCACAGCTTGCTTAATATTGTACTTTTTCCAGTAAAGAAACACTTTTCTGTCATGTTCACTATCACCTTGCACTTCGTCATCATCATCATCATCACCATCACTGTCCACTAGGTGCTGGATGAGCTGGGCATCCTTGGTAGCTTCCCTCGTTATCCTGAATTGCCGTCGCGAGTAGGCAGACTTGACCACAGATATTACCTCCTGGTCCAGGGGCTGAATCAATGATGTCGTGTTGGGTGGCAAGAATTCAACTCTGACGTTAGGGTCTGAATCCCTCAGTAGAGGTGAATGTCCTGGGGCATTATCCAGCAGCAACAGAATGTTGAAGCGGATGTTGTTTTGGGCGCAATACTTCTTGACCTGGGGAATGAACGCCTCCTTCATCCAATCTTGCGACAGCTTTGCCGACATGTACCCCTTCTTTGAAGACATCCAGTGCACATTCAGGTTGCTCATATCCTGTCGCTTGTAGGCCCGTGGACGTTTAGCACAATGAATAACTGTTGGTTTAAGGCGGCATGTTCCTGATGCATTCATTGCAAACAAGAGGGTGAACCATGCCTTCATCGCCTTCCTTCCTCGTACGTGGGCAGAGTTGGCTGTGATGAATGTCCGCCTGGGCATAGTCCAAAAGAAGTTAGTCTCATCCATGTTGAATATTTGGTCAGGTGTATATTGGCCCTCCTCAATCACGTGCTTTAAAAAGTCGGGATACTCCTTAGTCGCTGCCATGTCCGCACTTGCTGCCTCACCACTGATTTTCTTGTTCTTGATCCGTTGCCGTTTCATAAATTGATCCACCCATCCCTTGGAGGCCACAAACAATGGTGGTTGTGCAATAGCCAGCTTCCTTGCAACCCCAACATATATCTCCCTGGCTGTGTCCATGACCTCACGCGTCTCCACCGCCTGGTTCCTCCATGCCTGCCGATCAAGATACCTGGCCAGCAACTGTTCTGTCTTAAGGAGCACCTGATTACGACTCCGCAAGGCGTTGCTGGCTCCCTCTGACGATGCCAATTCCATGTGCTTCCTTATGTGCTCTCGTTTCTGGTAGATTCCTCGGACCGTGGACTCGTTGATACCAAATTTCTTCCTCACGCTGCACTTGCTCTCACCACCGTCGATCAGCCGCACAATTTCCAGTTTCTGAGCATAAGGCAGGTTCTTCCTCTTCCTCACTTGCCGTCCTGGGTTAGCCGCGTTACGTGCACCAATGGTAGGAGGGTTGGATGGGGTATTGGTGGCCATTGTGGTTGAACAATAGGTCTTCACGGCTATAGCTGCTGTCGGCTGGTAACGCTGACTCTCTCTGAACCTTGGCGGGAAGGATGGGTAGCTGTAACCATGTCTTGGGCCAATCAGCGCTCGGGTAGCCTGTGACGTCGCGCCAATCACGGCGCGAGTATACGCATGGGCGGAGCCCGCGCGATTTGAATGTTTCTGGCCGACCATCGTCCGCAATAGCAGTATTTGAGGTCGCGATAAAGGTAATTGTGTTGCATTTCACCTGTCCGTGATAGCCATGAAACGCGATAGCAAAACCCGTGATAGCCAAGGGTTGACTGTATATATATATATATATATATATATATATATATATATATACAGGTAACTCGCACGGAACACGATCTCACGGAACGCGCTCGCAATTATACACGGTAAGGGCTGGGATACATATAAGACAACGTAAGATTAAAAAACCATTATGAAAACTACAAATTAACGCAGGAGAGGCCTTTGAAAGATCAAATCCTCGAACGTCACCACAGCGCGCGGTTTGTTTTGATTACGTGACGATCTAGGCGGGAAATTATTCAGTGAGTGAGACATTCCCGAGTACAGTAGCACAGTATTTGTAAGTTAAATATTTACAGTACTGTACTGTTCTGGTAAGTTTATGTGCAACTTAAAGTACTATTAAATAACGTTAAAGCAAGAAATAAAGTCTTATAACCAGTTTACCTGATAGGCGTCAGAATATTGCCTTTTTTATTTGTTCGTTTTTTCCACAGTGCTGTTCAGTATTTGTAAGTTAAATATTTACTGTTCTCGTATGTACTGTACTTGTAAGCACTTAAATAAAGTTAAATCATTAAATAAAGCCTTGTAACCAGATAACCCGAATTATATGATTACCCATGATCGGCGTCGGAATATTGCCTTTTTTGTTTGTTCGTTAAACTCTTACTGTACTGCTTTTCTACAGTACTGTATTTGTAAGTTAAATATTTACTGTTCTGGTATGTACTTTTAAGCAATTAAAGCATTAAATAAAGCCTTGTAACCAGTTAACCTGATTTATATGATTACCCATGATCGGCGTCGGAATATTGCCTTTTGTTTGTTTGTTCGTTAAAGACTTATAATAAGAGAAAAATACATTTTTGTCTTGGTATCTTTACCTATTTGCTCAGGTTTGCTGTAATGGTTTGCAACTTGTAGAAAACTGTGAAAACTTTCGGGAAGTGAACGAAAATCTGGGACATGACCTTGACTTCACCGTCTCATGTATCATCTGTCACGTAACTGTCAGTTCACCACCGGCTATCGTGATGAGTGGATGTACGATTTTTTCGCTCGTGGCCATGCCTACCCACACATAGTTACACCCATTATCTCGACCCAGACGGAAAATACAACCTTTTTCCTCCCTTGCAAAACACAAACAACCACCCTGTTTACGAGACAGCAATATATATTGCGAAAATAACAAGGTAAAATGATAAAGATGAACGAAAAATGATTGAGAAAGATGAACATGTTATGACGGAAGAAATACGTTTTCCCTGTCTGTAAACGTATTTATTTCTGCTTTGTATCTGTATTCGTAATAATTAGACTTATTGTTAGTTCTGAAACTGCATTACGATTCTATTTTTAGCCATTCTCGTGGTGTGGGAGCTGGAAGTTGTGACACAACTTCCTTATTGCTAATCGGACTGACCCTCCACTTTATTCTCCCGTGGCAGTCTAGCCTTGGAGGACGTGCAGTTTTCTCATTTAGGACTGAAAATTCAACTCTTTCGCTCCCTTTTCCAAGCATGGGCACAACGATAACGTAAAAAATAACTCGAAACTACCATAAACATATATCAAAAAGGTGAAAATGTATTCATAACATTTTTTTTTTCCAGCCATTCCTAACAGATTATGTACTGAAATCATTCGATATCACAGTACTGCATTTCTAAGTTAAATATGTACTGTTCTGGTATGTACTTGTAAGTTAAAGCACTGGTACCAGTTAACCTAATTTATTACCTATGATCGGTGTCGGAATGTTTCCTTGTGTTTACGTACAGTATTTGTGTGTTGAAGTTTTGCTCAGGAGTACTGTATTTGTGAGTTATAACATTAAATAAACCTTCTAACCACTTAAAGTGCTTTCTAGTGACAGATAACAGCAAAACAACGCATTTGGGGGGTCTAGGGAGCAAAATACGGAATAGTTTAAATATACGCGATTTCGCACCTAACACGGCACGGTAGGAACGAAACCCTCGTGTTCCGTGCGAGTTACCTGTATATATATATATATATATATATATATATATATATGTGTGTATATATATATGTATATATATCTATATGTATATATATATATATATATATATATATATATATATATATATATATATATATATAGTAATCCCTCCACTATCCGATGTAATAGAGCCAAAAGCATGTCCGGAAAGTGGTCCTGTCCGGATAGTGGGCCCCAGCCTCCTGGACTTGTACTTATGGACCCTAACTCAGAAAAACACCTATACATCTCCCTGTGGACATGCATAGCATCTATTTAAGACCCAAATCACACCAATAAGGGACATAAAAGACTGAAATAAATGCAATAGAACCAGAGAATGTGGTTTTAGAGGTGAGTTTATACAATATTAAACATTCTGGGTAGGGTAGGAGCGTTAGTATCCGATCACTGTGTTAGTGTACGATCACTTTCAATTTTTCTTGAATAAAAACTGCTGCTAGAAAAACTACACAGATATGTTATCTGGTAGACCACCAAAATGTAGAGGAATGAAAGCTAAATGTTATGTGAAAAAATGAAGTAAATGGGATAAATAGTTTAGTTTCTACCATACTCGAAAGATAAGATGTTGTCTATTTTCTCCCGATTCTTACCAAAGTCCGTCAGAGTAGTACGTTCTTCATAAATTCTAAAATTATATTTCTTTACGTTTTCTGTTTAATTTTATGATATCATGTTGTTGTGGAATGTTGGAATAACACTAGGATAATCGAAATACTTGTTTAAATTGCACATTGTCCTGGCAAGGGGAGGTGATCGGATACTAAACCCAAAATCCTCTTTGTGTTAGAATTCGATCACAAAATATTATTCTTCCAAAATGATTGAATTAATGCTACATGACATCATTTTTAAGCTTACATGTGTTACTGGGTTCATAATTTTCCTGGTGTCTACACTTTCTTATATACTGTGCTGTGTTAGTATCCGATCAATGATCGACCACAGTGGTCAATCAGTCGACCGCAGTGGTCAATCAGTCGACCACAGTGGTCAATCAGTCGACCACACTGGTCAATCAGTCGACCACACTGGTCAATCAGTCGACCACACTGGTCAGTCAGTTGACCACAGTGATAGATAAGGTGATGACTATGGTAAATGAGTTAAATTTATTAAGACCACTATTTCTGCAAAAATTTTAATATATTATGAACAAGTGAGGGTTACGTGTGTTGGCCTATACAGAAACCGCTGACATCCTGTACACTGCGCATCCCCTGCGCACCCCCCCACCCCCCACCCATCGCGCGCTCAGTTTCATGAAGTTCACTTGGCTAAAGATCTCAAGGACTTACAAATAATATTGTATGGGTTGCCCCCAAACTCAACTCACTTCATGCAACCACTTGACGTCTCAGTGTTTGGTCCCTTGAAAAAGGCTTGGAGGACAGCAGCTGCAGATTGGTAAGAGGATCACCCTGATGAAACACTTAACCAGACTTACTTTGCTCCAGTCTTTCTCTCTATGTATAAGGAGGCTTGCAAGAAGGAAAACATTGTTCATGGTTTCCGGAAATGTGGACTTCATCCATTTGATCCTAAGGCTCCTGACTATTCATAGATCACACCTGAAGCGATGAAGGCTTGCTCTACAGTACTATTTGATGGAATTGATCAAGGTGGTATAGTAGAGAAAGGGACACAGACTGATTTTCTGACTCATGTGCATATTGGTGTACACTCTGATTCTCCCCAAGCATCTCTAGTCCAGCAAGGACTCCAAGAAGCAGAATGTGTGGACTCCATGTATAATAACATTCAACCTTCTATGCACTGCTGAGCAACAACATGTGGTTTGGCCCTGACTGATAAAGTAAAAAGGTTTCTCTTACAAAAAAAAGCTGAAGTTAATTTCAATAATACCATCAAAAGAGACATTCCTATCACCAAGCATGAAGAACAGGCCCAAACAAGGATCAACTATCAGCCCTGCATTTAAAAACTATAAGTGGTTCCCATCACCACGTAAAACACAAGGTCCTAAGTACAAAAAAACCATGAGAGACAAGACCTTTGCTCTTTCTTCATCAGCCACAATCCAGTTGCTGGAAGAGGAACGCAATGCAAAACGAGCTTTAGAGCTCAAGAAATGCAAAAAGGACTCCAAACTTCCCAAGAAAGGCAAGTCCGCTCAGACGTCTGAACCTCTGACTGCTTCAACATCAATGAACACTCTAGCTAAGGAAAATGGAGATTCTTCCAGTGATGAATCGCTAGAAGCCAGCATGGTATCGCTGGAAGACAGTGATGATGACCCAATTGGCGTAGAAACTATGTCCACTGAAAATGCAATGCAGTTTATAGATCTTCAACAGCAACCTGAGCAAGGATCGTGGGTTATAGTGAAGCTACCTGTCATTAACTCTACTTCCAGAGGTAGAAAGACTGTTACACATAAAGCTTGTCTTGGTAGGGTAGAGAGAGTAGAAGAAGAGGGCCTTGAATTACACTTTCTTAAGGAAACGGAAGCTAAGAAAGATCACTTTGTTTGGGGCAGTTCTGAAGACCTTTCTTTCCCAGTGAAACCAGATGAAGTTTGTGTTATTCAAAATAAATGTATAACTGATGTGATTCAGGGTAGATGAAGTTTGTGTTATTCAAAATAAATGTATAACTGATGTGATTCAGGGTAGATGAAGTTTGTGTTATTCAAAATAAATGTATAACTGATGTGATTCAGGGTAGAACTGCTACGATTAAGGTTGAAAATGGAGTACTAGCAGCTGGGAAGAGTTGTCTAGGAATAGTGTAATACCTGTAGCTCTATAATGTTTCTCTAGTGCGGAGTAAGTTTCATGCCAGAATGATCTTTGAAAGTAGTTTTACCTTGTATTTTAATTTCCAGAAACTATGCTTCATAGGCCTATGCAGGCTAACTAACATGGTTACTTTTTCTTGGGAACATGATTAGTTTTGTTATTCGTAGGAACACATTTACTTTATATATTCTCAAGAACATGATTACCATAGTTCAAATTATTCTCAGGAATTTGGTTACTGGTAGGCTAACTAACATGATTATCATATTCTTAGCAACATGGTTAGTTTCCTTATTTATATGAACACTTATTTAAGTTATTCCCAAGAACATATGCAATTCAACATATTTTCAGGAACATGGTTAGCCTACTAATTCTGAGGAACAAGGTTAAAACTGCTAAGCTCAGCTATATATTGTATTATCATTATTGCAAGTATATTAAACACTATTTGCATCCTCATTCATCATGTGTTTCTTTTCCCCAGAAAATTTGCTTCTCTTCATTTCGTAACTATGCCTCTAAGGGCAAGAGATAAATACAATTTTTTGAAGGTTTTATGTTGGAAAATAATATCCTAGAGGGAGAGGGCTTAAATTTAGGCATTTAGATTTTTAATGGAATGTGGTTGGAGTTAGCGGTCAAGTGATTGAACTTGGTGGTACTACCATTAACTCCAATCACATACCATATATATATGTATATGCAAAATGATGTTCCACAGATATTTGGCATTGCTCTTAATATAAACTTTAGTGACTGTTGAAGGATTTGAGGGGTAAACGAAATTACTTTTGCACTTAGTTCAAGTTGAAGTATACGATCAAAATAAATACATGGCACTTTTTGATTGGATACTAACGCTCCTACCCTACTTACAACAAGTCCCTGGCTCCTGGACTGGTACTTATGGACCCTAACCCAGCCTAATTTTGAAAGCCACCTAAATAACTCCCTATCGGACATGCATAGCACATATTTAAACCTATTTAAGACCCTATTCACACCAGTAATGGACATAAAGCTTGAAATAAACGAAAAGAACCAAAGAATGAGGAATTAGAAGTGACTGTACCTCATCCAGGGTAATTACAGCACGTTTGTGGCTGCCTTTTGTAAGGTTTTGGCAGTGGTGAAAATGCTTTTGAAGCACTTACAGTAATCCAGTGTTGTGCTGCACTTACGGCAATTCTTTGCACTGTGAGTTGTAACTGTTTAACAATGCACATTGTTAATTGCACCGGGCCAGTTTCAGCCGCCATTTGCACTACACAGTTAATCCTTTGCATTCTAAATTCTAGTTTCTTAACACTGCACAACATTGTAAATTCCTGTGTGGTCTAGTGGCGAGGTATTGCAGGTTGTTCACTGTTTATTCACAAAAGAATGAGCACTTGTGGCTCCCATTATGATATGCTACCACTCGCAATCGAAGTTAAGCAATAACTGATTGGTGTGAGGGGGAAACAGAGTTGCCAGATTGCAATGGCCACATTACCAAACTCCTCAGTTTTCATTACCAAATTTAACTTTTCTTTACCAAATTCATAAAGCTAGCATTTATTCTTCACTGATTATATATACAAGTGGAAATATATGTAATCACTCTTCGTATAATTAACAGCTTGTTGGTTATTTTCAGGCTATGTATGTTAGCAGATTAAGAGAGGGAGCAAACAATCCACCATCTCCATCCTGTGTATCCTCATACATGTGAAAAATCCGTTTGATAATGAATTACTCTGATTCATTACCAAACGAATTTTTCATGACCAAATTGGCCCACATTTGGTAATGAAAAATACCAAATGGCAACCCTGACAGGGGAGGGTGGAGGAAGGAAGGGGGGAGGGTTCGTGGTGCAACAGCTGTTCGGTACCACACGGCAATTTCAAATTACGGGTGGGGAAAAATTCGGATTTTGAGGGGATTTCTGTCTTTTTTTGGCCATTTTTGAGTTCCGAAGGTCCAGGCCCACAATGTCCAGTAAGCAGGGATGTCCGGAAAGTGGGCGTCTGGATAGTATGGGGATTACTGTATACATATATATATATATATATATATATATATATATATATATACACAGTGGGCTCACACAGTGCGCAAGACATTGGGCGGTGCACGAGCTCGCGCACTGGGAATTCGCTTACTAGGAATACATAATCTTATGGGAATAATTACATATGGGCGGTACCCCCTCATACCTGGACATTTTTTGGTCCTTAGAGACATAATAAAGGTCATATGTTTCAGACATTGTACTAAAGCTATAGCTACAATAACAAAAATATGGGTAGTCACCTTAACAACAGTAGATAACAGGCCTGATGACCTTAAAAAACAGGGGTTCTGAGGCACGGCAACACCTACAGCACCGCACTCTCCACCGCACCTCCCACCGCACCAACACTTCCCTCCACAGACTTCTCTTGATCACCTTCCCCAGGAGCATCAAAGTCACTCACTTCAGCCATAAACCCTTCAAAGTCCAATGCTGACACTTCTGACATTGCATCCTCTTCATCCTCAACAGGAACAGGAGCAGACAATGTCGATGGTTCCGCAGTTTCACCAACTTGAGCCTACTGTGTGTAGCTTGCTATGAGCGTCTGTCTTCTACTGTTTATTTCTTCCCTGTGCCTGTCTGTGTAGAAATGGAAGAGTTTATTGATACCAACCAGAAGTTCCTCCGTTCTTAGGTTGCTCACTTCCTGTTCCTTCACCTCTTCCTTGAGCTTATCCACGGCAGCAAGGATCTTGCTTATGTTTGACATACACAGCTCAGTCCTGCCTTCCATCACACTAGGCTGCACAACTTGACTCTGCCTGGCATCAGGCATCAACCTGATGACACGTGACGTGCTGTGTGAGGGGTGGTCGCGCACTAGTAGAAAATGGCATTTTTGAGCCACTCCTTGCCTCTGCCTCACGTTCTGTGCAGTAAACTCGCGCATTGAAGGGTTTTTGGTTATGATTTTTGGTCACTCGTGCACAAGGCGAATCGCGCACTGCGATGACGTGCACTGTGCAAGCCTATTGTATATATATATATATATATATATATATATATATATATATATATATGTACTGTATATATATATATATATATATATATATATATATATATACAGTAACCCCTCCAATATCCGGATCAATAGAGCCATCGGTAGGTTCGGATATTGGTTTCGTCCGGATATTGGGCCCCAGCTTATGGACTTGTACTCATGGACCCTAACTCAGAGAAACACCTATACAACTCCCTCCGGACATGCATAGCACCTATTTAACACCCAAATCACACCAATAAGGCACATAAATGACTGAAATAAATGCAAAAGAAACATAAAATGTGGGTTTAGAAGTATGTTCATACATTAATAAACATTCTGGTACTTATGGACTCTAACCGAACCTAACCTAACCGAACCGAACCTAACTCTGAAAAACACATTCCTACTGCACATGCATGAGGTAAGTATAGTATGGAAAGAAGTACAGTATGACACTTTCTGGTAAGTATAATATGGAAAAAGGTACAATATGAAACATTCTGGTAAATATAGTATGGAAAATAGTACAACATGAAACATTCTGGCTACTTACAGCAAGTCCCTGGCCACCTCGATGAATAACCGCCTCCTCTCGGACTCTGACAGTAAGAACGATTTCCTGAAGCACTTGCACTACACTCTTCCTGAAGTCTTGCACTGAACTTAGTCAATAACACACAGAAGTCCGTTCTTTTCACAGTGTGCACTTTAGTCCAAATCATGTTCCATTTTACTTCAAGTGTTGCACATTAACTTTTCCCGTTTTTTTAATTTTCCAAAGCCAAAACAAAGAAGGTTAGTTATGTTAAATTTCTTTTCTACTGAGTCTTTTCTCCCAACTTGAAAACCTTAACACAACACACCGTTTTTTTCACTGCACAACACTCAAAATTCCCGTGTGGTCTAGTGGAGAAGTTCTTGCTGTTTATTCACTGTCAGAGCCCGAGAGTATCACTGGCAGGCGACCAAGGGGTGCATCGGTGGGTCGTGGTGATGGCGTACCGACTACAGAAGACTCTGAAGATAGCCGCAAACTCACGTCGAGCGGTGACTCCACTGTAGCTGATGTGCTGGGCTGTGGCTTGGAGCATGAGGGCCTGTCTTGGGGAGGCAACGGAGTGGAACCAGGGCTTGGCACAGCGGGGGTCACGGGCCTGAAAAAACTGTCAATCGTTGACTGACGCAAGGACTGACGATTCTGGCGATTGATGATGCGCTGCCGGAAAGCACGCACTTCCTCCACGAGTCCCAAGGGCCCCATCTCCCTGTCGCAGTCCGGGTGTTCCAGGTAGTCTAGGACGAACTCTAGATGTTCCCGGAGTGCGCTCAGCTTGGGGATGGCTGGAGTAGTGTCCTGCTGAGCGGAGTCCGCATCATCATCGCCTTCGTTGTCGGAATCTTCAAGTTCGGGACTGACACCAGCAACCGAAGACGCGATCTCGATATCAGACAACGTCTGATACCCAGGATCGCCCTCGTCGTCGTCCAACCACTCACGAACATCGTCCACATCAACATCGTCGCCGTGCGTACGTAGCCGTGCATGGAAGTCATCCACGTCAAACCCTAGGAAATCGTACTCCATATCTGTTCCGAGAAGCAGACGAGACCAACCATTTTCAAGAGTTTTCACTGGGACTTCCTTCCATGCACTAGCCCAGTTGTACAGCGCAGACTTGATGTTGTAGCGGCGAAGGTTTTCCAAAGTCCGCTTGCCTCGAGTGTCACGTCCTTCCCTGCGCTCGTCCTCGTCCTTCCCTGCGCTCGTCCTCGTCCTCGAGGACAACCATCACCTCGTCCAGGAACTTCCGACGGTACAGGCGCTTTTTTGCCACGATCACTCCTTGGTCCATTGGTTGAATGAGATCAGTCGTATTAGGTGGCAGAAACATGCACCTAATACGGCCATTTTCAGCAACCAAGTCCTTGTCGCACGGGTGGGCAGGTGCATTGTCAAGGAGAAGGAGAGCCTTTACCTGGTCGCGAGGAATTCCCAGTGTCTTCGTCTGGTAATGGATGACCTCCTTGACGAAGTGATGGTGAAACCAGTCTTTGAAAATCACAGCTGTGAACCATGCTTTCAAAGAATGGTACCATACGACAGGAAGGACATCCATCACCCCACGAAGGCACTGAGGCTGCTTTGCACGGCCAACAATAACGGGCTTAAGCCGGTGCATGCCGTTAGCATTGGCACAACACAAAGCAGATATCCGTTCCTTAGAAAGCTTGCGGCCAGGTACACGCTTCTCCGTCTCATCGGCTAGAGTGTTCGTTGGCACCGAGCGATAGAATAGGCCAGTTTCGTCAGCGTTATAGACTTGACCGAGAGTGAGGCCCTCCCTGTCGATCAAGCCTTTCACCTTGTGCCGAAACTCGTCCACTCCATCCTCGTTAGCGTCCAATGCTTCGCCATGTGCTTTACGGTTAGTAAGGCCATGTCGTAACTTGAACGCGAAGAGCCAACCCTCGGATGCCTTGAAGTCAAGGGCGTCGTGAAGCCTTGCAAACTTCTCAGCAGCAGCCTTCAGCTCCGTTCCACGTACCATCACACCAGCTGCACGTTGCTGTCGATACCAAATCAACGTGGAGCAGTCGATCTCTGCATACTTGGGGGTAAACATAACCTTCCTCTCCATGTTGCGTTTGCTTCTCGACGAGAAGTCAGCCGTGTACTGCATGAGCTTGTCTCGGGAACGCTTGATATCGAACAAAGTCGACCGGGCCAGGTTGAACTCGCGGAGAATGCGTGAGGAAGACCAACCCGCATCAACCTTCTCCAATATCTCCCGTTTCTTCTCCAGAGTCAACACCACTCTCTTCCTTTTCTCAGGAGGCGGGGGCATCATCACACACACTAAGAGTAGGGCAGAGAGCAGCAGGAGGCCTTGCAGCAAGTACGGCACCACCACAAAAGCGAGCACGTGGGCAGCCATGGCGAACAGCGTAGGTCTTGTCGCGGTGAGAGACAGGCGGGAAGTGGGGAGGATGCAGCGGCGCTCTATCGGACGTCGGAGGAATGACGAACCAAAACAATGCTCTCACGCGGCGCGCGCGGCAAGTTCAAATTACGGACGGCAAAAAATCGATTTTTTTTTTTTTATTTTTTTGGATTTTCGGACCATTTTGGGAATGTTTGATCCCAGGACGATAAGGTCCGGGTAGTGGGGATGTTCGGTTATTGGGCGTCCGGATATTAGAGTGATTACTGTATATATATATATATATATACTGTATATATATATATACATAAATACAGTATACAGTATATATATATATATATATATATATATATATATACAGTAACCCCTCCAATATCCGGATCAATAGAGCCATAGGCAGGTCCGGATAGTGGTCCTGTCCGGATATTGGGCCCCAGCTTATGGACTAGTACTTACGGACCCTAACTCTGAAAAACACCTATACAACTCCCTCTGGACATGCATAGCACCTATTTAAGACCCAAATCACACCAATAAGGGACATAAAAGACTGAAATAAATGCAAAAGAACCATAAAATGAGGTTTTAGAGGTGAGTTTATACAATATTAAACATTCTGGGTACTTACAAGTCCCTTGGTCTTGGACTGGTTTGAACCGCCAGTTTGCAGTCCACAGTTAATCCTCTGCACTCTAAATTCTAATTTCTTAACACTGCACAACACTGTAAATTCCTGTGTGTTCTAGTGGCAAGGTATTGCAGTTTATTCACTGTTTATTCACAAAAAACAAGCACCTGTGGCTTGCACTGTTATGAGTATCTGCTCTCCATCGGAGTTAAGCTGTGACTGTTGATGTTGGTGGGGTAACAGAGTTGCCAGATCGCAACAGCCACATTACCAATCTCCTCAACTTTCATTGTCAAATATAACTTTTCATTACCAAATTCGTAAAGCTAGCATATATTCTTCACTAATTATATATACAAGTGGAAATACATGTAATCACTCTCCTTATAACTAACACCATGTTGATTATTTTCACACTATGTAGGGTAGCAGATTAATCAGAGAGAGCAAACAATCCACCATCTCCATCCTGTGTATCCTCATACATGTGAAAAATCCATTTGGTAATGCATTATTCTAATGCATTACCAAACGAATTTTTCATTACCAAATTGGCCCACACTTGGTAATGAAAAATACCAAATGGCAACCTGACAGGGGAGGGGGGAGGGGGAGGAAGGAAGGGGTGAAGGGACCATGGTGTAACAGCTGTTTGGCGCCAGGCGGGAATTTCAAATTATGGGAGGGAAAAAAGTCAGATTTTTTTCGAATTTTTTGCAGTTTTTGGCCCATTTTGGGAATATTGGATCCCAGGAGGATTATGTCCGGTTAGTGGGGATGTTCGGATATTGGGCGTTCGGATATTAGAGGGATTACTGTATATATGTACACTCAACCCCCTGCTATCGCGCGTTCAGCTATCACGTTTATCTGCTATCACGCACACATCAAATGCACAACCATACATACTATCACGCATCCCAAGACCGCTATCACGCGTCGAGTTTGAAGACAGGCTAAGTGAAACTTATTCACACGGCACTTCATACGAGGTTTGCCGAAAATACGATGGTTAATCGGAATGGTAACGTGGTAAAATTGCCGACGATACCACGGGCATTTGGAATGCATCTGAATGGATTCTTGCCAAGGATACGACGGGCAAAACAGTGTGAACAAAACCTATTTGACTCGAAAGAATATATCGTACTACAGCATTGAAATTTAGCCTAACACTGCATACTTATTAATACTGTATTTTAGAATAAATATCAATCGTTTTGAAACCCTCATAAAGAGTCAATATTTCGTATGCCGAGAAAACTGTGATGTCGATAAAGTAATCACGTGTTTACAACTGAGATGGGGCTCTGGCAACAGTATGAGGAACGTGTGTGATAGCGTGCAAGTTTTGATCCGCTTAAATCTTCCTCGGCCGTTCCTGATACGATGTACCGTGTGATACCCCCTTTAGCTGTGGACACTAAGAAATCATGGAGACAGCTAAAGAGATCTGGTGGCAGTTAAGCCACTCCCAAGCCTCGGAACCCATCAAACCACCCAAGCCTTAATCCTTATAAAAGTTTGATGGCCTTTTATGTTGTTTATTTATTCATTATACTGTTATTATTAATATAATAATGCTTATTTTATGTTGGAGAAGAGATCGGCAGGAAATCGCAGGCATAAAGTGGTTAAAGGTTAGAAAAATGGGCCACCGAAAAACCAATTAGAAATTTTCCCATTGATTGTTCAGTTCAGCTATCGCATATTCAGCTATCACGCGCATTTGCTGTGACCAATTAGGCGCAATAGCAGGAGGTTGAGTGTATACTGTATATATTTTTACGTGCCTGACTCTGGGCAAAGGCTTCAGGGCCTATTTCTCGGGGTCAGTGACCTATCCCAAAACCCAGTAGTCCTCCTACATCTCCACACGTCGCCACTTCGACGCTAACACCCACCATCCATATTGAATACATGCTAGGGCTGTCTCATGCAGGACTCGCGTATTGTTATTAGCTGGGGTCTGGTTAGTACTTGGATGGGTGACCGCCTGGGAACACCAGATGCTGTTGGCATCCCTACGTGTCAAGTGGGGTTGGTGGAGGATTAGTGCCCCTCCCTGTAAAACAATTAACTCTAAGCCATTGGCTACCCCGTCTGGGATACATGGCATCTGGCAATGATGATGATGATGATGATGATGATGATGATGTTTACGACATGTCGGCGGGTTGTCTGGTAGATCAGTCAAGTCTGCTTTTAGGAAATTCAAATCCTTAAACTGTTACCTGCCCCAGCTGGGATTCAATCCTGGGTCCATTAGGACTGCAGGCCGCCTCTCTGCCGATTCATAAATATATTCTATATATACTCGTGTGTGTGTATATGCATATATATATATATATATATATATATATATATATATATATACAGTATATATATATTTTGCTGTAGGCCCAACTCCAATCTGTCTTGCTGACCAGACCCATTGACCATAAGCAAGAAGCCATCTTCCTGTGGCAGACAGTGCCTTGCCAGGGTTGGAGTAGGGTCATTCCTCATGGCAAGGTGTAGGGAAAAGGAGACTGCATAGCCCTCAAAAGGATGAGCTGTATGTAGGAGATATGAATAGTACGGTAGTCTCAGACTACTTTACTTAGGAAATGTAGTTGAGCTTTCCACTTCAGAGTGTTGGCAATGCCAGCCATCTGACCTTGGCACCATGTCACATCCATGGTAGTAAAATATCTCTTAGAACAAACATAACCACCCCTACTACATTTTTTAATGAGCAGACAGATGTTGCACCTAACCTCAGACTATGCAGAACAGGGGCATCCATCTTCCCCGAGCCAGATACGTGCCTTGGCCACATACCCGTTAGGTTTGTGTTGAAGATACTAGGTGAAAACTGAGATTTACCTTATAAAGACTGTTCTTATGTGCCACAAGAATGAGTACTGTTATTTGCTGGGAAAGAATAGTTGCTAATGTATGTGAAATGCCTTAAAAAAAAAGGTTAAATGTAGTTTGATACATTTCAGCATGCCATTTTTTTTCATTAGAGTTCATTTTGTGGAAAAGCTTTACCGGTACTTAATATTTGTAGCTTACATTATAGCTGCCTTATAGAAATAAACCTGTTGAGAATCAGTAATTTGCTCAGTTTCTGATGCAGAAACTGAATTTCTTTGAAAACCAGAGAATACAGTGGTTAGGTGTGACGCATGTCAGTGTTAGACAGTGGACCTAATCTTTTCATTGTTAGACAGCCTTTTTTTTTCTTTCGTTTTTTTAAGTAGCTTTCACAAATTTTCCTTTAAATGCTGAGAAAAAGAATGTTGAAATAAAGTTAAAACTCCCCCCCCCCCCAGCCATCCTAGTTTAACAGACCGTAAAATTATTAACATCACTCTGCTCTTCCCTCAGCAGGAGCATTCCTGACTGGTGTGGCTGGAATATCATTGTTGGGAGGGTTTGGCACAACCTTAGGAATGACAAAGAAGAAGGACCCTAACATGTTTAATAAAGGCATCATGGGGACGCGAGAACTGCACGAGGCTGGGGGAGCCCTGGCCATTAGAGCTCTAGGCTGGGGCACACTCTATGCTATCTCAGGATTTTCTGTCTTTTGCTTTGTGGTCTGGAAGCTCATGGGTGTGCAGAATGTAAGTGTGTTTAATAACTTGAGTTTCATATGGTGACTAAGAGTAGCTAATTCTTTTATTGTTATTGAAGAAGCAATACAGATATAGTACTGCATTAAGAAAAGCAGTCACAGTAACAGGATTAATGTCTGATAATGATATAATTTAACCCTCTCAGGAACTGTAAGTATTCAATAAGTTTCTTGGACACGAATGGAGTGGAGAGCCCAGCTATGTTTGCTTCTGCTTGCACACAAAGAAAAACATTTCCATGACCAAATTTGCCCCCAGAAGTATAAACACCAGCAAAGATGATGGTATAAGTTGTATACCATCATCTTTGCAGGTGTTTATAATATAAGAGTAGCTAATAAAAACACACAAAACTGTTGTGTAAAAGTGTAGAAACGCAGTGAGAATAAACTTGTTCAGGATTAAAAATAGCTTCAAATAACTTCCCAACATCCTTGTGCAAAATTTTGCTTGCATTGTGCAAGAGCAAAGCACATGTCTAGATGCAGAATTTCATGAGCTTTCTCATGATGTTTTCGGAATTTTGATACGGCCGATAGTTTTCGAGTAAAATAATCACCTAAACTGTGTGATTTGTGTATTTTTTCTTATATTATTATTGAACCTGTAATTGACATATATGTAAATTGTGTACCCTTATGTACATTATGTAATCCACTTAAGGTTCATGCACTTACTGCTGAAACTTAATTTTTGGTGAATATTTTGTCTGAAGTGATGCAAATTGCATCATTGGTCACTCTTCAGTCCAACACTGACATGACACAATTTGCGTAATCTTTCATGAGAGGGTTAATTTGGAAATATGATGCTTTTAGCCTTAAGACCTGATGCAGTGTTCCTTCACGTAGTTTCATGAAATCCAAAATACTAGGCAGTAATCAAATTCATTGTGTAAAACAAGGAACTACACTGAATGCAAATCTGCCTATAACAGTTAGTATACAGTAAACAATACATGGTCTGAAACTGAACCACTCATTGCAAAGCATGGTGATGTTATCTTTTAATGAAGTCCATTCTAGGCTTTTACTGAACTATTTTGTTTGTGTTTCAGCTGCATGAATTTCGCATGAAGGCAGGTAACATGCTACCCAAGATACCCCGTAATGATCCACCCCAGAGCAGAACAGAATTTTCCGGCCTGAACGATCTTCTACAATACCTCATAGATGAAGATAATCGCAAAAAGCAGCAGTCAGCATCCACAGACACATCACATGACCAGACAAGATGAGCTTGTGATAGTAGTGTTTGCTCCCCTGTTAGTGGATATATTCTTACCTGGTAGGGCCACAGCCACCTTTATGTTGGAGCCAAGCATATGCATCATGGGGCCAGGCCCAGGTACTAGAAATTAGGTACTCCAACCAGATGCAAAAAAAAAAAAAAAAAAAAAAAAAAAAGTTTTACTGGTAAAGAATTTTCATAGCATGGCAAATTGATTGTATTCTCAGCTAGGAGAAAAAACAGCTTTACTGATATCCCAAGATGTTCACTGAGAAGGTGTAAGTGTTATATTTAAGACAAGAAAAATGTGGGTGGGGGTAATTTTGAGGAGAAGACTAGTCTGCATACATGTAAAGTATGTCAGGAATTCCAGAGAGAGGTCTCTTGAAGGTGTTTATTGAAGGGACAGTAAGAACATTATCTGGGAGGAACTTCCAGTGCCTCACCACTCAGACAGAATCTCTTGTGTGCCCCAAGAGTAGCATGTTGTAGTTGGATTTTTTGGTGGATGGCCTTGTGTTCCAACAGAAGGGACTAGGACAGAGAGATCTGTCGGCTTGAGTGCTAGATATGTGTTGTTTAACTTTACCCATTTTTAAGTTGCCCGTTGTTTAGTAATGATTGATGAATACTTTTCACTGTAGTATATCCTTTGATTTCAGGGAGTCCTTATTTCAGTTCCACCTACAGTTATTACCCAGTTTTCATTTACACTGTGAATGCAGTATAACCATTCATCCAGTATTGCCCATCATGATCATGGAACCTGGGGCTAGGCTAGTCACATTTAAGGTGAGTGATTAACTGCCTTATTTGCGCTGCATGAGCAGTATGTCCCAGCCACCTTGCAGAATTAAAATTAAACCCTTATAGACCACATCCAGTTGGAACACAACTCACTAGACCACCAGACATCCAAAAATTGTACAGTATAAGGGGATCATTACTAATGCACAGCAGTATGTCTGGCCATAGCACAAAGGCTAATCCTTAATCTTGCATGTCTCAGAGAACGGTCCCATAAGGGGAAAACTCTTCAGTGCAACATGGGAGACTGCATTGTGTAATATGTTACTACTGTAAATCCCTAAATATTCATGAAAGAAAAAAACATCCATAATACTGTATGTTTTTTCTTCAGAACATATAACTTCCGAAATTAGATTTCTACAAATTTTTACTGACTACAGTAATGGTGAACGAAGTGAGTGCAAGAATTATTGTGGCATAAATCTATTGAGTTTGTTAGGGAAGGTATGCGGAAAAATTATTGTAGAGAAAGTATGAGAGAGAACAGAAGTCCTAGTGAGTGACGAACAGGGTGGCTTTAGGAGTGGCAGAGGATGTGTGGATCAAATATTTGCAGTAAGACAGATAGTGGAGAAAGCATGTGAGAAGGACTATAAGGTGTTTATGGGATTTATGGATCTGGAAAAGCATATGGCAAAGTAGATGGAGAAGGATTGTGGAAGGTTTTGCGTATTGTATGTACGGTGTAGATGGTAAGCTGCTAGGTGCCGTAAAGAGTTTTTGTGATGGTAGTGAGGCTTGTGTAAGAGTAAATGGGCATGTAAGTGATTGGTCCTTGATCATTGTTGGCATGCAACAAGGTTGTGTGATGTCTCCATGGTTGTTTAATATATATATGTATGGATGGGGTGATGAGAGAGGTAAAAACATAAGTAATGGAGAGAGGGATGGTGCTGGTAATGAATGATGATGGATGGAATATCTCACATTTGTTGTATGCTGATGATGCAGTGCAACATGCAAATATTGGACAAGAGCTTGGTAGACTAGTGTGGAGTTTTGTAGATGTCTGTGAGCATCATGTTTTGAGCTTAAATGTAGAAGAGTAAAGTGATGGTTATTGAGAGAGAAGGTGACTCCCAGTGTGACGTTACAGTGATTGGAAAGACACCGGAATGAGTGAGGGAGTTCAAATGCCTTGGTACAGTGATAGAAAAAAAGAGGAAAATGTGCAAAAGAAGTGGATGGTAGAGTGACAAAAGGAAGGAAAGTAGCTGGTGCTGTGAAGGCCTTGATAAAAAACAGAGGCTTGAGTGTTGCAGCCGCACAAGGCTTGGAATGTTAGTGCCAACTTTAACATATTGATGTGAGATTGTGGTGTGGCATGAAAATGAAAAGTCAAGTGTTAGAGCAGTGGGGATGGAATTGCTGAGGAATGTACGTGGAGTACAGAGAGTGGACAGGATACAGAATAATGTCAAGTCGTAAAGATGCTGAGTGAGGAAGTCGGTGGACACCAGAATCGAAGAGAGTGTACTGAGATGGTTTGGTCATGTGGAGAGATTAAATGACAAGGAAGTGGTGAAAAGGGTATATTTGAGCGAATCTGAAGGAGGGAGGAGGCAAGGTAGGCCAAGAAGGTGGAGGGATATGATGGATGAGTATGTGAGGAAGAGGGGTATGGAAGTTGGTGAGGCTAGGGGACTGACAAGAGACCGAGCTGGCTAGATGAATTTTGTGCAGAGAAGTGCATAACCAGGGATTTGGCACCCCTTTTTAACGTGGCAGCATTCTGATTGACTCTGTCGGATAGGTATATGTAAAGCTACTTAACGTGAAATTTTGGGGGACCTGTCTAATGGAGCCAGGATTCCATGGGCTTGAGTGATGAGTGAATGGAAGTATGGTCCATTGAATTGGGTAAACTTAGGCTGTCTGGACGTTGCTACTCCTCACCCTGCCCTAGGGTGGGAAAGGAATTCCAGATGATGATGATGATGATCATGATCATGATGATATATACTGGCAAACCCTGGTTCAACAATGCATTTGGTTAAGTAAAAACCCATCGCTAGATAGGGTATCATATCTCAGGGTAGATTTAACATGGAAAGTATAGGGATGCAGTTTTGAGCCTTGGGTTTCCCTCCCAACCAAGTCTTAAACCCACCCAAATGAGTCCAAAAACAAGTTTAAAGCCAATGTAAATGGCCTAACAGCTGTAAAAGAAGTTAACCAAAGCCTAAAACCAGTCCCTGTCTCACTTGTACCCAGTCAAGGTCACTGGAGGATGCGATCTCAGAGTCGTATTCAAGCTTGGTAGAGAAGAAGTGGCATTGTATACAAACCCACCATTAGATGGTCCTGGGACAATTAAATATACCTGTACATCTGTTATGCATAATAGTAATGTATGAATGGCGCAGAATTGTCCAAGGTGCGAATTGTTGTGGTGGAGAATCGTTGATGTTTTGACAGGGAATTCTCTTGACAGAGAATGCAATCGATAATGTGATCGGAATAGCCTTTTCAGTGGCCCCTCTTTATGTCATTTTTGTTACTGTTCTGGTTGCTGAGCTCCTTTATTTTCTTCTCTCTTATTTTCCAACATTTATTTAGAAATTTCTTTGTTTTTTCAAAGTGTTTTCCCTTGAACAGCCCAATTGTAGAACTCAAATAAAAAAAAACATGATTTATTGATCGATAATGTGATCGGGATAGCCTTTTCGATGGCCCGTCCTTATGTCGTTTTAGGTTGCTGAGCTTCTTTATTTTCTTCTCTCATATTTTCCAACATTTATTTTGAAATTCCTTTGTATATTCATAGAATTTTCCCTTGAACACCCGAATGTAAACACATGATTAATCGATGTCACAGTTTTCATCAGTGCATGCAATATTTACTCTTTAAGATCATCATAATTATTAAAATAATTATTATGTATTCCATGATAGGTTAGATGTTCAGTGGTCAAACACGAAATATTCTTTGCTGAGTCACCTAGTTGTCTACACTGTTTTGTGCCGTGTCTGATGGACGAGAATCCGTACCCCAAATGACAGTGTTCACTCCACCTGCGACTAAAACACATTAATGTAGGTCTAAAAACAGTTTATAAATCAACCTAAACACAAAATTTAAGTCTAAAATATAATCAAAATTGGTAAAAAAGAAAAACTGAAAACCCATCGGAAAACCAGGGATAGGCCTACAATAGGCGGGGTAGGGTGGTACAATAGAGTCTTCATACAGCATGAGATAGATCATGCAGAGGTGCAGAACCTCGTGCAATTTCAATTTCGTGCAAAAATGTGACATATATTTACATGTAAAATAGAGGGTTTGGTTCTGGGAGTCTCATATTTTTTGTTAAAGATATATTTAAAGATTGATTGTTACAAATACATCTCCCTTAAGACACCCAAGACAGTGTGTTTACATATGACCTAACTGATTGGACACATCAGTGCATAGCTACTGCATTCTAACCTAACCTAACTGATTAGTTTTGCCCCCTAATACTCCCCATAAAAATTTTAATCATCAAGGATTGCCACTAAGCCTCTTGAAAGTTTGCATTACAAATCAAAGCAAAAACTTGACCTAAACAACACGAGAATAATGGCCGCCCAACATCATGCATATTTCATGAGGATTCACTTTTGGCGCTCATTTAAAAAATAAAAAAATGCAGTGTGAAAGTTTTTGAAAGACATTAGTCACCAACAATAAAGGAAAAAAAAAAGCTATAGTCATCCGCATGGAGTGATTGCATATCTCACTTCTCAGATACACACGAATGCAATAAGTGTGAATTATAAACAAGTCAGGCAAGCAGTATAATTTGTACGACAGTATAATTCACAAGAACTGAACTCGCATAATTATCTTACCCAGCTATTTATGTCAACACACAGTGTCTTCACGTATCGAAAGATCCGAATTTTCTCAACCAAAGACCGTTAGTTCATAAAGATCAAGCACAATTCCCCCCCCCTCCCACACTCATTGCACTGAAGGTAAAAACATGAATTTTACTGCTCCTTCATCATCATCTTTTTTTCCAACAAAAAAAACTATCCACATCATAAACATCCTGACTAATTTTATCTGTCTGATCGTTTGCATTTAAGCTTCCACACCACACACTACTTCGTCCAACAGTTTTACATTTTCATTTAGAATAAATACTTTTCATGTGTTCATAGCACTTTCAGGGTGCTTATGCATAACTAAAGTTAGTTTGGAACCTCGTGCTCAGAGTTATGAGAGGAAATGAGGGGCAAGGAAATAAGCAAATAAGCTTCTCATCACAGCAACTGTCCACACAACACTGAGGTAGGCAGCAGGCTGTGGCAGGTGGTATGGCGGTCATGTGGGTCAGGTTGGGTCGAGGAGGGCAGTCAGTGACCGACAAAAGCATAACACACAAGTTGTAACTGGAAATCCAATACCTAAATGCACCCATTTTCCACTGTTTCTCACTCGCAGTTGAGTTTTATTACCGTGCTATTAAGTAATTATGGGAGAAATTAAATTCCCATGTCATTGTAAGATCGTTGTTTCTTTTGGTCTTAAATCGCGACTCTACTGTATTTCTTCCCCCATCACAATTCCAGGGTATCGCGTTTAGGGGTATCGTAAATTGGGGTTTGCCTGTGTATGTATGTATATATACTCTCTCTCTCTCTCTCTCTCTTTCTATATATAGTAATACCTTGATATATGATACCCCTAGATGCGATACCTTGGCTTAACGATGGCCAAACCCTGGTTTAATGATGGGTTTTGATTTTTCTTACCGATTTTAATTATAAAAATTGTGTGTGTAGATTGATTTATAAACTGTTTTTAGACTTAGATTAATGTGTTTTAGCCATAGGTCAGGTGAACATTATCATTTTGGGGTACAGTTTACTAAGCTTGATTTTTTCCAGACTTATATTTGACGATTTTCGGATTTTACTTGTTGGTTTTAGTGAGTTGTTTACAGGCCTTAGGCTTAGGTTAGCTTCCTTGACAGCTGTTTGGCCATTTAGATTGGCTTTAACCTGTACCATCCCAGGCATTTTTGCAAGTTTATACCCACCCAATCCCGGACCAGAAACGGAAAAAAATTTTATTGCACAAAACAATCCAAAAGGACATATAAATCAAGGAAAAGCAAAAAAAAAGTACTCCTTATAGGAGAAATAAGACTAGGATGGCCGTCCGTCGTGTTTTTAGCCCAGTTTCCCAAGCCGTGAGGAATGTTTTCCCACACAGCTGGGCAGGATGAAAGAGAACAGAGGAGGAGAAAGGGGGATTCCCCTTTCTCAGTGTCCTCCACTGGCTCATATTCCTCCCCAGAATAGTTATCCAGGTCTTTCTCTTCTGAAGAATCACTAAATGAAGGGACAGAAGGGTCTATGTGACAATTTCAACAGCCTCCTCCAGCCCAATGAGGCAGAAAAATGATGTGATTTTCGTGATATCCTGATGCTCTGATGGACAGTGGCACACTGATTTTACCCACCCACGCAGAACCAAACTCAGTACTACAACTGCTTGGACACAGTGTTGCCAACACATTAAGCTACTCCTTAGCAAAAAATAAGCTAGATTAAAGCAGTTTGAGACGTGCTACAGTGCTCAAATTTGGCTGTCGGCACCATCACGTCGCTGGGATTAATCGAGATGTTTTGTACTGTCGGCACCATGCCAACGGCGGGATTGTACGGGTTAACCTTGTTTTGGGGCTCATTTGGGTGGGTGTTGGGCTTGGTTTGGGGGGGGAAACCCAAGGCTGGTGAACGCTCCACATTACATGTTAAAAGTGCCCCAATATACAGTACAATACCCTGCTTAACGATGGGATTTTACCTAACCATTACATCATTAAACTGGGGTATATATATACATATATATATATATATATAGTGGTAGGTGGGGACGCTCACCATCAACTCACTCGATGTAGTGCTGCTCTCATGTGTCTGCCCTCTCCTCTCCTTCCTTCTTTCCTTCCTCTTCTGTCTTTCTTTACTTCATTATTTCCTCGTCCTTCTGCCCACGGGTGACTTTACACTCTCTCTTTCGTCTGTGTTACTTCATTCTTTCCTGTTCCTTCTGCGTATGGGTGACTCTACACTGAGTGATAAGTCGATTGGTTTCCTGTATGCCAGGAAACCATTTTCTATGCTGGGTGGTAAACATATAACCAAATAATGGTGCCTGCTGGTTTAGTGGGTAATTGCAGCACTCCAGTCAGATCGAGCCGGTGAAGGTTTATATCCAAGGGGTGGTTGGAGTTATTGCTCACGTAATGCCACTTTGGGATGAGTGATGCTGGTCACTCTCACCTTAAATGTCAGGACCAATGCACCTAGCACCAGGCTTCTATGCTTCTCATGGAGCAAGGTAAGATTGGATGATGATTGTGAATATATATATATATAGACACAGTACCCTCGCGTCCAACACGCGTTAGTCCAGCATGATTTGGGTCCAGCACGGAGAGCAATTAATTAGTATTATTTAATACGATTTAATTACTGCAACACGAGTGTGTTAGCATAACACGCACAGAGCTCCGAGAAGTGGGCGAAATCCGCAGAGTTCACTCTAGCACGATCACCCCCGGTCCAGCACGGTCATATTGGACATTCCCATGATGATGATAGCCAATGAAAAACTTCTGATCAAGTAGCCTTCCCCGCCCGCTATCGTGACGTGATCGTGATGCCGCCCAATTAAAAACGCTTCTGGTGTCACGTGATGTTTTGTTTACATTTCTCCTGCCACAGAGCCACTCAGTCGCATAATTGCATTGGAAGGTGCTTTTTTCTTGCTGCATTTTCTGACCTTGTTACTACATTTTACCCTGCTCACGATGCCTAGGAAGCCTTCTGAGAACCCCAAGAAGCGTCGGCACCTCCCTCAGGCCACCAAGCTAGAAAGCATTGAGAGGAAGAAGAAAGAGGAGAGGAAAGTTGACATTGCCAAGGCCTACGACATGAATGAAGCCAACGTGATCATAATAAAAAACTTAAGACAAGATCCTGGCACCCGAAGGCTATCACATGGCACTTCATACCAGGTTTGCCGAGGATACGCTGGTAAATCGGAACGGTAACGTGGTAAAATTGCCGACGATACCACGGGCATTTGGAATTCATCTGGATGGATTCCTGCCCAGCATACGACGGGGAAAACTGTGTGACCAAAACCCAGGCGACTCAACAGAGAATGTATCGTACTACAGCATTGAACATTTAGCCTGACACTGAATACATATTAATATTTTAGAATAAATATCAATCGTTTTGAAACCCTTCTCATCAGCGTGCATACCAGTTTATAAACAAACGTTGCTTCTCCTTATTCTCTACCGAGTCAGCGACAGCGATCACTTTCCACAGTCTCGAGACGGGGCTCTGACAACAGTGTGAGAAGCATGCACTTTGCCGAGGATTACAGGGCTAGGACAGGCAGAAGCAGGACCTTCCATGGCTGTGGACGAAGATAGTGATTCTGAGTGTGATTTCGAAGGATTTATGAGAGAGGTTTGATTTCGAAGGATTTATGAGGGAGGTTTGATTTCGAAGGATTTATGAGGGAGGTTGAGGAGGAGCAACAGCCATTACCCGCTAGTGACGCCAGCAGCCATCCTCCGGGGACCCAGTAGGACTAACTACAGCCTTGGATACCACCTTCCATTCCCAGCAAGCCCACCAACACTATCCTAAAAGGTTAGTTATCATTCATAGCACAGTACCATTTATTATAATTACAATAGTACCAATATATGTATAGGTATATGGTAGGTATTTAGGGTGACTTTTCCGAGGGTTGCTGACATAATTCATTTTTCCCCATAAGCTCTGTTGTTAGTCCAACACGTTTTTGGTCCAACACGTGACCCATGCATGACAATATTGCCGTGCTGGACGCGAGGGTACTGTATATATATAGACAGATAGATAGATAGATATACGGTATATATATACATATACAGTATATATATATATATATATATATATATATATCTATATCTATATCTATCTATCTATCTATCTCTCTCTCTCTCTCTCTCTCTCTATATATATATATATATATCTATCTCTCTCTCTCTCTCTCTCTCTCTATATAGTGACTTTGGCAGATTTGTACACTACATCACCTAGTATGAGCCAAGGCATCTCCACCCGCATGTACATTATATTCATTATACTGTACTGCACAATAAACAACTCACTGGTAAGGACAATGAAACTAATATTGATATATACTGTTTCTAAATTATTAACAATAATGTATTATAAAACATCAAAGAATAAATAATGAAAAATTATTGTATATGTACAGAAGGCACTGGAATCACAGAATACATTTACAATTAAGCAGTCTCCTTATACATGTGCAATACCACTCAAAACATGGCAGGTGACTGCTGTTGTATGTGATACAGTACAAGCCCAGTCTTAAAATAATTTACTAACGAGTTAAAAAGGCTTGAAGTATGGCTTCACTCAACATAAAGGTGAATTACGGAGATGAATTCATGCATTGAATTCTCAGTTCGGCAGTATGTATACATCAATATAAACCATGTACTGAATCTCCAGTCGGATTGAGCCTGTGTAGGTTTATATCCAAGGAGTGGCTGAGGTTATTGCTCATGTAATCCCACTCAGGGATGAGTGAGGCTGGTCACTCTCATCTTAAATGTCAGGACAAACTTGCCTAGCCTTGGGCTTCTGTGCTCCTTATGGAGCAACACAGGATTAGATGATGTATGTATGAAACAGTATAAGCAAAAGGTGCCAGTGTTGTCCAAAAATCAGTGTCTGGCACTCATGCATTTCAAATAATAATAGCTCTATGATGTCATGAGTCATTTTGTGTTTTGCTTGGGTAGTTATATCATAAAGCATGTAAGATAAATGTGAAACAGGAGTGTCCAGTAATGCAATATTGTGCATGAGTTGCACCAAGGGTTAATGTAGCTCTTGGACAAGACATAGACTCCATTGAAGTCATACAGGTGACTTGGTTTATTTTTTTAATGTGAGCTGCTAAGTAGCACAGGTATACTGATTATCATTTACTGTGGATGGACAAGGGAAAAAATATTCACTTGGCACGAAGACAAAAGATGATTAACAGTATCTGATCCTACTTGGAACTTAAGATTTTAATTTCATCTCCGTAACTGATCTTTATTATTATTCAAGCACTCGGTGAAAGCAAATAGTACAGAGTACACTGCAACTTTGTAGAGTTATATTCTAGCCATTTTGATGGTGCTGAATAATATTAATGTGATAGGCCCATATTTAAAAGGGCAAGTGTGCTGTCCTGGTTACTTTTCCACCCAAGTAGAGAACTGCTTAGATTTCTAACAATGCTTATCACAGAAAATTACACTGTAAGTACTATAACTAAAGTGCAAGCCTGCTTACCATACAGATTGTTTTAAGAACAAGTTTGTGGGGAGTCCTGGAACCCACTAGGCTAGATATTCTTATCCATGATTCAGTAACTTGACCTAAGACGACTGTAATGGAAAAATCAAGCCCTTCTGTGCCAGTGGCACCATTCCATGACACTAGTACAGTACAGTTGGCATCTTGGATTTCTATGACTTTCTCAAAAACTGGATGTAGATATGAGTGCACTTAAGTTGCGGGCTATCTTTAAAGCCCCTCTGCTCTGGGCCTCGACTCAGTCTAGCTGTGCTTTTATCTTCGAACAGCATTTTTGGGGGGATGGAGGTGATTTTGCCATAATGCAATTTACTGTGGCTTTTTTAAATTAATTTTTTAAGTTATTGTAACAGTAGTCAAGTTTAATGTCCTATGGTATAATTTACCGATATAGCTAGCATTTTTTTGCCACTGTAATTTAGGCATTATAGTACACACTTTCTTGATGCAGTTCTTTTTGTAACTTGGTATAGTACAGATATAATTGTATCATTTATACGGGCTCCAACAAGCTTGTATGCATCAGCCTTGGTCACCTAATGGTGGCTCTCCATTCTGCTTGATCTCTGGCAACCTACCTATTCAGTCCTTTATCCCCGAGGTCACACTTTATAACTACCCTGGTCTATTTTTGGTGTGCATCTCACAACCCTACTCTCAAAGTTCACACTTCTCACCATTCACACCCAATTGTTATCTTCCATCAACATACCCAAACCAGCTCAATCTACCCCTCCTCATTAGAAAAACCGATACATTCAAGTCCCATCCTTCCTCCCAGTTCTTCAGTTGCAATCCTTACCCTCCTAGGCCTTGCATTCAAGGATGCACTACACATCTTTTACTGCTCAGGTCTCACTTCCGTGCAACATTACATTACTAACACATGCTGCATACAAGGAACCCTTAGCATGGAGAGAGAACCTTCTCATGTTAGGAGAGGCAACAACTCCCTGGACTTCCCCAAACAATAATGCAAAAAAATGTCTTAACTTTCATTCATATTTATTGTTGTTATGGAAATTTCATTGCTACAGCTGGCATTTTTTATCAATCTGATTTTGATGTTACACACTCCATAGGTATGCATTTTCTTCTTTTTTGTGACTAAAAAAAAAAAAAATCTAAACTGAAGTAGTACAGTATATAACAGAACTTACAATTACACATAATATGCAGCACTAACTGCATAAACCTTTGTGATTAACTGCAAACCACAGAGGCTGAAGCTGGAGTTTCTATTGCCTTAAGTACCATACATGCACCAGACACAGCCCTTTGATTTTATGAATAATTTGTAGTAGGTTATGACCCGAAACAACACAACTGGGGTTGGTGTGAGGAACAGGACTACCTCTCATGAACAGCGAAAGGGTTAAACAGTAGCCTCCAATGATACACAGCTCACTAACTGTACCTTATTAGCATTTGATCAGTTATATAATAGATATTCATACCTGGTACCAACAGCAGCCTGCTCAATGAAACAAAATAGAACTTCCAAGCATTACATACCAAAACAGTATTTACCATATCTAAATAAGAGAAGTTACTGAAACATACCACATATATATACAATTACAGACATTATAATTTACTCCACAACCATACTGTGAATGTCATATGACTTCTCCTAGTATGCTCCCAGTCAGCCCGAGAGAATGAGGGTTCAAAGAAACTGAGAAATTAGGAGAGTGAGCTGTATAATATTTAATATTAAAAGATACTTCTTAGGAAGATACTGACAGGGCGAAAAATGGATGAACTTAATTTTGATGCACTTCAAATTTTCCAATACATATTAAATATCAACATAGTATATTTTATGACTATGATATTTATCTTAATACAGTAATGATCAAGTAACCAATCTAAGTACTAAAATGTACAGCTCTGAATGTAAATTATCATATGGCCATTACTATGCACTGGGCATAATGCCCAAGAATATAATAATTGCCATACAGTAATCTCTCAATTATCTGGACGACCACTACCTGGACTATCCATTACTTGGATCCTGTGATCTGGCTATACCAAACCATTATTTGTACATTTTTTCATACTATCCAGACAAAATGCTCATGTTCGTTTGGAAATTATGGTTGTGAGAAAAATTTCAACCTGGACGAACAGGATAGCCTGGTGGTGCAACTGTGTCTGGCTGGTTAGTTTACCCTACGCCCACCAGAAACCCCCTCCTCGTTTGCTCTCAGTTCCCACGCAGCAATGTGAACAGTTGTTCTAGTGGTACACGGGGTGGTTTTGGGGGTTGTTCCTTACTTGTTTCTGGCCTTGCTGTTCCTCGTATTCCTCTTCCTAGGGTGTGTGATGATGACCCCTTCACCAAGGAAAAGGAAGAGGGTTGTGCTGACTCTTCAGAAGAGGGAGATCCTGGGTAGGATGATGCAGGATGGTCAACTCAGGAATGCTGATGTTGATTTATTTTTGCTAACTGTACTGTACCATGACTGTATTCCATTTTACCATGTTTTGTGTGCCCACTGCATTTTTAGGTCTGCTCTACCAGATAGAGTGGCGTTAAACAAGAGGAACAAGTGTTGTATGATGTACTGTAGTGGCCTTTTACACTGGCTTCCAAAATTAGGTTATGTATGAATGGAGGCAAGGGAAGAAGTCCACTATCTGGACAAAGCCACTACTCGGACATGACTTTGTCTCTATTACGTCACATAACAGAGGGATTACTGTATTTATACAGAAGAGGCATACTAACTTTTCAATTTAGTATAATACTAAACACTGATTACATTACACCCTCTCTAGAGCATACAAACATAAGTTAATAATAAAAATAAAATAATGATGTAATAATAACAATAACAGTACACTGATCTCCTTATTCCGCAGACTTGGTACCAAACATGGCAGGTGATAACAGAACTGCACATTAACTATAATACACAGAACCTATGGGATTTGTTTTAACTGGTACCAGGCAATCCAAGGTTAAGCCCAAATTTTCCATTTTACAACAATTTAGAACCACTATATACATACCTACTGTTGTGATAAGTACAAGAAACACACAGAGGCATGGTTAGGTTAACAGAAACTGATGAACAGGGCATAATAATGAAGAAACATACCACAAAGAGATTTAAGATGGGCCTGAGGTAAGGAGTTCTGAGGCTGGGGGTGGAGTTAGTGGTCTCCACCACAGGATTAACTCAAGTAGAGTCAGGTCTTTGAATCCCTTAAAGCCATCAGAAACCAACTCAGGTGCACAATAATGAAGTTTTATTTTGAAAAAAAAAAAAGTGCGATACCGGCAGGAGTGCAGATTTTCATCTAGCAGTGATAATGAAAACTGCTATAACTATTGTATCACTGTACATGTACTGGCAAGAAAGAGACATGAGGAGGGTTATACACTCGCTTCCAACCTCCTACAATTGCCCAGACAGAATACTGTACAAAGTACTCCGTTCCTGAGAGAATCTTCAATAGTTAATTTGAAATTCTCAACACAGAATATTAGAAAGAACCCTTAGAGTATGGAGATGTGATATTTTTTATTAATATCACTCAGCTAAGAAAACACCTCTCCAGAGGAATTACAATTAACCTATGAGCCAAATTAAGATTATATATAACCACCAAGTTCATTAAGTACATCAGTACAGTATTCCATAAAGTAGGTTTCATTGTACTGTTCTGATGTTAAAAGCTTCAGTGCTTTCATTTCTTGTGTATTACAAAAGGTTTACTGCACAAGTACACCAATGATTTAAAATTACACACTATACATAAACTACTTATATGTATTACTGAAAGACCCTATTGGTTGTGTGTGTGCAACCAAGGCTAGTCATCGGCAACAACCCATTTTACATATAATGCAACTGACACGGAATGATGTGGTTGCTCAAACACACACACGTACCTGTAATGTACACAGCCAACAACATGCCTCTCACAATTGTTTTAATAGCAGAAATTTTAAGAGCAAGCAAAATTGACCACATTAACAACCACACCAATAAAATGGGTAAAATATTGATAGAAATCTTGCTGTTTTTCGCAGACAGTTCTATGTCAGATAATACAGAGAAGGCAAAGAAGACAGCAATATAGTATATAAGTACTATACAGTACTATGTAGTATGATGGACAAATACTGGGTGATGTTGGAATGTTTGTAAAGATAATGAGCCTATTGAAAATGATCAAACTTGGTATAGCAAGAAAAAGATTGCCATATCATTCCATGCAACCCATAGTTAGTACCTGTATTGATCCAAAGATAATCCAGAATATGTGAGAAATAACTACATTGTGTAAACATCAGTTTACTCTTAGTTATCAGTTTTTTTAAGTCTCTTACACATAAAGAACAATCCATGATCAAATTTATGTGAAGGTGGTACATTCTGCCTACTATATTTTTCAGGTTCACAGAAAAAGATAAAATACAGCTGGGAACTTCATACAATTTACAAATTCAAAAGTTGAGCACAACCTCTTTGCAAAATGGCAGTGACATGAACAGTGAGATAAACTCGAGTTGTGCTGTTGTACAAGGCTCGACCATCCATTTTGCTATTTGTTATTGGATTAGTTATTGTATTAGCAACCAACTAACTCATAAGTGGTAGGGTGGCCCATCCCTACCTTCATGTGGTGTGCACCATTAGTAGACTTAGTGTCTGTGCATGTGCAATCAATGGGGAGGGTGCAGCTTAACAGCAGCAAATTTTCTTTGTTTTCTTCTGTTTTTATTTCTTTTTGTCTGTACTTCTCTTTTTTTCTCCTTAAATAGGGTAGGACTTATGGAAGTTGTGGCAACCAGGTTTACCTGAGGTAGTATTTTTTGCTGTGTTGTTTGTTTTTGTCTTTTTTTTGGGGAGGGAGGGGGTGTTCAAAATTTTCTAATAAGACATAAGCAAAAATCAGTGCCCCTTGATGCAGTAAGACTGTCTCTGAAACTGCAAAAGCATTTAAGTGTACAGTACATACTGCAGCGAGGGGTTTCACCTCTCGTGAAAAATTGGTGATTATCCATTTATGGAAAGGAGTCACTGGCTGGGCTTTCATTGGCTCTGCAGCCAGTGTGTAACACCTGCAGATGAAGTCCTGACCAATGGGGGATATTGCTCTACAGTAACACCAAGAAAGATCTGGTAGAGGAGGTGACGATGCCAATCTTTGAGGCAATTTATAGGGCATCTTGAGCAGATGAAAGATGCTCCAGACAAAGGTCTCTTCACCAGGGGTTGCCAGCCAGTCTCAAACAGGGGTATTTGCTGAGGTACTTAGAAAAAGCATTGAAGATGGTAAGAAAGACTTAATGAAAGACATAACCATCATAAGTAATCAATTTGAAACGAAAACTGTTCATAACCAGCAGGTACTAGTCATAAAACCGAAGGATGGCACAAATGTTTGGACAAGTCATGTTTGTTCAGACATCATCAGACACACTCTTGACCTGGTGAACTCGTAATGAAATTTCCTTCTGAGGGGGCTAAGACTGAAGTTAACTGGGTTCTGAATCATCATTTTGGTTCTGATGATGATTACTTTGTATCTGAGCCAAGGAAAATGATGCCAAAGATGACCAGAACTGACCTCTTTCCCTCAGTGACTCAGATATTATTCCTAGCATTTTTAATAACAAAATTAAGATGCATGTGGAGAACGGTTGCACTCTGAGCCTCTTCTTTACAAGAAGTAAGAACGATACAGAAACTGCTGTCTTAAAGTTGTCTCCTGAAGTGCACTCCACCACAGAACAGGGCAATTACATATTATATATGTTTAACAAGATGCTGTGCCTTCGACATATTTTGGGTTACTTAGTGTTATCACTGCCAGAGTTTTGGTCACACATCTGAAAAGTATACTAGAATGAATGATGATCCTAAATGTTTTTTTGTGACTGTATAATAGTGTCCCAAATGCATAAACTGCACTTCCATGAGTCACAGAGAAGCTTATTTCATTTCTCAGTTGGTTGCTCATTTTGCATCTAGCAGAGAGTGTTTAGTCACAACTTCTCGTAGGAACAGATTAATAGAAAACACAAACTTTGTCCATTCAAATAACCAATGATAACCCTCTTGAGTCGGTTAAAAATCAGTCTTCTAAACATTCATTCTATCCATAATAACTGTATTATCCATCATCCAATCCTACGTTGCCCCCATGAGGAGTGTAGGAACCGGGGCTAGGCAAGTTGGTCCTGATATTTAAGATGAGAGTGACCAGCCTCACTCATCCTTGTGTGGCATTTCATGAGCAATAAACCCCAACCACCCATTGGACATAAACCTACACAGGCTCAATCTGACTGGAGCACCTTAATTACCCACTAAACCACCAGGTGCCATAATTTGGTTATATAGTTACCACCCAGCATGGTAAATGACCAGGAAACAAATTGGCTTGTCACTCAGTGTAGAGTCACCCATGGGCAGAAGGAAGAGGCAAGAAAGACAGAAGATGGAGTGTAAAGGCATCCATAGGCTGAAGAAAGAGGAAAGAATGAAGGAAAGAAAGACAGAAGGGGAAGGAAAGAAGAGAGGAAAGGGCAGGCACCCAAAGCAGCACTACATTGAGTGAGTGGATGGTGAGCACCCCCACCTACCACTAATAAATTACTATCTGTAAACTACAGTATTACAACTGAATTTGTACAGTATATCAACCAGCTCATTCAGGCACTGACTGAGGCTTCATAAGGGTTTGGTCAGTTTCTCGAAGCATTTTCGTTGAAATCTGGTGGACTGCTTGTTTATGGTGATTTTTATTTAATCAACAACCCTCAAATGAAATCTTTTTCTTCTGAACTCCTTGATCTGACTGACCAGAATAATTTTTAAAATTATGTTCATGAATCTATTCACATTTTGGGACACGACCTTGATTTGATCTTATCCCCTGCTGGCTGCAGTCAGATACTGGATGTGGAGGCTCATTTAAAAGACCTTTTCATAACGGAGCACACTTTGATCACTTTTGGTTCTGAAATCCCAAAACCCCCTTTCTTACAAAAAGGTTACAGTATCAAGTTCAGAAATTACAGGAATATTTATCATGATCAGATCTGTTGTGATGCTGATCAGCATCTAAACTGCACTGATTCTTCTGATGATTTTGTGAGTATATATAATAAGCTTACGCCTAGCTTTGATCATCATTGTCCTGAAGTAGTAAAGATAACCACTGTACATGATAATTCTCTGGGGATTGGTCCATCCATCAGTTCTTTGCACAGACAACATAGGAAAGCTGAACATGAATGACACTGGCAGCAGACCAAACTGACTCAACTGCATAAATTGTCTGTGAGAAGAGCTATCATTCAAACTGTAAAAGCCCGAGAAGCAAAGTATTACCAATTGATTTATGCAGTGGTGATCAAAAATGCTGGCAATGATTTTGAATAATCTGACTGATCAGGACAATATGACTGCTAAACCTTCTTTATCCAATGCCCAACTGGCTTCTGATTTTGTTTCATTCTTCACAACATATCTCATACATAAAGTGAATTGGATAATACTTCTTTCAGTGAGGAATTCTCAGTCGAATTCAAGCCAAGGTACATAGCAGGTCATGTACTTAAATTATTTAATCCACTGGACATTAATAAAGTTGACTGTTGTATGAGACACCTTAATAACACATTTTGCTCGCTTGATCCATTTAATGTGTCAAGAGCTGCCACATGTGTATGAATATGCAGCAGAAGTTATTTGTAAAATGGTAAATAGATGCTTCTTAGAAGAAAACTTTGTGCAGTCCGAGAAATGTGCCTTGCTCCAATCCCTGCTTAAGAAACTTGGTGTCAACACAGACAGCATGTTAAATTATCGTCCTGTCTCTAATTTGTCATTCTTGTCAGTGAATACCGAGCAGGCTATACTCGAGTAACTTCATCACTTCCTGAACAAAACAGAATTGTGCCCTATTCACCTGGCATAAAGGAAATATCGCTGGACTGAACTGCATTAACAAAGATTCATAATGACATGGTGGCAAACACCTGTAATATGATGTCCACTCTCCTGGTTCTATTAGACTTGTCTGTGGCCTTTAACAATGTGGATCAGGAACTCTTGCTGGAAGATCTGCAGTTTCATGGCATCCAAGATACCCTTTTACTTCTCATGTCTTTACCTGTCCAACAGATTTCAGAGTATGTTATTTGACCAGGCTTGCTCAGATTCAGTTCCCCTTCTGTTTGCAATCCCCCACGGATCCATTATGTCCTGTTTTATTTACAATATATACAAGTAGTTTATACTCTCTACAGGATGCATCCTATCATTTTTATGCCGATGACAAGCAGCGTTATGTTAAGATGACCAATATTAATGATATTCTTTCCTTCATTATTTCCTCTTTCTTCTGCCTATGGGTGACTTTACACTCCCTCTTCTGTCTTTGTTTCCTCTTCCTTCTGCCTATGGGTGACTCTACACTTAGCGACATGCCAAACAGTTTCCTGTACACCAGGAAACCATTTACTATGCTGGGTGGTAACCATATAACCAAATTTTGGCACCTGTTGGTTTAGTGGGTAATTACAGTGCTCCAATCAGACTGAGCTGGTGAAGGTTTATATCCAAGGGGTGGTTGGGGTTTATTGCTCATGTAATGCCACTCAGGGATGAGTGAGGCTGGTCATTCTCATCTTATATGCCTGGACCAACTTGCCTAGCCCTGGGCTCCTATGCTCCTCATGAGGCAACGTAGGATTGGGTGATGAATGAATGAAGAATAAACTGGAATTCCTAATGTCTGATTAAGATCTGAATGGCAAAGAGAGACTTAAACTGAATGATTACAATGGAAATCATTGTTACAGTATATGCCAAAACACAAGGGATGGTGATGCTGATAATGCCCTGACTTTGACAACTGGCAAGTTACAACTTCACCCAGTCAGTTCTGCCTGAAATGCGAATGTACAGTACAATTCAGAACTAAATTATAAAGAACATATAAATCAAGTTGTCAGAATTCATAAACTGCATTCTGTAAAACGGTTTCTAAATTGAAGATGCCCCTTAACACTGGTCCAGATAATGGTTTTGTCTCGTGTTGATTAGTGCAGTTTATTATGGATTGGTCTTCTAATTACTCTACTAAAGAAGGTTCTGTCTGTGTTGAACAGGGCAGCAAGTATCTTTGCTCTTCCCCCACGAACCCTGACTACATTATCCCTAACTGAGTTATGCTGGTTCCCAGTAAGGCTAGAACAGGATTTAAACTGTGTCGCACTACTTTCAAGGTTCTTCATTGTGGTGAGCCAAAGTATCTTTGTGAATTGTTGAAACCAGCATAACTCAGGGATAATGTAGTCAGGGTTCGTGGGGGAAGAGCAAAGATACTTGCTGCCCTGTTCAACACAGACTGAACCTTCTTTAGTAGAGTAATTAGAAGACCAGTCCATAATAAACTGCACTAATCAACACGAGACAAAACCATTATCTGGACCAGTGTTAAGGGGCATCTTCAATTTAGAAACCGTTTTACAGAATGCAGTTTATGAAAGACTGACGAAGAGAGTGTATGTGAGTGAGGTGGAGGGGGGAAGAGGGAGGGGGAGGCCGAGGATGAGATGGAGGGATGGGGTGGAGAGGTATAGGAGAGAGGGGGGTGTGAGTTGGGAGCAGGGTAGTGAAATGGCGGGGGACAGGGCGACTTGGAGGCAATTTGTTTGTGGCCACCCCAAACGGGATTGAGGCGTCTGGCAATAGATAGATAGATAGATAGAGATGTTACGAAGAGATGATCTTTTGCACCTTGAAGAGTCTAGAGCTGTTCATTAGTCATCTTTCTCTGACCAATCTTCTTCCCAAACAGACTCTAGGTTATATAATAAATTGCCATTACCCATGAGGCAACTGACTTCTGTTCAGTCTTTTAAGAGGCAGCTGAAACCCTTTCTCTTTTCATGGAGCTATAATCTGGGGTGAGGTGTTGTGACAGATGATTATAGGATTTAAATTGCTGCCCCTTCAACTGATTATGCTTGTATATGAATGATATCAGTTATTTTATTTTTACTCTAAAAGTATTGAATATGTGTCGAGTACTAGTGAATTCCTTTCTGAAAGAATGGTGCCATTGAGAAACAAAAGACTACATTATTACATTATTACAATTATGGTGGTAGATGGAGGCACTCACCATCCACTCACTTGGTGTAGTGCTGCTTTGGGTGTCTGCCCTTTCCTCTCTTCCTCTTCTGTCTTTCTTTCCTTCATTCTTTCCTCTTTCTTCAGCCTATGGGTGACTTTACACTCCCTCTTCTGTCTGTCTTTCCTCTTTCCTCTGCCTCTGGGTGACAAGCCAAATTGTTTCTTGTACACCAGGTAGTCATTTACTACACTGGGTGGTAACCATATAAACAATTTATGGCAAGTGATGGTTTAGTGGGTAATTAAGGCGCTCCAATCAGATTGAGCCTGTGAAGGTTTATATCCAAGGGATGGTTGGGGTTTATTGCTCACGTAATGCCACTCAGGGATGAGTGAGGGTCATCACTCTCATCGTAAATGTCAGGACCAACTTGCCTAGCCCCGGGGCTCCTACACTCCTCATGGGACAATACAGGACTGGATGATAGATGGAAGGATGGATTATTAACATTATTATTTTTATAAGTATTAATATTATTAGCCATCCATCCATCATCCTATCCTACGTTGCCCCATGAGGGGCGTAGGAGCCCAGGGCTAAGCAAACTGGTCCTGATATTTAAGATGAGAGTGATCAGCCTCACTCATCCCTGAGTGGCATTACGAGAGCAATAAACCCCAACCACCCCTTGGATATAAACCTACACACGCTATATCCAACTGGAGCACCATAATTACCCATTAAACCACCAATAGCCATAATCTGGTTATATGGTTACCACCCAGCATAGTAAATGGTTTCCTGGTGTACAGAAATCCATTTGGCTTGTCACTCAATGTAGAGTCACCCATAGGCAGAAGGAAAAGGAAAGAATGATGGATTTAAAAGACAAAAGAGGGAGTGTAAAGTCACCTGTAGGCAGAAGGACGAGGAAAGATTGAAGGAAAGAAAGACAGAAGAGAAAGGAAGGAAAGGAGGGAGGAGAGGAAAGGGCGGACACCTGAGAGCAGCACTACATTGAGTGAGTGGATGGTGAGCTCCCCCACCTACCACAAATGAAAATATATCTATCTATCTATTTAGCTATCTATCTATCTATTTATCTATCTATCTATATATATATATAATGTACAGGGCTACAGTTGATTTGAAGTTGATAATTTTGTATGGCCCGCGAATGATGTTAAAACTATCCTAATGGCCCTTAATAGGAGAAAGGTTCCCCACCCCTGATATAGGGCATACTGTACGTATATGACTGGGGACACGCTTGACAGTCTAATCCCTGAGGCTCACCAATTCTCTTAGACTCCACACACCTTCATGTCACATGTAAAGAAATTATATTAAAATTCAGTTAAGGTTCTGAAGGAAATGTCCGGATTATCTAAATATGCTTGTCCTAACTGGGATGAACATGAAAGAAATGTGTAGGCAAAGCCAAAGCAGACTAAAGATTGTTTGGAAATGACCACTCTCTTGGAGAGGGAAATTTATGGGAGACAGAAAAGCAACAGCAAGAAAGACAGACACATATTCTGCCCTCAGATAAGTACATAGTAAACTATTTTGAGTCTAATGTATATATGTTTTTACAAACTGTACCATTAAAATTTTCATTCAAAAGCTGAATACTGTAATAAAAAATGAAATTACACATCTCATGGAAGAACTGAGAGATAGAGAGAGAGAGAGAAATAGTTCCTACACCACACACTTTTACTGATAACTTGTGAATGACTCTGTGCTCTACTATACTTGTTTACAGATAATAAAAATTGCCTGTAAAAAAGAAACAATTTCCAATATACAGTGCTCTGAGTCTGCTGATGTGCAGGCTTTTCAAATATAGTAGTTACAATATAGTGTTACAGTAACGTGAAAACTAAAAAATAATCGGGAAATTTAAAAAGACAATAGAAAAACATTTACAGTTTCTACACTACATTATGAGGAAAACTAAGTGATATTCAAACTATATATAATGTGTGCTTAACCCTTTCACCTGAAGGAAGTCTTTAAAAATTTTATTCTGGCTACCACCAGGCAAGTTTATGCAGCTCAGCAGACATCCCCTCAAAATGGAATTAGAACCTATTTCCATGAACTTCTTCAGACTTAAGGACATCACTGTTAATCACAGCTGCCAGACAATTTCATTGAGTTTATGAAAGACCCTCCAGGCTGAAAGAAATAAGTGTTGTTGACTTAAACCATATAATAAATGAAATTATATAGTACTCGCAGAAACATGCAATGTTCAAGCATTCATGTACAACATATAAGGAAAATCAGAACTCGCATAGATATTCAGCACTATCTCTGTGATACTGCATATCTTGAGTAAGATTAATGCTACAAAGAGGTATTCGAATGAGTGTGAATTACAGTACATTTAATCTGAGGGGTTTGGTAAGTGCTTCAGAAGACTAGCTATACATAAAACAAAGCTATTACTGGTCCCTCTATTATCTCTAAACTTTTATAAATCCCATATAAAAGCAACATTCACCCTTTCACTGCCAATCATACAAATAAATAAGTTATCATTCACTATTTGTAACAGTTATATATGCCACCATTTCCTATTACCACTACAACAATGAATTTATATTGTACTCTGGCTACTAAATAGCACTTTTATTCAGACGAGGAAGGAACTCTAGGACATGAGTTATCTCCTTCAGTCCAATTACATATTTTTAATTCTATTCCCACTACCTTCAAATTATTTAATTCTGCTTAGGAAAAGAAATGAGGTTGTGAAGGGGTTAATGGGATTGTTTCTAACCTCTTCATTTCAGACTGTTTCTCCAAAGTTAACCAAATTTTCTGGAGGTAGTTAAGAATATGCAAAAATATTACATCACTGCACAGTATAAAAGGATAAAATGCAGTCTCCATTAACTTCTACATTGTCAGGCTCAGGGGTTAATAGTAGTGTATATATATATATATATATATATATATATATATATATATATATATATATATATTACTGTAAAAGTCCTCCACTCCAGCCACCAATAATCCAAAAATCCTAATACTGTACAGTACTGTACTCCGAAATTTTCAAAGTGAAATTTTTCAAATTTTTCTGGGCTTTATAGATTTATCTGGCTTGGACTTGCCCTTGGACTTGGATGTACCTGCCTGAAACTATTCATCTACACTTCTGTGCATTTCTGGTGAGTAAAACAATAACCCATATCATTTTAAGTGTTTATCCAATGATCATGTACACTCATGATCACTAATTTCTGCTCAGGGGTGCCCCCTTCATACCCCTACATACCCAGGGAAGACATGAGGGGGGGATGAAACTAGATCCACCTGCCTCTACGCTAGCTCCCAACATTCCCCTATACGCCTGTCATTCTTAACTGGCGGGTACATCTCAACCTCATACTTTACACTCATGGTCACATTACTAATACACAAGCATAAAACACTAGGATATGTAAAAAGCATATAACTTTGAACATGCTACAGCAAGAAATTAATGCATTATAAGGTTGAGAGTAAAACAAAAACCTTAACAGCTATCCCAGGCCTCATGCACTGGGTACTTGCATGAGCCTGCATGCATGCATATACTGTATATATATGTGTGTGTGTGTGTGTGTGTGGTGCAAAGCAGTGTACCCAACACATAAGGCCTGAGGTGACCAATGATAATGTTTTTTATTTTACTGTCAATGTCATAATGCATTAATGTCTTGCTGCACCATGTTGATAGTTATATACTTTTAACATATCCTAGTGTTTTATGTTTGTATTAGTAGTGGGACCAAAAGTGTTAAGCATGAAATCAGCTTGAGATGTAACTGCCAGTTAAGAATGATGGGTGGGGGGGGTGACCATTGATAATGTTTTTTGTTTTACTGTCAATGTCATAATGCAATAATGTCTTGCTGCAGCATCTTGACAGTTATATACTTTTAACATATCCTAGTGTTTTATGTTTGTATTAGCTGTGGGACCAAGAGTGTTAAGCATGAAATCAGCTTGAGATGTAACTGCCAGGTAAGAATGATGGGTGGGGGGGGGGTGTAAGGATATGGGAGAGGGTTGGGAGCTGGGGTTGAGGCAGAAGCTCATTTTATCCCCCTCCTCTCTCCCCTCTTCCCTGGGTATACAGGGGTAGGAAGATGGCATCCCTTGGCAGAAATTAGTGTTTGTGAGTGTGCACACAGTATTTCTATTGTTTTCAGAAGTCCCTCCCAACAGTCTGAAAAAAACAATAGTCTGAAAGACCCTCGGTCCCCTGCCATTTGGATTACAGGACTTTTACTGTACACACACATACACACACACACACATATATATATATATATATATATATATATATATATATATATATATATATATATATATATATACTGTATACATATAACAGATTTGAAGAAAATTATAAATTCTACAAAACTTATCTCTTTATGATCTGAAATTTAGTAAGCTTTAGTTTAGTTATGTAACTACTACTGTATAATGATTATGTATATGCCCAAAACACTAAAGAAACAATTACAGTGGTTGTAGTTGTAGTGGTTGTGCTGCATCCTGGACAGGGATCAGTGACTGCATCATCCAGCCTCTTCCAATAGCTCAAGAAGGGTGGATGATGCCCACACCTCAGCCTGGCCAGGTGGACCTGTCCTCATGAGGGAGGTAGGATTCAGAAGGGTGGATATCAGGAGGCCGTGCATGCAGCTGTGTGTTGTCTGTATGTGACTGAATGGGATGTCGAGTGATTTAAGCATGGATATGCTTCTGGAAGCTGGTTTGAGGGGGGTGAGGAGGGAGAGATGACAGTATTTGTGTATGATATCATGTGCTAGGTGTTGTTTTGATGTTACTTGGTGTGTGTGGATGTGCTGCCATGTAGTGTAGTGGATGGTGTGGGTTTGTGGTGGCTGCAGCACAAAATTGTGTGCCTCTCAAGTCTACATGATCCTTGACTTTGAGGACTTTGCTTTCATGGTGTAGGTGGTCTGTAAGTGTAGTAGCTGTGCAGCCTGTGACTATTTTTAGGGCTTTGTTCTGTATGGTCTGTAGGGTGTTGTAGTGTGTTTTAGTGAGGTTATTATTATCACTGAACATTGTGATATTGTCTGCATACTGTGGTGGTGGTTTCTTTGTTGTGTGTGAATGTTGTATGAGCAAGTGACCTTAGGGCACTGAGACTTGGTGTTGATTTATTTTTCAGGTTTGTGATGTGTTGTTTAAATGACTGATGTATTTGTATGTTACACCAAGGATTTTGTGTGTGGGGGGGGGGGAATGTTGTTTATGGTGAGGTGTGGAATGTGACTAAGATCTGCTGCCCTGGTTGTAAGAAAAGTCACTGTAGATTTGGCTGAGGCTATACTGAGTCAGTTTGTGGTGAACCCTTTGTGTCGTGTGTTGAGGTAAGGCTGGAGGATGTGTGTGACTGTGTTTGCATTTTGGTGTGTACATGTGTTATGTCATCTGAGTGGGAAGCTATGTGTATCTGTGGGGTGTGGGTTTGTCATGCATATATAGGTTAATGAGTGTAGGAGACAAAGCAGATCCTCAAGGGATGCCGTTTGTGAAGTTTCTGATGTTCGATGACTGACCAGCAAATGTTACATGTGCACATCTGCCTGCTAAGTAGTTTGCCACCCATCTTTTTGTGTTATGGTGCATGTTTGTGTTCAATATTTTGTTTGTGAGGTTATGGCAGGGGATGGCATCAAGAGCTTTGCTAATGTCTAGTGTGACTAGGACTGTTCTGTGTGGTGGCCTAGCTGAATTGATGCCATCAAAAACTCTTTGTGTAAAGTCTGTACGAAGAGTGTTTGTGGAGTGTAGCAGCCTAAAACCATGTTGTGATGGGGCTAAGGGGATGTGAGGTGTTATTAATTGTAATACTGTACTAGTCATTCAGTAACTTTGGAGGAAGCACAGAGGAGTGTGATGGGGCAGTGTGAGGAAGGCAATGTGGGGTCTTTGTTGGGTTTGAGGATAGTGATGATAGTACCATGCTTCCAGATGTTGGGTATTATGTTGTGTGAGTAGCTGTCTGTGGATGAAAGGATGCGAAAGTGTATAATGGATGCAAGAGCATATAGAGGTTAAGGGACTGGACTTTCTACCACCAATTGGTGGTGGTGAGAATCAAGGTCCAAGTGAAATGGCGAAACAGAAGAAGGGAAGGACGGGAGGAAGTAGTATATGCAAGGAGAATGGAAAGGTTAAAAGAGGATGAGAAAAAGGCAGAATAAAAGACAGAAGTGGGGGAGCGATTGGGTAAATATGGACCGAAGCAGATGGGGGATGTGGAAGGTGTGTGCAAGATATTCACAGAAGAAATCTGTGTAGCATGTGAGGTGGTGGTGGCATGAAGAGAAGACGAAAGGGGGTGCAAGGAACAGCATGGTGGAGTGAAGAGTTGAGACAGGCTGTGGCACAAAAGAAGAAACCATATAGTGAGTGGATGAGACACAGGGATGTGAAAGAAGCTGAGACGGAAGAGAGAGTTATACGTAGAAAGGGAGAGAGAGGTGAAAGGATTAGTAAGAGAGAGTAAGAAATGAGTGGATAAGAAATTTGGAAAGAGTTTGAGTGTAAAGTGGAGGGAATGTAAGAAAATGTTCTGAATAGAGGTAAAGAGAGTCAGACAGGGTGGCAATGAAGTTAGTCAGCGTGTGAAAGATAAAAATGGTAGATTACTAGTGGAGAAGGGAGAAAATGTGAGCACATGGAGAGAACACTTTAAGGAATTGTTGAACATAGAGAATGAAAGTAATATGAGTACAGACCCCTTAATCCTGTAAGGCATGGCCACAAACAAATCGCCTCCATGTCGCCCTGTCCCCCGCCATTTCACTGCCCTGCTCCCAGCTCACACTTCCCTCTCTCAACGACTCCATCCCTCCATCTGGGGCACGGTGGCTCAGTGGTAGAGCATCAAGCTCGTAATCAGGGAATTGCGAGTTCAAGCCTCTCCTGGGACTGTTGTGCTAAGTGTGGTAGCTTGCTCCTGTAACCTAGCGGGGCTATATGATCCAATACAGGGTCTAGCTCGGGGGAGTGCCATTTCTCCCATTTTCTCCCATTCCTCCATCTCATCCTTGACCTCCCTCTCTCTCTCCCCTGCTCCACCTCACTCACATACAATCTCCTCGTCAGTCTCTCACTCTCCATCCTCTCCACATGGCTAAACCACCTCAGTGTGTTTCTCCTAACGCTTCCTATCATATCCACATCCACACCACAACGCTTCTTCAGATCCGCATTTGTCAGTCTCTCTTCCCATGTGACTCCACATGCTCCTCCTAAATAACTCATTTCCACTGCTCTCACTCTTGACTTCTGTCCCTCCCAACAAGGTCCAAGTTTCACTTCCATACGTTAGAGTTGGAATCACAGTACTGTCATTTAGTAACTTTTTCACTTCCATGCTCACTTCCCTGTTTCTTATCACTGATTTCAAGGAGCCAGCAACCTTTCTTCGTTGTACCCTTTCAAGCACCACTTCCTCCAAACTTCCATCCTTACTCATCACACTAACCAAGTACTTAAATGCACTCACATTTTCCATTTCCTCCACATCCAACCTCACTGTACATTAACTTATTTCACTTCTCTCGAAGACCATAACTTTACTCTTCCCTACATTCATCTTTAGATTCCATGTATTACACACTCTCGCAAACTCATCCACTAAGCCTTGCAGATCCCCTTTGTCTTTACATAACAACACAGTATCTTCACATACTCCATCAATTCCTGAGGCTTTCCCCATTTTGACTTTCTTCATTGCTTCCACAACACAGATAGATAGAGAGTAGCTATAGTTTCATATGTTAGTGAGTGCTTGTATGCCTTATGGTCCAAGATGTTCAAGGTGTATGTTGCTTATGCTGTCTGGGCCACAGGCAGATGAGTGCTTAAGGCTGCTAAAGATGTGCTTCGTCTGGTTGTAAGTGAAGGGTGCGAAGTCTGGGTCTGTGGGGAACTGTCTCTTGTGTCAGATGACATGTCGGTTGTTGTGATGGGGGTTTAGATGACTGACGTGTGAAAAGTGATTGATGAGAGTGTTTCCTTGTTGTTTGTTTGAGGGTACGGTGTCTGTTGTTGTGATGGCAGTGTGATGTGTAGTGTTGCTGTTGGAGAGTGTGATGCTGTTTAGTGTTTTGCAGAGCTTGCTGGGGTTTGTTCTGTGATCAGGTGTTTGGAGATAATTATTTCAATTTAGTGTTTGCTGCTCTGATATTTTATTATTAATCGAGTGATGAGTGCCTGTATTTGTCGTACGGCGTCTTGTGTATGGAGTGTTGGTCGCGTTAACTAATGAGGCCTTGAATTTCTGGTGTGAAGTTGGGATTTTGTCTCTTCCTGTTGCCTCTAAGGATGAGTCTTTTGTCTGCATTTTGAATAATTGTATTGAAAATGATTTAATGTTTCAAAGTGTTGTTCTGTTTCATTTGTGATGGCCTCCCAGTTGGCTCTCTTATAATTAGTATATGTGTGTCTGTGGCCAGCTGGGGTGATTCTCGTTTTGGTAGTAATGATGATCAGGAGGTGGTCAGAGACAAGGGTTTTGTCCACTCTCCAGGATGTTGTTGGGGCGAGGTTTGGGGTAAAAAAAAAAAAAAAAAAAAAAAAAAAAAAAAAAAAGGTGATGTCTAACAAAAAAAAAGAACTGTCAACACACTTGCAACTTTTTCAACCTGTGAAAAGCTGTCAGCAAAGTATACTTGGTACTTCAATTCATGAGACCTTGATTCTACACACAAGCAACAGTATTATTACTAATAACAACTCTCAACATAATACGCTTAGCTTAACAGTGACAGCAGCAATCAGAAAATTTCCTCCTTGACTACTGTATAAACTCTAGCTTGTACTTCATCACTGCTGACATCTAATAAAATTATGGAATGCCTGCTGATAATTGCTTTTAGATGAACTGGTAAAACAGCAGCCATCTTTTAAGACTACCCGTTACTGCACAGTTCAGGAATAAATTGCAATGTCTGATGAGATACAACAATATTTAGATCCAATATTAGGAAATATTACACCTTGTTTGTAGGATGAATTTCTGTTCTTGGCTGACAAACTTTCAAATATATTACAGTACAATGTAATTGCCTCTCAGGATCCAATGCCTGAAAAAATCAACAGTATACTTATATCATGCCTAGATGCGGTTCCATTATATGTAAACGAAAAATTTTATTCTAAAACCTTCCTACTTACAGAGCTATAATGCTGATAATATTAAGATTTTGCATGTTTGGTGTTTAACATACTGATATTTTTAAACAGCACTATACTGTACTAGCCATTACATTTATGCTTTATTACCTACATCACACACTTTTATATTGTAACATTCAGAAATCTGGCTACAGATACTGCAGATAAATTCCACTCTTAAGATCTTTAACTGTAACTCAAATATTGCAATTTCTTTGGTACAGCATTTTTCTTTTAACTTAAACTTCTTAAGTAAGTGGAGATACTGTATTCAGCTTCAGTACTCAAAACATCGTAAGGAACTTTTATACACATTAATCACTGAGAAATCAGTCCAAAGGTTGCCTTACCAAGGCCAACAGAATATAGGTCATGGACATTAAGCCCATTGTATAAGGACAGATTAGGCCCTGAAATATAGGTGCCAAATGAAATAAACAGATGGGATAAAGATTGTGGGCACATGGCCCATTGTATAAATACAGTCTAAATACACATATATCTGTGTCATCCAATATACCTAAGACTTCTCTGCTGCACATCCACATCACTAGGTGTCATCCTGGTATCAGAAGCTGCTGAGAACTGAACAAGTAATAAAAAGATAAATACAACAGACACTGAACTCCAGATGTGCAACTTTAAACCCCTTCAATCCAATGGTGTACTTTCATATTTTGTTCTTGCTCTCTAAAGATGATTACTGTATATTCAACTTAAGCACCTCTTGTACTGAATGGGACAATGAAGGCTATACTTAATTCTTCCTATCCAACCCCATTCCCTTGCCCCCGAAAGTCTGCAGTTAGCAAGAATAAATCAATTATATACATCACCTTTGTGATAGGTGGGGGCGCTCACCATCCACTCGTTCAATATAGTGCTGCTCTTGGGTGTCTGCCCTTTGCTCTCCTCCATCCTTCTTTCCTTCCATCCTCTTCTGTCTTTCTTTCCTTCAGTCTTTCCTTGTCCTTCTGCCTATGGGTGACTTTACACTCTCTCTTCCATCTTTCTTTCCTTCATTCTTTCCTCTTCCTTCTGCCTGTGGGTGACTCTACACTGAGTGACGTCAAATGGCTTCCTGTCCACCAGGAAACCATTTCCACCACCAGGTGGTAACCATATAACCAAATTTTGGCGCCCAGTGGTTTGGTGGGTAATTACTGCGTTCCAGTCGGACTGAGCTGGTGAAGGTTTATATCCAAGGGGTGGTTGGGGTTTATTGCTCACGTAATGCCACTCATGGATGAGTGAGGCTGGTCACTTTCATCTTAAATGTCGGGACCAACTGCCTAGCCCTGGGCTCCTACGTTCCTCACGGGGCAATGCAGGATTGGATGATGGATGGTTGGATGGATATACGTCATCTGATTGAGGAGGTTAAGAAATAATACAGTACCAGATATTCAACTACCCTCAAGTATGCAACTTTAAGCATTACAAGGTAGAACTATACCATGCCGTATTTTTTCAGTCCTTAAATTTAAAAAATTAGCAGTACACTTCAACAGCATCAGGTAGACAACAGTTTTATGAAGTATGAATTATGGTACACCCTCAATATGCACACCTAATGTATCCAGGAATTTTACCCTAAAAAGTGAAAATTGTGCTACTGAAATCCGTGTTATATACAGTAGGTAACTGGTATGATGAAATTACAAAATATTCCCAAAGTCCTTTGTTTCATTCATTGTATCATTTTTAAAGGTCCCACCATTTTTGCATAAATCATCCTTAGTCACCTACTGGTGGCTCTCCATGCTGCTCAATCTCTGCCACTTCCCTATTCAGCCCCTTATCCGTGAGGTCACACTCAATGACTTCAAGATAGGTCTTTTATTTTTTTCAGTCTGCCTTCCACAACCCTGCCATGATGTTCACACTTCTCACCTTCCTCACCTAATTGTCAGCCTCCATCCTTTCAACATGCCCAAACCATCTCATTCTACCCCTCATCACAAAACTAACAGACTCTAGTCCCATCCTTCCTCTCAACTCTTCAATCAAAATCCTGATATCCTCAAGCCTCTCATTCAAGGATGCACTACACATCCATCTAATCATTGCCATTTCTGCATGTCAGAGTTTATAAATATCCTCTTCCTTTATTGTCCAGGTCTCACTACCATACAATATTACACTCCTAACATCCCGCATACAAATATCCCTTAGCATGGAGGAAGAGTCCTCTTAATGTCAGGAAAGGCAACAGCTCCCTGAACTTCCTCCAACCATTCCTTACCCACTTGAAAAATTTTTACCCCTCATGATCATACCATGCATTCATTGCAGTACAAATAAATTTCTAGGAACGTCAATGGATATAAAAAGGGGATTAATCAGAGTGAACAAAGTGGTAACGATGTGATAATCACTTACCATGAAAGGGGACAGAGCATAGTTTGGGAAAGGGGAAGTGGGTATCTCGATCTATCCATCTAGAGGTTGGTGAAAAACAATTCCGACAGCATAAAGTATGCTGAGAGAAAAGTAAGGTCTGTCTATCTGTCTGTCTCACCTGCAAAATCAGATGATTAAGTGTATACAGACCCTTTCACGTCCTATACTTTTGGCAGTGCTCAAGTATGACCATTTATTTTAGCAAAATCCTACAAAAAAAAAACTTTGTTTATTCTAGGTGAGGTGAGCATGCAGCTTTGTGGTCTAACATTGGAACTTCTGGGAGGGGGAGATGGCCGCGGACGGGGACCAGTTTCTGGGATCTTCCCGCTCAATTTTTTTTTTCTTTTCCCTCCACGTTTGCTATGCCAGGTCAGGTTTATCTTCCCACGCAAAATATATTTAGTGCAAATCGGGCCTGTGTAAACTGAAAGTCTACTGTACTACAATATATGAGTACAGTATTTATCATCATTTCTGGTTGAACATAGAACTATTACAAACCCCTTCATTTTGACAATGTAAAAGTCATGCGCCGCATGACATCCTTCCACACAATGTCCACTCGCTTTAACATTTGGGGGCCCATAAATATATAATTGTAATAAAAAAAAAAAACATTTGAAGAATGGGATGCAGCAAGTGTATGTGGATGCAAAGCAGTGTTGCTGAGTGACAGCCAGTCAGCATCCCAAAACTAAGCGATTATGCTGCCGGTCGTACGATACGCAGTATTGTATATGTATAACCTATACAGACATACTGTAGTACTGTCCATATGTCTTAATACTTTTCTTTTTTCCCTACTTACATAAAAGAAGTAAAAAATATACCAAAAAGCAGTAAAAAGTTTACTAACAAGCAGTAAAAAGTTTACTGCATAACCATGTTATCAACAGCAGCTGCGTCCCATCGCATGTTTACTGCCACTTTCAAGCGTTCTTGCGTATCCTTGCATCAGGCTTACATAACATTACATGATGTATTGTTGTCTTAATTTGGGCTTTTTATACAGTACTGTACTTTAAAAGTAATATACAGTGCAGTATATACCATATACCTGTATACTGAATATAGTACAATACAGTAGACCCTAGTTATCAGCGGGGGTTAGATTCCAGAGACCCCTGCGGAAGGCAAATTTCGCGGATACTCAAGTCATCATCACAAAATGGCATATTATTTCCACATAAGTTAAGCACATCCGTGAAAAAAATAAAAACATACTTTAAAATACTGTATTACAAATACATATTAACACTCACCAAAAGACTGTATTCTCTTCATAACCTTCATACAATGATGACGATTGCTGTATGATAATGATGATTGGTGTATAGATGACAATGATTGCTGTATGATGATGCTGATTGGTGTATAGATGACAATGATTGTAGTGCAGTTCCTATGGTGCCAATGTGGTGAGACGATGAGATGTGTGGCAGCACTCTAGGTTAGCTGTGAGTCTAGTCTGACCCTTCTGACAGGATGCCAGATAACATCTTACGCTCTCTCTTTGGCTTAGAAGGATTGCTTTTATGCTTTACTTGTTTCTTGGGAGCAATTTTTCACTTGCACAATGAAGTACAGTACAGTTGTAAACACGAGAAGGGTGACGATGACGTAAGTAACGAACCGATTGGTGTTTACAATAAAACTGGTGGAGTGGCGGGAATGCCTGTGAGTGTGGGTATGCTAACTGTAGCAACAAAAAAAGTGTGCATTGCGTGCCACTTTCAAATTAAAACAAGTTTGATCCGCGGAAACTTAAATCCGCGGACGCAAATTCCGCGGATAAAAAGGGTCTATTGTATACAGTATACATTGCATAAGTTACAATGGTCACTTAACGTCCAGATCACTTAATGTCCTATTTTGCAAAACGTATCATGGACGCTAAGCAGAACATGGCTGTATTTTTAAAAATTATATTCTTGCTATCTACAGATGATTTTATTTAACTGCAGAACTGTCATGCAGCAAATGGGTTAATGAAAACTATATCTAACCCCTCTGTTCAAGAAGTTTCTCTCCCAATCTCCATAATCTATTTGACAGCAGCAACAACAAAACACAAAAACACACAACCTGGCTGAAGCGGCTACAGTCCTATAAGACTTCAGCAGTTCTACTGTAGATTGCTCTACTTGGTACACGTGATGGTATGCACACAGTGTAAAAGTTTGTCTGAGCCATAACGTAGGCAGCAAGGCTTCACAGCACATCTTCCATAAAGATCTGTTTTGCATGTTACATTTTAATATTCTCTGATGTGTTATGTACAGTATATCGCTTAAATGTTGATAGCTTGCAAAAGTGACATACAGGAGGATATGAGCTGTAATGTGCTGATGAAATTGCTAAGAATGAGGTATTACAAAATCCCCAAAGCCACTTAAAATACAACCCACCAACTTACCACTCCAAGTAAATTTTAGAAAATATTACTTACACTTCCACATGAGAACAAAGCTGAACTATGGTCATCTGGGAAGTGACTATGGATTAAGCGGGACCTGTAAATATTGAAAAAATAATAATAATAATTAAATAAATAAATAAAGACTGCCTTTCCTACAGTATGACCTAAAAATCTGATACTTCAAAAGACAGAGTTTGGTCAACCTCTTAAAACCAGGTCATCAACAGTATTGATCATCACCATCATCACTGTTACTCCTACCTAAAGATGGGGTGAAGTAGTTTATGGTTATCAATTCTGTTTCATAATCATCATCATCATTACCATCTCCCTCACAGTTCTCCCTAATACATGTGGTAGAAGGGATTCAAAAACATGAAACGGAATGTGCATAAGTAAGATATCTACCCACTGAAAGACCAATGAAATGGGTTACACATCAGTTCTTTCAACATACAAGTCTTGGAAATTACTGGCTACATCCTGCAAGTAAAAACATCATAATGCCAGTGGGAAGGTAACCAATTTGTCAATGGCAAAGTTAAGAAAGGGTGCCACCTTGTCACATATGTGTCTCCATATAAATTTCAGTCATCCTGTTCAAACATTTGTCAAATATTCTTTTGCTCCTTCACTATCCATATCTTACTAATTTAGCTGCACACGAACTTATCATATCATTCAATCTTCTTAGCTTCCCATGTCATTTCTTACCCTTAAACTCAGTCCTATAGTTCAGTAACTCTCAAGATCCAAAAAATACAGACTGAATGTGTACAGTAGAGTGGAGCTGCCCATGCATATGACACCGAGTGCAAGCTAGAAGCTACTATACATCCTTTGCATACCACCCTATCTATATCCATTCCCTCTACAAAACTATGCCATCTAAACATTCTCACACACAGATCTTGCTCCACAACTTTTACAACTCTATGCTTTTTATCTTATGCACTCTACACTAGGGATGTGCCGACAGTATTGGTATCGGCAGTATTGGCTTTTTTTTGTAGTATCGGTATCGGCAAGGTAAAAATATGGCTGATACTCCGATACTTTTCTGGTCATCAGATACTATTCTGTTTATCAGTATCATGTTTCATGATACAGATAAACAGATAGTTATGATATTATATTATATTACATTATAATTACATGTATGATGTAACATTATCTATCTATCTATCTATTGCCAGACGCCTCAATCCCGTTTGGGGTGGCCACAAACAAATCGCCTCCACGTCGTCCTGTCCCCCGCCATTTCACTGCCCTGCTCCCATCTCACACCCCCCTCTCTCATATACCTCTCCACCCCATCCCTCCATCTCATCCTCAGCCTCCCCCTCCCTCTTCCCCCCTCTACCTCACTCACATATACTCTCTTTGTCAGTCTTTCACCCTCCATCCTCTCCACATGGCCAAACCACCTCAGTGTGTTCCTCATAACACTTCCTATCACATCCATATCCACACCACAACGCTCCTTTATATCCTCATTCGTCAGCCTGTCTCTCCATGTGACTCCACAGGCTCCTCTTAAATAACTCATTTCCACTGCTCTCACTCTTGACTTGTGTCCTTCCAACAATGTCCAAGCTCCACATCCATACGTTAGAGTTGGTATCACAATACTGTCATGTAGTAACTTTTTTACTTCCATGCTCACTTCCCTGTTTCTTATCACTGCTTTCAAAGAACCAGCAACCTTTCTTCCCTGCTGTACCCTTTCAAGCACTTCACCCTCCAAATCTCCATCCTTACTCATCACACTACCCAAGTACTTAAACGTACTCACATTTTCCAATTCCTCACCATCCAACCTCGCTGTACATTCACTGACTTCACCTCTCTCAAAGACCATCACTTTACTCTTCCCTACATTCACCTTTAGATTCCATTTCTTGCACACTCTCCCAAACTCATCCACCAGGCCTTGCAGCTCCCCTTCGTCTTCACTCAACAGCACAGTATCACCTGCAAATAACAGTACAGGGAGTTTCCAAACACTATCCTCTCTCACAAGGGCCACTCCAACATCCACTACCCTACCTTGTACCTCTTTTATTACCCCATCCATGAACAGATTGAACAACCATGGAGACATGACACATCCCTGTTTCAACCCAACCTCCAAAGAGAAAAATTCACTTAGTTCACCATCCACACGCACTGCAGCCTTAGCACCATCATACATACTCTTCACAGCATTCAACAACTTTCCATCTACTCCATATATTCTTAATACTTTCCACAATCCTTGTCTATCCACCCTGTCATATGCTTTCTTAAAAATCCATGAAAGCCGCATACAACTTCTTTCCCTTCTCTAGAAACTTTTCCACTAAAGATCTAAGAATGAATATCTGATCTACACAACCTCTTCCCTTCCTAAAGCCTCCCTGTTCTTCTCCAACTAATTCCTCTGTTCTTTCTCTAACTCTGTCAATAAGTATCCTACCATACACTTTTCCTATTACATTAAGAAGACAAATGCCCCTATGATTACCACACATTTCTTTTTCCCCTTTTCTTTTGTATAAGGGAATAATTATACCTGATTTCCAATCCTCCGGGACTCTACCTTCCTCCCAGGCCAATCTGCACATCTTCCACATCCATTCTACTACTATCTCTCCCCCATGATTCAGCATTTCACCACACACTCCATCAATTCCTGGGGTTTTCCCCAATTTAACTTTCTTCATTGCTTCCACAACTTCTATCCTACTAATTTCTTCCTATCTTCTCACCTCCCTCCTTCTCCCAGCCATTCCCCAGCCACTTATACTTGCATTACTTCCATCCTGTATGTTCAACAATTCCTTAAAGTGTTCTCTCCATCTGCTCGCTTTTTCTCCCTTCTCCACTAGTAATCTACCATTTTTATCTTTCACTCCCCTGCTAACCTCACTTCCACCCTGTCTTACTCTCTTCACCTCTTTCCAGAACATTTTCTTACAGTCCCTCCACTTTACACTCAAATTCCTTCCAAATTCCTCATCCACTCTCTTCTTACTCTCTCTTACTAATCTTTTCACCTCTCTCTTTCTTTCTACATATAACTCTCTCTTCCACCTCTCAACTTCTTCCACATCCCTATTTCTCATCCATTCATTGTATGCTTTCTTCTTTTGTGCCACAGCCTGTCTCACCTCTTCAGTCCATCACGCTGTTCCTTGCACCCCCCTCCGTCTTCTCTTCATCCCACACACCACATCACATGCTGCACATATTTCTTCTGTAAATATCCTGCACACACCTTCCACGTCCCCCATCTTCTCCAATTCATATTTGCCCAATCGTTCCTTCACTTCTCTCTTATACTCTGCTTTTTTCTCATCCTCTTGTAACCTTTCCACTCTCCTTGCAACTACTCCTTCCTCTAGTCTTTCCCTTCTTCTGTTCCTCCATCTTACTTGTATCCTAATTCTGGCCACCACCAAGTAGTGGTCAGAAAGTCCACTCCCCCAACCTCTATAAGCTCTTGCATCAATTACACATCTTCACATCCTTTCATCCACACACACATAATCAATCATTGCCTTCCTTTCATTCAGTTCACCACCCACCCTTCTCATCACTCGCCATGTATACCTGTGGATCATTTTATGCCTGAAGAGGGTATTGGCTATCACCAACCCCCTCCCAGCACAAATGTCCACTAACGCACTCCCATTCTCATCTATCGCAGCAGGCACACCCCACTCACCAACTATTCCATCCACCTTCACATTCCCTGCTTTACCATTCATATCACTGATCAAAAACACTCTCTCATTCCTTCCAAACTTTTCCATGCACACTTCCACATTTGTCCAGAACTCTTCTCTCACTCCGCTAGCACGATCTTGCATTGGCGCATACACACACACAATTGTCCACATTTGTATTCCAACTTTCAACTTTACCCACACAATCCTTGACCCAACTGATGCATACTGTTTTATGCTCTTCTTCCATCTTTTACTCACAACAATACATAGTCCTTCCTTTGCCCTCTCATTCTCACCTACTCCTGCACATATACCCCATCCATACTCCCATTCTCTCACACTTTCTCCTCTCCATTTTGTTTGTCATTCCACATACATCCACTTTTGCACCCTCAAGCACCTGGACAATCTCTCTCTCTCTTTAACCTCATCATTCGCTCCTCCTACATTCCACATAGCCATTACCAAGTCCTTTGTCCGGTCCTGGGTCGTCATCATTTGGTCAGTCCTTGTCCGAGGCTTCTTCTTTTTTTTTTTAGTTAGTTGTTTTCCGGGGAGGGGCACTAACCATCCGCCAACCCTTTTAGTCGCCTTTTACGACAAACAGGGATACTGGGGGAGTATTCTTGAACAACCCCCCTACCCCCAGGGGGGTATACTGTATTAATATCATATATTGCTTACTATATTGCTCCTGCATTAACAACATTCACGTTACCAGCATCAAATAACTCAAAATAAAATCAAATAAATAAAATCAAAATTAAAAAGTATCGGTATTGGTATTGGTGTTGGCAAAGTACTGGCCATTTGTTAGTATCGGAGTATCAGTATCGGTTTCAGATGGAAAGTGGGTATCGGTATCGGTATCAGATGAAAAGTGGGCATCGGTATCGGTATCAGCCAACATCTTGGTATCAGCACATCTCTACTTCACACAACTCTCATAAATTTGTTCACAGTCACATTCCCACTGATCTCATCCCTGATTTTCATACACAGGCCTCTGCTTCAAATCAAAACCTTCCAAGTATCAACCTTATTTTTCTCATGAGCCACTCTCCTCTCTATTTCCTTTATAAATTCACTTCTCTTTCTATCATCATAGTGAAGTATTTAACCTCTTAGCCTACAGGAAGTAACTGTGGTTACCTGGACAATGTAGTTGCCTGGTGGCCCAAGATCAAGGGAAAATTAACCATCACAGGCTCAAAGGCCTAAGTTAGAAGGACGAGCACAGTGAATAAAGCACTTCATGGAGTTTGTTACTTTACTTCTACCAAGAGGTGATGACTAAGGACTGAACAAAGGACATGGTACAGATTGTGACGTGGAATGTAAGGGGTGCGATGAAGTGAAAGAGAGAGAGAGAGATTGTCAAGGTGCTTGAGAATGCAAAAGTGGATGTATGTGGAATAACTGAGACAAAATGGAGAGGTGAGACTGTGAGAGAATGGAAGTAAGGATGGGGTATATGAGCAGGAGTAGGTGAGAATGAGAGGGCAAAAGAAGGAATTTGTACTGTTGTGCGCAAGAGATGGAAGGAGAATATAAGAGAATATGGATCCATTGGCTCAAGGATTCTGTGGGTAAGACTGAAAGTTGGACTACAAATGTGGGCGATTGTGTGTGTGTGTGTGTGTGTGTGTGTGAATGCGCCAACGCAAGATCGTGCAGGTAGAGTGAAAGAGTTCTGGACAAGTGTGGAAGCGTGCACAGAAAAGTTTGAAAGGAAGGAGAGAGTGATTTTGATTGGAGATATGAATAGAAAAATAGGGAATGTGAAGGTGGATGGAGTAGCTGGAGAGTAGGGTGTGCCTGAAGAAGTGGATGAGAATGACAGTGCTTTAGTGGGCATTTGTGCAGGGAGGGGGTTGGTGATAGCCAATACCCTCTTTAGACACAAAGTGATCCCCAGGTATATATGGCAAATGACGAGAAAGATGGATGGTGAACTGAATGAACGGAAGGCAATGACTGATTATGTATGTGTGGATGATAGATTGAGAAGGTGTGTAATGGATGCAAATGCATACAGAGGTTGGGGGAGTGGACTTTCTGACCACCACTCAAGGCTGAAATGAAATGGAGGATTAGGAGAAGGGGTGGACAGGAGAAAGTAGTCCATACAAGGAGGGTAGAAAGGTTGCAAGAGGATGGAAAAAAGGTATAACATAAGGGAGAAGTGGAGGAGCGATTGGGTAAATATGATTTGGAGCAGATGGGGGATGTGGAAGATGTGTGCAAGATATTCACAGAAGAAATCTCTGCAGCATGTGAGGTGGTGTGTAGGGTGAAAAGAAGATGAAAGGGAATGCAAGGAACAGCATGGTGGAATGACGAGGTGTGACAGGCTGTGGCACAAAAGATGAATGTATATAGTGAGTGGATGAGAAACAAGGGTGGGGAGGAAGCTGAAAGACAGAAGAGAGACTTACATGTACAGAGGAAGAGAGAGGTGAAAAGCTTAGTAAGAGAGAGAGTAAGAAGAGAGTGGATGAGGTATTTGGGAGGAATTTGAGTGTAAAGTGGAGGGAATGTAAAAAAAAAAAAAAAAAAAAAAAAAAAAAAAAATGTTCTGGAAAGAGGTAAAAAGAGTTAGATTGGATGATAAAGAAGCAAATGGGGGAGTGAATGATAAAAATGGTAGATTACTAGTGGAGAAGGGAGAAAAAGTGAGCAGTTGGAGGGAACACTTCAAGGAATTTTTGAACATAGAGAATGAAAGTAATGCGAGTATAAGTGGAAGGGGAATGGCTGGGAGAAGGAGGGACGTGAGAAGAGAGGAAGAAATCAGTAGGATGGAAGCAGTGGAAGTACAATAATGAAGACTGTCAAAATGGGGAAAGCCACAGGAATTGACAGAGTGTATGATGAAATGCTGAAGCATGGGGAAGAGATGGTAGTATAATGGATATGGAAGATGTGCAGATTGGCCTGGGAGGAAGGCAGAGTCCCGGAGGATTGGAAGTCAGGTATGATTATTCCCCTGTACAAAGAAAAGGGGAAAAGTACTGTGGTAATCATAGGGACATTTGTCTTCTTAGTGTATTAGGAAAAGTATATGGAAGGATACTTATTGACAGAGTTAGGGAAATAACAGAGAAATTAGCTGGAGAAGAACAGGGAAGTTTAAGGAATGGAAGAGGTTGTGTAGATCAGATATTCATTCTTAGGTCTTTAGTGGAAAAGTTTCTAGAGAAGGGAAAGAGGCTGTATGCAGCCTTCATGGATTTGTAGAAAGCAAATGACAGGGTGGATAGACAAGGAATGTGGAAAGTATTAAGAACATATGGAATAAATGGCAAGTTGCTGAATGCTGTGAAGAGTATGTAAGAGAGGGCTAAGGCCACAGTGCATGTGGATAGTGAACTAGGTGAATTTTTCTATCTGAATGCTGGACTGAAACAGAGATGTGTCATGTCCCCATTGTTGTTCAATCTGTATATGGATGGGGTTATAAAAGAGGTACAGTACATGGCAGGGCAGAGGATGTTGGAGCGACCCTAATGAGAGAGGGCAGCGTTCGGAAACTCCCTGTACTGCTGTTTGCAAATGATACTGTATTGTTGACTGACGACCAAGGGGAACTGTGAGGCTTTGTGAATGCACTTGGGAGAGTGTTTACGAAATGGAATCTAAAGGTGAATGTAGGGAAAAGTAAAGTTATGGTTTTCATGAGAAATGAAGCCACTGAATGCACAGTGCTGCTGGATGAGGAGTTAGTGGAAAATGTGAGTGCATATAAGTACTTGAGTAGTGTGATGAGTAAGGATGGAAGGTTTGAGGATGAAGTGCTTGAAGAGGTACAACAGGGAAGAAAGATTACTTGTTCTTAGAAAGCGGTGATAAGGAACAGGGAAGTGAGCATGGAAGTAAAAAATTCACTACATGACAGTATTGTGACATCAACCCTAACGTATGGAAGTGAAGCTTGGAGTCTGTTAGAAGGACACAAGCCAAGATTGAGCGCAGTGGAAATGAGTTATCTGAGAGGAGCATTTGGAGGTGGAAGGAGGGACAGACTGACAAATAAGGAAGTGAAGGAGCACTGTGGTGTGGATGTGGATGTGACAGAAAGCATTAGGAGAAATACACTGAGGTGGTTTGGCCATGTGGAGGACGGAGAACAAAAGATTAACGAGGAGAGTGTATGCGAGTGAGGTGGAGAGGGAGAGAGAGAAGGGAAGGCTGACGATGAGATGGAGGGATGAAGTGGAGAGGTACCAGTATATGAGAGAGGTGGGTGTGAGCTGGGAGCAGGGCAGTGAAATGGCATTGGACAGGGCGACATGGAGGAAATTTGTTTGTGGCCACCCCTTACAGAATTAAGGCATCTGGCAACAGACAGACAGATAGATAAACTTCTACTTATACCTCCATTCACTAGCACACCGCACTGAGAGTCACTTTCTCAACAAGCATCAATTACTGGTTACCTATGCTGCATATAATTTCAAACCATGCTTCTCACAGGTAATCACAAGAAACTGAATCCACCTGATTCTGTTCATTACAGTGGCAACATAAGCATGGAGCACAGCATCATCTGGACATAGTGTATATGTAACATAATAAAGCACAAATTTAATCTTGCCTCTGAATCCAACTGATTCTGTTCATTCCAGTAGCAGCATAGGCAAGCAGCACAGCATCATCTGCACATATATGAAACATAATAAGGCACAACTTTAACCTTGTCTGCTGCCACAACCACAGCTGGGCCTCTGAGACAACATCGTCGTCCACACACCAGGTACAACAGCACCAGTACCAGTGTCACACACAGCAGGACCGTTGTGTACAGAATGTGTAGTTGGATCAATGTTATGTCACCCTGGAAGGCATAATCACTATAAAGAGTCTGTGGCAGAAACTGAAAGTATGTATTAATGGAGTCATGTACCTTACTGCACTGTACCTTCATATACAGTACAGTAATACTTTTATCCACTCTGGTGTGTCCTAATGACTACTGCTTAAATTCCTTCATCACAATGAGACCTTAACTTTTTTTTTTTTTTTTTTTTTTTTTTTTAACCAATATCGTTCAGCTTATGGCGATACATCTGGTGGTGAATAGACTATTGGAGACTATTTTAACATTTTCATTTGATGGGATTTTTCCCAAGCTAAAAATAATAATCTGGTTGTCATTAAAAACAATCAAAAATTGTACTAGAGGGCTTACTCTTGACAGCATGTCACTGTTTATAATTCAGAGGAAACACAGTAGAAGCACTGTAATATGAATGACAAGGCCAATGCTTACTTCTGAGAGATAAACATTAAGCTCATCTTGGGGTGCAATCATCAGGCTGCCCTCCATTCCATCTTCACACCATCCTTCTCTCTCTGTCAACCATGCTCCACCCATATCCACCTCAACATGTTCTTTATTCTGAAAGGTGGTTATTATAATAAGAGGGACTGACTAGCTTGGCTGTAATCTGATAGAAAGTATGGTTAGCATGGTGAAAAATTACCTGACAAACATCAGTGCTGCTTCTAATATTTGTATGTGATTGAAACTCGGACAGTGACTGATCATGATTCCTAGGTTATATCATTATCATCCTGATCCTTCCCAACTAAAGATGGGGTGAGGTTAAGACCCACAAAAATGGTAAAACAAAATATGAAAGTGGAAGAATTATTTGTGGTAGGTGGGGGCACTTACCATCCACTCACTCAATGTAGTGCTGCTGTCAGATGTCTGCCCTTTCCTCTCCTCCATCCTTCTTTCCTTCTATCCTCTTCTGTCTTTCTTTCCTTCATTCTTTCCTTGTCCTTCTGCCTACGGGTGACATTACATTCCCTCTTCTGTCTTTTTTTCCTTCATTCTTTCCTCTTCCTTCTGCCTGTGGGTAACTCTACACTGAGTGACTAGCCAAATGGTTTCCTGTACACCAGGAAACCATTTACTATGCTGGGTGGTAACCATATAACCAAATTTTGGCGCCTGGTGGTTTAGTGGGTAATTATTGCGCTCCAATCAGACTTAGCTGGTGAAGGTTTATATCCAAGGGGTGGTTAGGGTTGACTGCTCATGCAATGCCACTCAGGGACGAGTGAGGCTGGTCACTCTCATCTTAAATGTCGGGACAACTGCCTAGCCCCGGGCTCCTACGCTCCTCATGGGGCAATGTAGGATTGGATGATGGATGGATGGATGGATGGAAGAATTATCATCACATGCCTAGTGAAAGGAACCATACTCTGCAATCATTCATACATTATTCCAGGGAATTACATTAGCATGGCCAGTGAAACAGACCATACTGTATAATCATTCATAAATTACTGAAACCCCTGGAATCCTGGATTCAGCTCACAAGCTGAACCATTGGCACATAATTTTCTCTTTATTTTTCTTTTTTCATGTTCTTCACATACATCTGCTACACAGCAATTTCAATGGGGGGGAAAAACTTGTATTGTGTTTCTTAATACTGTGCATATTTTATGCCAACAATTTGATCCCTGTTTCCATAATTACATCAACTTCCAAACCCTGCCTTCATACACACTCATCTATCGTCTTAGAATATGCCTCACTGCACTTTTAAATTCACCCACATACAGCAGACCCTCGGCACACATAGGTAAAGTGTTAACCCAAAGTGCTGCACATAAGTGAACTTCACAGTCTGAGATCCATACCCCATTAGTAAATCTTATATGTTAACTAAACCTTTGGCTTGGCCCAAACTTGATTTCTAAATGATTCTCTATGAATCCAACTAGATGAACACAGAGATCAGGGGGTAGGCCTTCATGGTGTATACTGATGTACCAAAGTGCATTAACCGCACTGCTCTTACACAATACCTGTATTAAAGGAACTTGGTGGTCTAGTAAGTAAAATGCTCCAAACTGATGTGGCCATTAATTGTTTACTTCCAAGGTGTTGCTAAGATTTACTGTTCATGTAAAGCTGCTCAAGGTTAGGGCATTGGTCACTCTTGCTTTATATGTCTGGACTCAGTAGCCTAGCACCAAGCCCCTAAGCTCCTGATGGGACAGTAACTGGATATCTGTGAGACACGAGGATATGCAAGTGCAATGACTGCAGATTACAGATAAGGACAAAGAAGCCTTAAAATGTTTCAGCAATGGCAACTCCCAGAAGGAAGCTAGGCATCTGAAAGTGATAAGGGCCAGCAAAAACTTCAATGAGTATCTAATAATCTACAAGTTTTTGCAAAGTATCAACAACCAGTACTTTAAATATGGAAGAGTCACTTCCATTAGCAAGTCTCACATGACATGAGTTTAACCCCTAAAGACCACGAATTTCTCAAAACACCTGTCAGAACCACAATTAAGGTCCGATTTTTTTACTTTCTTGGAATGTAACTTTTTTCTTACAGATTCAAGAGCTTGAATTTACACACCTGAAAATGTATATCTCACTTTCATATGTCCAATGGTTACCGAACTAGCAACTGTCAAAAAAAAAAAAAAAAAAAAAAAAAAAAAAAAACGAATCTGCCAGAGAATGGCCAATAACCATACAAACATAACTATAAACAATATAATATACATTCCTAGGCATAAAACAAGGTAAAATAATGAATATGAAAGGAAAATAGTGTACAGTGGTGCATAACATGGGAAAACACCACATGCCTGGAAACAAAGGGAAAGGATGGAGGTGAGTGCTGTGGTGGTGGATGCAGAGAGGGAGGGAGGTGTTGAGGTTGAGGAGGAGAGGAGGAAGTATGCTTGCTATGCATACCAGCTATGGTATCCAGGGGGTATATGGGAGTATGGGCGGTTGGGAGGCCATAATGAGGATAGGGACCAGTAGGGCAGAGGTAGGCATGGAGATGGTGAAGGGGAGGGAGTCACACCCTCCTCTAGTGGCCCAATCCGTCCGTACCCTACTAAATACTGTAGTTCCCATTGACTTGGTCCCACAGATGTCATTAACGAGGTGGTGCTTCTTACCGCCAGTTTTTGGTAGGCTCTGTACCTTCGACGGGCATTGGACTTTATGCTACATTTTGCAAAACTGTCATCCAGCAGAAATAGGTCTTCAGGGTTTAAAACATACTGTACCAATACTGCTAAATACTAGATAATGGACAGCCCATCACCAATTAAGTTCTTGCCCCACCTTAACCACCACAAATATGGAAAAGTTTAAAGAATACAAAACAAATCCTTAAGAATGCACAAAAACCACAAATATGGGTCACCTGCATACAAACACAAAAATGCTCCCTAAATCAAGGATCATATGACATGTGTACAATTCCTCACTTCAGCTTAGAATCTATCCCACCCATGTAGCTTTATTCCACATCATGCCACTCCCCTCCCCCCTCCATATGAGAAAAAGCAAACAACCACTCAACACTACACAGAGTGCCTCAATACTCTCCCTCCTTCCCCACCCAACACTGCACTTCATAAACATCCATAAATACACAGCCAACATAGCCATGAAAAATATCCAACCAAACAGCATATTTTAACCACAATCACCAGACATTCAGTCTTCAGAAACTTCCTTCCATATCTTGAAAGACAAGTGTATTCATCCATCCATCCAATCCTACGTTGCCCCATGAAAAGTGCAGAAGCCCGGGGCTAGGCAAGTTGATCCTGACATTTAAGTTGAGAGTGACCAGCCTCACTCATCCCTGAGTGGTATTAAGTGAACAATAAACTCCAACAACCACTTATATATAAACCTTCACCGGCTCAATCCGATTGGAGAGCCGTAATTACCCACTAAACCACCAGTTGCCATTTTTTATTATATGGTTACCACCCAGCATAGTAAATGGTTTCCTGGTGTACAGGAAACCATTTGGCTTGTCACTCAGTGTAAAGTCACTAAGGCAGAAGGAAGAGGAAAGAATAAAGGAAAGAAAGACAGAAAGAGGGAGTGTAAAGTCACCCGTAGGCAGAAGGACGAGGAAAGAATGAAGGAAAGAAAGACAGAAGAGAAAGGAAGAAAAGAAGGAAGGAGGAGAGGAAAGGACAGACACCTGAGAGCAGCACTCCATCGAGTGAGTGGATGGTGCAAGTGTATCTAGCCAAATTATGATGCAGCCATCACACCTCCCTTATGCAGTAACAGCACAAAATACAACTCACAAACAATCCACTGTACACACTTCAATGCAGCCCCTTCACACTACACACTTACTGGTATTTCATGTACCACACTATCATAACACAGACAATCCTTCACCTTAGCTTTAGCAAAAGAAGTAAAGGTGCTAGTTTGCTATGGTTTACTGAGTTCATGTCCAAATTAGCCTGGGGTTTCAACAACAAGAACAACAACATTCCCATAATCATGTTTACAGCAAATGATACTGTCCTTTACTGCCACAAATAATACCGTCTTTTACAGAGGTGATAATAATAGTACCGTGGCAACAGAGCAGTTGGCTGGGGTAACGGGTGAGTCTGGCAGAAGATAAGCTGGTCCAGTAAACATCACACATGTAGTCCAGTTCTTGGCAAACTTAGATGGAAGTTCTAGTGTCACCTCCAGCACATTCATATCACCTGTTGGGGTTGCATTTGAAATATAGTGAAGGTGGTGGTGACCATCATCCACTAAGTGATGTAGTGCTGCCTACTTCTTCCTTCGGTTACTACTGACTCTACACTTAGTGACAAGCCTAATGGTTTCCTGTGACACAGGAAACCATTTATAACACTGGGTAGTAACAATATACCTGTAAGCAAATAATGGGATGATTTGGAGCCAACTATGGTGCCCCTGTTAACTGAATGGGGACACACATGCACTGCCCATCCACGAACCAAACCTACACATACTTCCCTGCACCTTGCTGTGGCGAGGCACTGTCCACTACAAGGGACGACCTACGGTTCACTGCATGGTCCAGCCCTGTAGGGGCAATTCCTTGCCTGGGGTTGATGGTCTGTTCAATCAGACAGACTGGGGATGATATGCTAGTACTACTACTATAGTACTTAACGATGAATTTGCCATGTTAGGACAGTTTTTCGTTTTTAAAGATGCTACTGTAACTTAGTATATACAGATATAAATGAGAAAAAACAAGTATGTGTGCTATGCTGCCACTCTGAGGAATAACAATCATATTATGGTGAAAGATAACCCAAATTAAATACCTATCACTGTACATTTATGTGCAAAACTATTCTTTGTGTGTGGTAGACTGAAAAACAAAACAAAAATGTCCAAAGACCCCTTGCATGTCTACAGAAGCCTCTGAATGAGGTAGGAACAGGGAATGAGAACCAAGGCACACGGCAGAATAGTCGAGATCTGTCTAATGGGATGAAATGCCAATTTTGGAGCAGACTACAGCTTCAAGATTTTAATTTCACTGGCCCCTTTAAACTAGTAACATATATACAGTATAATTAGAGAGAGAGAGAGAGAGAGAGAGAGAGAGAGTATCAAATATAGTGTTTCTAAATTGCAGAATGAATAGAGTAAGAAAATATAAATATACTTTACTATGTGACATTTTTGGAAATTTGTCATATTTACTGTGATATTATACATTTCATGTTCAATAGGACACTCTAGGGGATGAAAACAATAATTAGATTACCATCACCTCAAAACCTTTATTTTTTTCATACATTTGTCTACACCGATGTATTGTACACTACAGAATTACGATAGGTGCTCAAAATTTCTCCTCCCCTCGTTGATACAGGCTTGGACTCGGCGCAGAAGTGACTGGCATACAAGTTCAAATACCCCTGCTGTGTTCCTTACTTCTCTGAACACCTATTGAACTATTTGCCACAGTTCCCGATGGGTGCTGACTGGTGCAGCATACACCCTGATCTTCAGGTGTCCCCAAAGATAAAAATCAAGTGGAGTTAGGTCGCGTGATCTAGGTGGCCAGGCAATGGGACCTCCGCAGCCTATCCACTTGTCAGGGTACATAGCATTAAGGAAATCTCTCGTACCTCGTGCAAACTGAGGTGGAGCCCCATCATGCTGGAACCACATTCGCATACATGTTCTGAGGGGCACATCTTCAAGTAGTATGGGGAGGTCATCCTGAAGAAATCAGGTGTACGCATTGCCTGTAAGTTGTTGCAGTAGCAAAAATGGTCCAATTAGACGATCACCAAGAATACCGGCCCACACACTGATCGCGAAGCTTTCTTGATGTCCCCTTGTTGTTGTTACATGTGGGTTTTCTGTCGCCTATTGTGTGTATTATGTTGGTTCAGCATGCCACCTCCTGTGAACACAGCCTCATCACTCCACAAAACATGTGCAGGAAAACCGTCGTTCTCCCTCGCATGAGAAAGAAGCCACCTACAGAAATCCACTCGCTGGGGAATATCATGTTTGGTCAGAGAATGGATGGGCTGGTGATGATATGGGTACAGATCTTATCTGTTTACAATCCTCCATACAGATGCATTAGCCACACCGAATTGTGCACCAAGTCGACATGTACTTGTAGATGGTTCATCTCCGATGGCGTTGAGAATATCCTCTTCTACATCGAGTAGGTGCTCAGCATGAGGCCTTCCTCTA
>NC_136977.1:6864657-7187157 GCF_032717465.1 Coenobita brevimanus | reverse complement strand
TCTACATCGTCGCCGCGCATACGTAGCCGTGCATGGAAGTCATCCACGTCAAAGCCTAGAAAATCGTACTCCACATCCGTTCCAAGATGCAGACGAGACCAACCATTTTCCAGAGTCTTCACAGGGACTTCCTTCCATGCACTAGCCCAGTTGTACAGCACAGACTTGATGTTGTTGCAGCGAAGGTTTTCCAAAGTCCGCTTGCCTCGTGTGTCCCGTCCCTCCCTGCGCTCATCCTCGTCCTCAAGAACAACCATCACCTCGTCCAGGAACTTTCGACGGTATAGGTGCTTTGTTGCCACGATCACTCCTTGGTCCATTGGTTGGATTAGAGCAGTCGTATTAGGTGGCAGAAACATGCACCTAATACGGCCATTTTCAGCAACCAAGTCCTTGTCGCACGGGTGGGCAGGTGCATTGTCAAGAAGAAGGAGGGCCTTTACCTGGTCATGCGGGATTCCCAGTGTCTTGGTCTGGTAATGGATGACCTCCTTGACGAAGTGATGGTGAAACCAGTCTTTGAAGATCACAGCTGTGAACCATGCCTTCAAAGAATGGTACCAGACGACAGGAAGGACATCCATCACCCCACGAAGGCACCGAGGCTGCTTTGCGCGGCCAACAACAACAGGCTTAAGCTGGTGCATGCCGTTAGCACTGGCACAACACAAAGCAGATATCCGTTCCTTGGAAAGCTTGCGGCCAGGTACACGCTTCTCCGTCTCCTCGGCTAGAGTGTTCGTTGGCAGCGAGCGATAGAATAGGCCAGTTTCGTCAGCGTTGTAGACTTGACCGAGAGTTAGGCCCTCCCTGTCGATCAAGCCCTTCACCTTGTGCCGAAACTCGTCAACTCCATCCTCGTTAGCGTCCAATGCTTCGCCATGTGCTTTACGGTTGGTAAGGCCATGCCGCAACTTGAACGCGAAGAGCCAACCCTCGGATGCCTTGAAGTCTAGGGCGTCGTGAAGCCTGGCGAACTTCTCAGCAGCAGCCTTCAGCTCCATTCCACGTACCATCACACCAGCAGCACGTTGTTGTCGATACCAAATCAACGTGGATAGGTCGATTTCTGCAAACTTGGGGGTAAACATAACCTTCCTTTCCACGTTGCGTTTGCTTCTCGACGAGAAGTCAGCCATGCACTGCATGAGTTTGTCTCGGGACCTCTTGATATCGAACAAAGTAGACCGGGTCAGGTTAAACTCGCGGAGAATGCGGGAAGAAGACCACCCCGCATCTACTTTCTCCAATATCTCCCGTTTCTTCTCCAGAGTCAACACCACTCTCTTCCTTTTCTCAGGTGGCAGGGCCATCATCACACACACTAAGAAGAGGCCCGAGAGCAGCAGGAGGCCTTGCAGCAGGTAGGGCACCACCACAAAAGCAATCATGTGGGCAGCCATTACAACAAGCGTGCACTCGCGGCGAGAGACAGGCGGAAAGTGGGGAGGATGCAGGGGCGCTCTTTCGGACGTCAGAGGAATGACGCGCCAAAACAATGCTCTCCCGCGCCGCGCACGGTAGGTTCAAATTACGGACGGGGGGGTTCTTTTTTTTTTGGGGGGGGGAGGGGGGTTCCCCCCAGACCATTTTGGGAATGTTGGATCCCAAGACGATTATGTCCGGGTAGTGGGGATGTTCGGTTATTGGGCATCCGGATATTAGAGTGATTACTGTATATATATATATATATATATATATATATAATTCATTTATACTATCATCCATCAAACATTCTAAACCAGCACAGGAAAATTTTTTTATACTGGAAGCTATTATTTTAGCCTTCAATAACATCTTCACTGGTCAAGACCCTACCTAGGTTGAATGCCATCATCCAGAGTAGTGACTAAAATAAAACTGAAATGTCACTGGATTGAAGGGATTAAGCAGCTGTCTTAACTCATCTCCCACAAGGATTCTGGACATGCCATAAAACACCTCTGCTAATACCAATATACAAGTCATTAATGAGAAAGTCGTAACATGCATTTCGTAAGGTTGGTGACTATCACTGCCGAAGTGGTGACAAGCGACAGTGCGTGGCTCCTCTAGTGGATGTAAGGCTCATGGACCTCAGGGAACAGACTGTTTACTCTGTGTCCAGAGTAACTCTCTCTCTCTGGTCTGGTCAGGTCGCCATAAACAATGGTACCAAAAAATGGCCAAAGCTGAACTAAAACTGCCTCATTCTGACACTAAACACATATGCAGTATGCATATACTGTAATTCTTCCAAATAAAAATTCACAACAGACTGAAGTTTAGAAACATGTAAGGTAACAGGAATTACAGTCAATCCTTGAGTAACACGTGGTTGAGTATCGTCTTTTTGTACTTACACGGTCAGAATAATGTGACAGGTCATAATCAACATGGGGAATATCTCAAGCTTACAAAGGAAATGTTAGCTGGTCAGGCAATGCAATTTGAAAGATGCGCTTCGACTGACTCACCATGATTGGCTGGTTTACATCTGGGTACCTGTCCTGGGCGCATAACTGTATATTCAATCCTTTCTCGCATCTCACCGAGTTCTACCCACACTATGCAGCAAGATCTTTTTTGTGTTTCAGTGTCAAGCGAAGACACTGACTCTTATCATGCCACGTGATTAACCCCAGCCACCCAGAAAGCAGCACATCTTCACATATGTCCAGAAGTATGAGACAGTAAAGGAGTTACAGCAGGAAAACAGGTAGGCAGAAATGGTAAAAAAAACACGGTGTGAATGAAAGCACCATCAGAATGACGAGGTCAGCTCTGTTGTTTCAGCCCTGGACTTAGAAGGATTCAATTCAGATGTTGAAGAAGGAAGTGCAGGAGCAGCAACATCTCAACAATGACAACAACAACACTGGGGGCAGGGGGGAGGGGGAAGAGTGCCACAGAACTACACAACAACACACGGGTACCCAGTCTAACTTTTGTTTATTGTTGATGTGATTTTAATACCACTCATGTTCTTAACTACAGCAGTTATATCTCTTTCAGTGTTTTACCTGATGGTGGGTGTAAGTAGGGGATAATTTATGAGGGGCAGGGTGGTAAGAAGGGGTAAAAGTGAGTGTTCTGGAAAGACACTAGACTACATTGTACCATTATACATGCAAACATATTGTTTGAGCAACACATGTCTGAGCACCACGGTCCTTGTCCTGTCCATATTGTTCACGGTACTCTATGACTGACTGTATATAGCTGAAAATTTAACCAGTAATCACAAGAAAAAACAGCAAAATGGTAAAATAACAATAAAAATACTGTACCAGGAACAATACTCTGTACTAAAAAAAATATTAAGGACACGAATCTATACACCGTGTAACATCATGAGTATATGTCTATACTGGGAAATATTAAGAGCAGAGTCTACATTCAAAGTACTGTATACATGTCTAAGAACATAACTAAAACTATCCATCCATCCATCCATCATCCAATCCTACATTACCCCATGAGGAGTGTAGGGGCCCAAGGCTAGGCAGTTGGTCCCGACATTTAAGATGAGAGTGACCAGCCTCACTCATCCCTGAGTGGCATTACATGAGCAATCAACCCCAACCACCTTTGGATATAAACCTTCACCAGCTCAATCAGATTGGAGTGCAATAATTACCCACTAAACCACCAGGCGCCAAAATTTGGTTATATGGTTACCACCCAGCGTAGTAAATGGTTTCCTGGTGCACAGGAAACCATTTGGCTTGTCACTCAGTGTAGATTCACCCATAGGCTGAAGTAAGTGGAGAGAATGAAGGAAAGACAGAAGAGGGAGTGTAAAGTCACCCGTAGGCAGAAGGACAAGTAAAGAATGAAGGAAAGAAAGACAGAAGAGAATGGAAGGAAAAAAGGATGGACCTAAAACTATACTAGGAAATATTATGAGCAGAGTCTAATTCATGGCACTGTATACATGTCTAATAACATAAATAAGTCTATACTACGAAATATTACGAGCAGAGTCTACATTCAAAGTACTGTATACATCCCTAAGAACATACTGTACATAAGTCTACAGTAGGAAATATTACAACCAGTCTATATTCAAAGTACTGTATACATGCCTATGAACATGCAGTACCTATGTTTAAACTTCCTATCTATTACAGAACTATAAATTTGTAAACATCCTAACAAAATGCAACATCATAAAAATAACACATATTGGCCTCTTCTCTCACCTTCAGGCATAAATAGCAGACCACACACTCATCAACCATTCAGCAGGTAAATAATGCTGTCTTTTGCTACTTGTTAATTCTAATTTCTTCCTCTGACAATCTTGCTCAATATTTTTAAGGTATCAAGCCATTAAAACAAACAATAAAGCAAGTCTCATACCTTTGAACCCAAGATGCTTGGCAGGTAGGAGTGTGTGGAGGGTTGTTCCCACTAGATGACGTCTGGCTTTCAGTACCTGCACATCCGCAAGGACACTTACAGTAATATTGGACTGAGTACTATTTGTGCCAATAGTGGTGTTGCTGTCCACTGAGACAGGCAATGTTACAGATTCTATTTTTGGCTCTCGTGGCAATTCCCTTCTGGATCTGTTCATTTTGGATACCTTTGATGAGCCTCTCGCTGGAAAGCATATCTCCAAGCTTGATAATGTAGAGTAGAAGCTATTCCAGTCCTGAAGATAAAAAAGTATGACAACACTGTTATATTCCATAATCATTCTGGAAAAATGTTATGACTAATTACAGTACAATAATAAATAATCAGTATTATCAGCAGCAGAGTGGTAAAGTATTTGAAGATTTATCTATCCAAAACATTCATTACTGGAAGTCTACATACGAAGAAGAATTGTGGTGTAAAAATGGAATTAAAAAAAACTGACAACATTTTTTACTAATACTGTAACCTTAGCCATCATTGTCCCAACTTTTTTCTCACTACCTGTATTTCACATGGTAAAGGTGAATCCAGACACATGAAGAAAGGAAAACAACAGTACGAAAACTATCAACAGGATATCCAACAAAAATGGGCCACACTTCCATTCAGTAGTTAACCAAGCTTTCAAAGTTCCAGCTCCACCCCAGGAGTTGTAAGTCCTCATTATAAGTAACTTGTCTGACATTCAATTTCATTAAAAAGTTCACAGTACAGTACAGAAAGACTACCTATTAGACACTGCCATCTACAAAGCTGATCTGTTAATCCCCCTCCCCCCACTTACAATATTTGTTGCATGGAAAAAGTTTTGAAATTTTGGAACACATTCCTATCCTTAACATTAATGGAAACTACCTATCTATAGCTAGACACCTTACTCCTACAAGAGGTGGCAACAAACAAATTACCTCAATGTCACCCTGTCCTCTGCCATTTGGTTCTCCTCCCTCCAATTCATACCCCTCAAACACATATCTATCCACTCCACCCCTCCATCTCATCCATGGTTTCTCCCTTCCCCCTCTCCCCCATTCACATACACTCTTCTAGCAAGTCTGTCATTCTCCATCCCCACCACATGGCCAAATCATCTAACACTTTCCATCACATCCACACCAATACTATGATACACCTTTACTTCCTTATTCATCTGTCTGTCTGTCTCTTCATGTAACTCCACATGCTCCACACAGAAAACTCATTTCCACTGCTCTCACTCATGATTTGTGTCCTTCCAACAGGGTCCAAGCCTCACGTTTGTTTGTGGGAGTGGGGAATCACATTATTGTACAATACTGTTAGGCAGTGACTGGTTTACTCTATGCTGACTTCCCTATTCCTTGCCACTGCTTTCAGTGAACAAGCAGCCTCTCTTCCCTGCAGCACCCTTCCCTCTAAAATTCCATCCTTACTCATCACACTACCGAAGTACTTGATTGCACTCACATGCTCCATTTCCTCATCACCTACCTGCACTGCTTTTAGTTAACACCTACTGAATGATATAGTTTTTATTTATTCTTGCTACTTCTAGATGGCTATATTCAACTTTAAGGGACACCTCTTACAGTGAAGGAATTAAAGAATTCTGTATCTAGCCTTTTCAGTTCGAAAAATCTGTCCAAGCTGAATAAAACCATCTGCAGACAGTACGGTAGATCAAACCCAATTTGTCTGATCAAGCAAACCCATCAGCTTCCAGCAAGCAATCACCCTTGCAGGGCTGTCCCATGGAGTGAAATGGTGTCTCTTTAGGTGAAGGGTGTGAAGGTTTGGTTCCTGGATGGATGGCATCCCATATTCGCATTTCTCCAGCCAGTTAACAGGGGTACCATGCTAAGCCCCACATCACCACATCATTTGGCTATATAGTTACCACCCAACATTATAAACAGTACAGGAAACTATTAGGCTTGTCACCCAATACAGGGCCACCTGAAGTGGAAGGAAGGGTAATAAAAGGTGACAGGAAGAATGGGAAAAATAGAAAGAGAGGAGGGAAGGCACAGAAAAAGAATTATAAAGGTGAAGGAAAAAGTAGACAGTATTACATCAAGTGAGCGGATGATGGTCTCCACTCCCTACCACCCCTTGTCTGAAGGTACCAGTAATAAGAATACACCTAAGAATAGGTCACTGGATTCAAGGGGTTAAGCCATCCACACTACCATGCTGGACTTGATTCAGTAACCCTCACAACATCTGTAAGAAAAAGCCATTCCACTGATCACCAGTTTAAATTGGGTGTAATTCCAACCATGTGTACCTCTTCATCAGTCCAATTCTGTGTTGATCCTACCATCATTCCCTTCACTTTCTCCTCATCCACTGCTCATATTTTTACACAATCAATTAGCATCTCTAACCACCTTCACAGCTGCATTCCATACTACCATCTAAAATCAAACCCATTCACATATATCCTCTTCATCACCCTATCCTATCCATTATCTCTATGTGATATTCCATTAAGCACAAAGCCATATCCATCAACTATAAGTTACCATACTACTGCACCTTGCCCTACAGTACCTTACAATCAGTTAACATGCAAGCACACTGGGGCATTTATAAATGATAAGACGATACGATCACGTAACTGCACATATCACACTAAGGTATTTCCTATCTTATCTATATTATGCAACCTACACATAATCCTCAACAGTCATATTTCCACTGCTCACACTCACAATAAACACGACCATTGCATCACACAGATTATGGCATAACTAAGTCACATTATGTTAGAATTATGTTAAAGCATTATCTGAACTGCACTATAAGGATAAAAATACAGTACACTACTATGGTATAGTAACATACCGTTGATATGCAATACTGTATATACTGTTCCTAGGATACTAAAGCATTATCTGAACTGTACTATGAAAAACAGATGGAAATACAGTACTGTGCTATCATACAGCAACATACCAATGACATGCATTACTGTATATACTGTTCTTGGGATAGTAGAGCACTGTCCTGAACACTAATGACAAAGTAACAATACTTAAAGGAGTAATCATTATGAAATCTTCACCTTTATGTCTGGGTTGAGAATTTCAGTTTTGTGGCTCTGAAGGTAGAGGCTGACACTGACAAGGGTGAGAGCAAATATGGCAATACTTGAAAAGAACACCACCAGAGGTGGTTTGCTTCCAACAAACTCTCGGAAACTGCTACAGACAGCCATTTATGTTCTCTGAAATCAGAATACAATGGGAATTAGTACTGCTATAAGGTACAGTAAATATCTATCTATCTATCTACTGCCAGATGCCATAATCCCGTAAGGGGTGGCCATTTGACTTTGAGTTAGTTGTTTTATGGGGAGGGGCACTAACTCTCCACCAACCCACTTGTTGACACGTAGGGAGCACATATGGTTTGGTTTTATGGTTACCACCCAGCGTTGTAAATGGTTTCTTGGCTTACAGGAAACCATTAGCCTTGTCACTCAATGTAAAGCCACCTGTAAAGGAAAGAAAAGCAATAAGAAGTGACAGGAAAGATGGGAGAAATAGGAAGAGAGGAGGACAGGCACAGAAAAAGAATGATAAAGGCTAAGGAAGAAGTAGGCAGCACTACATCAAGTGAGTGGATGATGGTCACCACCACCTACCACAACTAAATATACCCAATGAAATTAAAATTATATCAGTAAGACTGCACAAGACCTTGGAAAACTTAGCTCAGATTTTCAAATTATTTACTATCTATCTATCTATTGCCAGACGCCTCAATCCCGTTTGGGGTGGCCACAAACAAATCGCCTCCAAGTCGCCCTGTCCCCCGCCATTTCACTACCCTGCTCCCAACTCACACCCCCCTCTCACATATACCTCTCCACCCCATCCCTCCATCTCATCCTCGGCCTCCCCCTCCCTCTTCCCCCCTCCACCTCACTCACATACACTCTCTTCGTCAGTCTTTCACCCTCCATCCTCTCCGCATGGCCAAACCACCTCAGTGTGTTCCTCATAACGCTCCCTATCACATCCACATCAACACCACAACGTTCCTTTATATCCTCATTCGTCAGCCTATCTCTCCATGTGACTCCACAGGCTCCTCTTAAATAACTCATTTCCACTGCTCTCACTCTTGACTTGTGTCCTTCCAACAACGTCCAAGCTTCACTTCCGTACGTTAGAGTTGGTATCACAATACTGTCATGTAGTAACTTTTTCACCTCCATGCTCACTTCCCTGTTTCTTATCACTGCTTTCAAAGAACCAGCAACCTTTCTTCCCTGCTGTACCCTTTCAAGCACGTCTCCCTCCAAACCTCCATCCTTACTCATCACACTACCCAAGTACTTAAACGTACTCACATTTTCCAATTCCTCATCATCCAACCTCGCTGAACATTCACTGACTTCACCTCTCTCAAAGACCATCACTTTACTCTTCCCTACATTCACCTTCAAATTCCGTTTCTTACACACTCTCCCAAACTCATCCACCAAGCCTTGCAGCTCCCCTTCGTCTTCACTCAACAACACAGTATCATCTGCAAACAACAGTACAGGGAGTTTCCAAACACTATCCTCTCTCACCAGGGCCACTCCAACATCCACTACCCTACCTTGTACCTCTTTTATTACCCCATCCATGAACAGATTGAACAACCATGGAGACATGACACATCCCTGTTTCAACCCAACTTTCAAAGAGAAAAATTCACTTAGTTCACCATCCACACGCACTGCAGCCTACGCACCATCGTACATACTCTTCACAGCATTCAACAACTTCCCATCTACTCCATATATTCTTAACACTTTCCATAATCCTTGTCTATCCACCCTGTCTATGCTTTCTCCAAATCCATGAAAGCCACATACAACTTCTTTCCCTTCTCTAGAAACTTTTCCACTAAAGATCGAAGAATGAATATCTGATCTACACAACCTCTTCCCTTCCTAAAGCCTCCCTGTTCTTCTCCAACTAATTTCTCTGTTCTTTCTCTAACTCTGTCAATAAGTATCCTACCATACACTTTTCCTACTATACTACGAAGACAAATGCCCCTATGATTACCACACACTTCTTTTTCCCCTTTTCCTTTGTACAAGGGAATAATCATACCTGACTTCCAATCCTCCGGGACTCTACCTTCCTCCCAGGCTAATCTGCACATCTTCCACATCCACTATACTACTATCTCACCCCCATGCTTCAGCATTTCACCACACACTCCATCAATTCCTAGGGCTTTCCCAGATTTAACTTTCTTCATTGCTTCCACAACTTCTATCCTACTGATTTCTTCCTGTCTTCTCACCTCCCTCCTTCTCCCAGCCATTCCCCAGCCACTTATACTCGCATTACTTCCATCCTCTACGTTCAACAATTCCTTAAAGTGTTCTCTCCATCTGCTCACTTTTTCTCCCTTCTCCACTAGTAATCTACCATTTTTATCTTTCACTCCCCTGCTAACTTCACTTCCACCCTGTCTTACTCTTTTCACCTCTTTCCAGAACATTTTCTTACAGTCCCTCCACTTTACACTCAAATTCCTACCAAATTCCTCATCCACTCTCTTCTTACTCTCTCTTACTAATCTTTTCACCTCTCTCTTTCTTTCTACATATAACTCTCTCTTCTGCCTCTCAACTTCTTCCACGCCCCTATTTCTCATCCATTCATTGTATGCTTTCTTCTTTTGTGCCACAGCCTGTTTCACCTCTTCAGTCCACCACGCTGTTCCTTGCACCCCCCTCCGTCCTCTCTTCCTTCCACACACCACATCACATGCTGCACATATTTCTTCTGTAAATATGCTACACACACCTTCCAGGTCTCCCATCTGCTCCAATTCATATTTGCACAATCGTTCCTCCACTTCTCTCTTATACTCTGCCTTTTTCTCATCCTCTTGTAACCTTTCCACTCTCCTTGCAACTACTCCTTCCTCTCGTCTTTCCCTTCTTCTATTTCTCCATTCTAATTGGACCTTGATTCTGGCCACCACCAAGTAGTGGTCAGAAAGTCCACTCCCCCAACCTCTATAAACTCTTGCATCCATTACACATCTTCGAATCCTTTCATCCACACACACATAATCAATCATTGCCTTCCTTTCATTCAGTTCACCACCCACCCTTCTCATCACTCGCCATGTATACCTGTGGATCATTTTATGTTTGAAGAGGGTATTGGCTACCACCAACCCCCTCCCAGCACAAATGTCCACTAACGCACTCCCATTCTCATCCATCTCAGCAGGCACACCCCACTCACCAACTATTATTTACACAACAAAATATTACACACATTCCCATTTCTCTTACGGTATTTCATCAAAATAATTACAGGCTTACACTTTCCGTTCTTCTTATTATTTCATCCATTCATCCATCATCCAATCCTACATTGCCCCATAAGGAGCATTGGAGCCCAGTGCTAGGCAGTTGGTCCCGACATTTAAGATGAAAGTGACCAGCCTCACTCGTCCCTGAGTGGCATTAAATGAGCAATCAACCCCAACCATCCCTTGGATATAAACCTTCACTGACTCAATCTGATTGGAGCACAATAATTACCCACTAAACCACCAGGCGCCAAAATTTGGTTATATGGTTACCACCCAGTGTAGTATATGGTTTCCTGGTGCACAGGAAACCATTTGGATTGTCACTCAGTGTACAGTTACCCACAGGCTGAAGGAAGTGGAAAGAATGAAGGAAAGAAAGACAGAAGAGGGAATGTAAAGTCACCTGTAGGCAGAAGGACAAGGAAAGAATGAAGGAAAGAAAGACAGAAGAGAATTAAATTTAAAAGTTGAAAAGAGTAAGACAGGGTGGAAGTGAAGTTAGCAGGGGAGTGAAAGATAAAAAAGGTAGATTACAAGTGGAGAAGGGAGAAAAAGTGAGCAGATGGAGAGAACACTTTAACCCCTAAAACGCGGCTGTGTACAGTCGATTCCCCCCGAGTGGCGGGGTTGTATCGCGGTCTGAGTACCTGTAGGAAAATATTCGCCAAAAATCAGAGATTAACCCTAGAACATTATACTTGGTATGGCAGATAGTACTTACATTCAGCTTTCTCCAGAGACAGGTGTTGAGCCTTCGTGGACTACCCAAGGACTTGTGGAGACTTGCAAAGTTGGGTAACCAAATCTTCACTTTCACACCTCCAGCAACCCGGTTTCCCCTCTACCACAGCCTCATTCTGTCACAGTAAACTTTATACTACAACGTAAAGGTAGTTAGGAATCCGTATTTGTACAATAAGCACTGAAAATAAGGCTAAAATCAACGAAGCGTACGGCTGACATGCACTGTGGCGGCGGTCTTCCCGTCACTCAACAAACATTTCCATTTTCACAGCTAAAAACATGTATACTACATTATTTTTAATCATATTACTTCCCAAAAGATCACCACGGCGCGCTTTTTATTCTGCCTTACGTCCGCCACTTTATTCTCGTTCCTGTCGGCCGCTTGCACTGACTGGGAAGAGCTAGAACTCACCATAATCTCACTTTGAAAGCCTGCAGTAAACTGACGCTAAACAGAGGCAAACCATGAGAAAAAAAGCTAGTGTTACAACTGGGGAAACAAGCATTTCCTAGTAGCATAAACTGCTTGTGAGAGGAGATCGCAGATTTACAGTTCTGAGCGCTCAGAGCGCTGCCATGTATCACAGCCAGGCTGGCCGGGCCGTGGTGGTGGGGGGGGGGGGACGGGGGGAAAATGCAATATTTGGCAACAACTGAGGTCAGTAGTACAAAGGTAAAGTATGCTAGTTGTAGCTAGAGGGTGGTGGTACTGATAGACAATACTAGCTGGAGCCTGCTTGCCCGCGGTTATTCAAAATTTACTCAAATCGCAAACGCGACGATCCGCCGTTCTGTCCTTTGGGCCGACCGTCGCAAATACGACGATCCGTGTTTAAGGGGTTAAGGAATTGTTGAACATAGAGGATGGAAGTAATGTGAGTATAAGTGGCTGGGGAATGGCTGGGAGAAGGAGGGAGGTGAGAAGACAGGAAGAAATCAGTAGGATAGAAGTTGTGGAAGCAATGAAGAAAGTTAAATCGGGGAAAGCCCCAGGAATTGATGGAGTGTGTGGTGAAATACTGAAGCATGGGGGAGAGATAGTAGTAGAATCGATGTGGAAAATGTGCAGATTGGCCTGGGAGGAAGGTAGAGTCCTGGAGGATTGGAAGTCAGGTATAATTATTCCCTTGTACAAAGGAAAAGGGGAAAAAGAAGTGTGTGGTAATCATAGGGGCATTTGTCTTCTTTGTATACAGTAATAGGAAAAGTGTATGGTAGGATACTTATTGACAGAGTTAGAGAAAGAACAGAGAAATTAGTTGGAGAAGAACAGGGAGGCTTTAGGAAGGGAAGAGGTTGTGTAGATCAGATATTCATTCTTAGATCTTTAGTGGAAAAGTTTCTACAGAAGGGAAAGAAGTTGTATGCGGCTTTCATGGATTTGGAGAAAACATATGACAGGGTGGATAGACAAGGATTGTGAAAAGTGTTAAGAATATATGGAGTAGATGGGAAGTTGTTGAATGCTGTGAAGAGTATGTACGATGGTGCGAAGGCTGCAGTGCGTGTGGATGGTGAACTAAGTGAATTTTTCTCTTTGAAAGTTGGGTTGAAACAGGGATGTGCCATGTCTCCATGGTTGTTCAATCTGTACATGGATGGGGTAATAAAAGAGGTACAAGGTAGGGTAGTGGACGTTGGAGTGGCCCTGGTGAGAGAGGATAGTGTCTGGAAACTCCCTGTACTGTTGTTTACAGATGATACTGTGCTGTTGACTGAAGACGAAGGGGAGCTGCAAGGCTTGGTGGATCAGTTTGGGAGAGTGTGTAGGAAACGGAATATAAAGGTGAATACAGGGAAGAGTAAAGTGATGGTCTTTGAGAGAGGTGAAGTCAGTGAATGTACAGCGAGGGTGGATGGTGAGGAATTGGAAAATGTGAGTACGTTTAAGTACTTGGGTAGTGTGATGAGTAAGGATGGAGGTTTGGAGGGTGAAGTGCATGAAAGGGTACAGCAGGGAAGAAAGGTTGCTGGTTCTTTGAAAGCAGTGATAAGAAACAGGGAAGTAAGCAGGGAAGTGAGCATGGAAGTGAAAAAGTTACTACATGACAGTATTGTGATACCAACTCTAACGTACGGAAGTGAAGCTTGGACGTTGTTGGAAGGACACAAGTCAAGAGTGAGAGCAGTGGCAATGAGTTACTTAAGAGGAGCCTGTGGAGTCACATGGAGAGACAGGCTGACAAATGAGGATATAAAGGAGCATTGTGGTGCATAGTGTTAAGGAATTTGAGTTCTGAGTGAAAAGACAAAGATTTAATGGACTGTAAATGTAACATAAATTAACCTGAGTGTGTTTTGTTTAGAAAATGGTTTCAAGAGTGGAAAGACTTAAAGTGCAGAGTGCAACACTTATTTCATTAAGGTACAATGGAGCGCAAGTAAGACGAGTGCGCAGTGGTAAGAGAATGGAATTCTGAGTGCATATGGCTAAGTTCTGTGCAAGACTTCATGAACAGTGTACTGCAAGTGCTTCAGGAAATCCTTCTTACTGTCAGAGTCTGAGAGGAGGCAGTTATTCATTGAGATGGCCAGGGACTTGCTGTAAGTACCCAGAATGTTTCATATTGTACTGTACTGTATTTTCCATACTGTACTTACCTCTAACACCTCATTTCACTCTTTTATGTCCCTTATTGGTGTGAATAGGGTATTAGGTGCTATGCATGTGCAGTAGGGAGGTATTTCCCTGAGTTAGGGTCCTTAAGTACCAGTCCAGGAGCAAGGGACTTGTTGTAAGTACCCAGAATGTTTAATATTGTATAAACTCACCTCTAAAACCTAATTTTATGGTTCTTTTGCATTTATTTCAGTCTTTTATGTCCCTTATTGGTGTGATTTGGGTCTTAAATAGGTGCTATGCATGTCCAGAGGGAGTTGTATAGGTGTTTTTCTGAATTAGGGTCCATAAGTTCAAGTCCAGGAGGCTGGTGCCCACTATCCAGACAGGACCACTTAACGGACATGCCTTTGGCTCTATTACGTCGGACAGTGGAGGGATTACTGTATATATATATAAATATTATATATATATATATATATATATATATACAGGCATACCCCAGTTTAACGATCTAATTGGTTAGGTACAACCCCATCGTTCGGTGGGGTATTGTTTATCGGGATACTTTTAACATGTATTTCAACATTTCAATGTGGACTGTTTACCAGCCTTGGGTTTCCTCCCAAACCAAGGCCCAAACCCACCAAGATGAGCCCCAAAACAGGTTTAAAGACAATACAAATGGCCTAACAGCTGTCAAGAAAGCTAACCTAAGCCTAACACCTGTAAATAACTCACTGAAAGCAACAAATAAAACCTGAAAATCATAAGGAATAGGTTAGAGAATATCAAACACCTCTCATCACTTACTCCTTGTAAGTCCATGTCCAGTCTTGGTCATCATCCTTGCTATCCCCCCCATGGCTAAGGGAAATATGGTGCTCCCCAACACTCAGCCCTCCTCAAAGCTCTCCAGGGGAGGGTCAGAGGGGGTTGGAAATGAGGTGAGATGCGATGACTCAGGTGGAGGCGACGGAGTGCGATGCGATGACTCAGGCAGAGGCGATGAAGTACGATGCGATAACTCAGGCGAAGGCGATAGGGTGTGATGCGCTGGCTCAGGTGATGGCGATGAGGCGCAATGCGATGGCTCTGGGGGTGGCGATGGAGTGCGATGCGATGATAGAGAAGGTGGTGTGGGAGACAGCTGCGATGTCCGGTGAGGTGGCGAGGGAGACCGCTGCGATGAATGATGAGGTGGCAATGGAGTCAGTTGTGATGACTCTCGTCATGGCAAGGGAGACAGTGACATTGGCCGAAGTGGTGCGGGAGATGGAGGGTTGGACGAGGAAGGCAGCAATGAAGTGTCAGAGGGCCTTAGTGGAGACACAGGTAACACGGGAGACGGCGATCAACTGGAGGTTAGGTCCAGCACAACGGGCCGAGCATGTCCTCGGCGAGAAGTGTCCCTCAGTGTTTCTTTGCTAGTTGAGCGTTGGGGAGATGCTCTGCTCGTTGAGGGCTGGGAAGATCCCGTGCGACTTGCTGGCCTGGTGGGGCCCTGCTTAAAGAACGATATGATCGTTGTCTGCCTGTCCGCTCTCTTCTCCTCCAGTATCGTCCTGTACACTTTCATACTCTCCTTGAACCGATTAGCTGTGTCTCTGCTTCGTCCTGGGGGGAGTCGTGTGTTTTCATAAGGTCTATAAGCTCATCCAGCTTTGTTTGCATCTCCTTCAGGATCTTGATGTTGAGAGCTCGGACCTCAGGCACAACCTCCTCCTCCTCCTCTGCCTCCTGGTGCGCCCGCTCGATCTCCATATTGAAGAACTCCTCATTGCTGAGCTCTTCCCTGTGACTCTCGAAAACCTCCTCCACGTCATCCTCGTCGACCTCCCTGAAGCCCGGCTCGTGTGACAACTCGACAATGTCCTGCTCGACAGGCAAAGGTTACACGCCCTTGGGGAAGCCGGTGAAGGAATGAACACATTCTGGCCACAGCTTCCGCCACACACCGTTCATCATCGCCTGGCTCACCTCGTCCCATGCTGCAGTTATATTCTCCAGGGTGTGGCGTATGTTGTACCCTCTCCAGAACTGCTGTACAGTTGTTCTGTTGTCACTGTCGCAGGTCCTTACCAAATGCTTCATTGTAAGGCGGAAGTAGTAGGCCTTAGAGGCAGCGATCACCCCTTGATCCATTGGCTGCAACAAAGACGTGGTGTTAGGGGGTAGGAAAACCACCTCAATATTGCTGGCCCATTCCTTCATTGCAGGCAGGTGGCTAGGCGCGTTATCCACCACCAGGAGATATCTGTTCGCCAGATTTTCACAAGAAGCATACCTCTTCACCACACAAGAGAGGTACGAGTGAAAATATGATGAACAGATATCTGAAGTCAAACCAAGCCTTCTTGTTTGACTTCCAGATAACCTCAAGGTTCTCCTTAACATACCCCACAAGAGCCCTGGGGTTCTCGGAGTGGTGGACTAGGAGCAGCTTCAACTTCGGGTCGCCCTCGGAGTAGCCCCCCAGCAGCAGTGTCAGCCGGTCCTTTGACGGCTTGAATCCTGGCATAGACCTTTCCTCCATTGCGAGATATGTCTTGGAGGACATTCTCTTCCAAAAGAGCCTAGTCTCGTCAAAATTCAAGACCTGCTTCATACTATAGCCACTCTTCGCGATGACGCATTTCAGCTCATCAGGAAACGCTGCCGCCGCCACCATATCTGCACTCGCCTCGTCACCGTTCATCTTCATGCGGTGAAGATTTGCCCGCCTCTTAAACTGGTCAAACCACCCATGGCTAGCCTAAAAGGTCTCACTTTCATCAAGCTCACACCTTACCTTGAGCTTGTCCCAGTGCGAGAGAGCCTTAGTGCAAATAATAGCCTGGTTCATGGGTGCCTTGCGCCGATCTTCCACCCATGTGCGCAGCATCCTCTCCAGCTCCTCCATCGCAGACTCTCGCTGGCGGGTGATACGGGAGGCGGATAAGGTTGCAACCTCCCCTGCAGCAGCCCTAATGGCCTCCTTCTTCTTGATGATGGTGGAGACAGTCGACTGGGCCAGGTGGAGAGCCGAGGCGATAGAACACGCACCTTCACCTTTGTCGTGCCGCTTAAGGATATCCAATTTCACCTCCAGTGACACAGTCTTACGGACACGCTTCACAGGAACATCACCAGCACCATCACTAGCAGGACGCTTACCACCAAGACTAAGGGCTCCACTAGCATCACCACTAGCCCCACCATGTGCAGCACCCTTACCATACATGATCACACTTATTTTGGCTAAAATTCACACAATATCGCACTGCACACACAATTAGAATCACTGCTCTACTCACGGCACTGCTTGAACACAATTACAATGCACTACGATAGAAACTTGCAGAATGTTGGTGAAGCAATATGATACGTGGCGGGCGAGTGTAAGGGAGATCCTCACTCTGAGATGGCCTGAACAAGAAGAGCGATATGGGTTAGCGCAGGGTGAGCGATGGGTATGGCGCCTGCGCGAACATTTCTGCGCACCCTGGGAGGTGGGTGGGCTCAGCTGGCCGCGGGAACACGCGTGATTAAAAATTTCAGCCCATCATCTGCGGGCGCGACATCAGAGGGCCCATCGTTAAACCAGGGCTCGCCTATCGGGTATCGGGGCCTGGTGCAATTTGTACCCCCATCGCTAAGCCGAGGTATCACATTTAGGGGTATCGTATATCAGGGAATTACTGTATATATATATATATATATATATATATATATACTGTATATATACTGTATATATACAGTCAAGTTGTCCATGGCATGGACTTCTATGCCACGGTTCTCTATGACATAGCAAGGTGCCAGACCCCCCAAAATGAACCACGTGCATAAACTACCTATGGTGCAGGCAAGGCAAGGTTTGAAATGCGCGGGCAAATTCCCCTAGTGGCGAGGTCCCCTGTTTGTAAACAAAGAAGATGGCGACCACTTCAGTTCCATACTACAAGTGCTCCAACTGTGGACTTTTTTCTCTCTTTTGAAGAGATTAAACTTCACCAAATTCATTGTGTTAGGTAATAAAACATTAAAGATTCTTTCGGTATTCTGACTAGTTTATAGGTTTGTTCATAAAACCGTTATGAATGGGTTAGTGACGAAGCACCTACCTCTGAGCAAAGATGAAGTATAATGCCTCCCATCATCACGTATATAAGAATGATTATTAATGTGTTAAATGTGAGTTTTGTTGACACTTGAGCATACAAACTTTACCAAATAAACTTTTCAATCAGTGCTTGACCAGGCAGCCTTCGCCATCTTTAATGTTTTGGTTGGTCAGCTGATCTGTGTCTACTTGACCGAGCTTTTTTTTGCTCGATCTGCAGCACGTGGTATTGCCCAAGTAGACACGAGGCTGATCACCCTCTCGTCTTTTGTGCCTATTGTTATGTGTAATACATGCAATGACTCATTGCTTGAGTGTGCGTGTGTAAAGTGGGGGAAAAATGGGGAAAAGTGGGATGAAAAGGGGGACTTTGGGTGAATGTCCAGAACCAAATTCCATTTTTCCTGAAACAAATTCCATTTTTACCATAAGTTTAGTTATTTGTATGGCATGGTTTTCTATGGCATAGGCACAGTCCAGAACCAATTGGCCACGCCTTAGGCGACTTGACTGTACAGTATATATACTGTGTGTATATATATATATATATACATGTTGGAGCCTTTAAAAATGAAAACAAAAACGAATACAGTATATATATATATATATATATATATATATATATGTATATACCGGTACAGTACCCTCGCGTCCAGCACAGTAATATTATCATGCATGGGTCATGTGTTGGACCAAAAACATGTTGGACCAACAATAGAGCTTATGGGGAAAAATGAATTATGTCAGCAACCCTCGGAAAAGTCACCCTAAATACCTCCCATATACCTATACATATATTGGTACTATTGTAATTATAATATATGGTATTGTGCTATGAATGATAACTAACCTTTTAGGATAGTGTTGGTGGGCTTGCTGGGAATGGAAGGTAGTATCCAAGGCTGTAGTTAGCCCTACTGGGTCCCCGGAGGATGGCTGCTGGCGTCACTAGCGGGTAATGGCTGTTGCTCCTCCTCAACCTCCCTCATAAATCCTTCGAAATCACACTCAGAATCACTATCTTCGTCCACAGCCATGGAAGGTCCTGCTTCTGCCTGTCCTAGCACTGTAATCCTCGGCAAAGTGCATGCTTCTCACACCGTTGCCAGAGCCCCGTCTCGTGACTGTGGAAAGTGATCGCTGTCACTGACTCAGTAGAGATTAAGGAGAAGCAACTTTGTTTATAAACTGGTATGCACGCCGATGAGAAGGGTTTCAAAACGACTGATATTTATTCTAAAATATTAATATGTATTCAGTGTCAGGCTAAATGTTAAATGCTGTAGTACGATACATTCTCTGTCGAGTCGCCTGGGTTTTGGTCACACTGTTTTGCCCGTCGTATCCTCGGCAGGAATCCATCCAGATGAATTCCAAATGTCCGTGGTATCGTCGGCAATTTTACCACGTTACCGTTCCGATTTACCATCGTATCCTCGGCAAACCGGGTATGAAGTGCCGTGTGAAAGCCTTCGGCTGCCAGGATCTTGTCTTAGTTAGTTTTTTATTATGATCACGTTGGCTTCATTCATGTCGTAGGCCTTGGCAATGTCAACTTTCCTCTCCCCTTTCTTCTTCCTCTCGATGCTTTCTAGTTTGGTGGCCTGAGGGAGGTGCCAACGCTTCTTGGGGTTCTCAGAAGGCTTCCTAGGCATCGTGAGCAGGGTAAAATGCAGTAACAAGGGCAGAAAATGCAGCAAGAAAAAAGCACCTTCCAATGCAATTATGCAACTGAGTGGCGCTGTGGCGGGAGAAATTTAAACAAAACATCACGTGACACCAAAAGCATTTTTAATTGGGTGGCATCACGATCACGTCACGATAGCGGGCGGGGAAGGCTACTTGATCAGAAGTTTTCATTGGCTATCATCATCATAGGAATGTCCAGTATGACCGTGTTGGACCGGGGGTGATCGTGCTAGAGTGAACTCTACGGATTTCGCCCACTTCTCGGAGCTCTGTGCGTGTTATGCTAACACTCTCGTGTTGCAGTAATTAAATCGTATTAAATAATACTAATTAATTGCTCTCCATGCTGGACCCGAATCGTGCTGGACTAACGCGTGTTGGACGCGAGGGTACTGTATATATATATATATATATATATATATATATATATATATACTGGTATATATATACAGTATATATATTCATTCATTCATTCATTGCCAGACGCCATGTATCACAAATGGGGTGGCCAAGGGCTTAGAGTTAATTGTTTTACAGGGAGGGGCACTAATCCTCCACCAACCCCACTTGACACGTAGGGATGCCAACAGCATCTGGTGTTCCCAGGCGGTCACCCATCCAAGTACTAACCAGACCCAACGTTGCTTAATATACTGTGTGTGTATATATATATATATATATATATATATATATATATATTACACATGAAAAGTCATATAGTTGGCCCTACTTAGCAAGGTTTTGACTAAATTAATCTTATAGATCTGAGGGCAAAAATTAACCAACTTAATCCAAGACTTGTATATGTAGGTTTTCTATAGATCCCAGTAACTAACCCAGTACTGTACAGGTATTAGACTTTGTAATAAGAATATCCAAAAATGAGTGTGAGCCATTATTTTCCTTTTCACATGTAAATTTTATGTTTTTATGCTGACTATTCAAATACAGTAATCACTCCAATATCCGGATCAATAGAGCCATCGGTAGGTTCGGATATTGGTTTTGTCCGGATATTGGGCCCCAGCTTATGGACTTGTACTTACGGACCCTAACACAGAGAAACACCTATACAACTCCCTCCGGACATGCATAGCACCTATTTAATACCCAAATCACACCAATAAGGCACATAAATGACTGAAATAAATGCAATAGACACATAAAATGTGGGTTTAGAAGTATGTTCATACATTAATAAACATTCTGGTACTTATGGACTCTAACCGAACCTAACCTAACCGAACCTAACCGAACTCTGAAAAACACATTCCTACTGCACATGCATGAGGTAAGTTTAGTATGGAAAGAAGTACAGTATGACACTTTCTGGTAAGTATAGTATGGGAAAAAATACAATATGAAACATTCTGGTAAATATAGTATGGAAAATAGTACAACATGAAACATTTTGGCTACTTACAGCAAGTCCCTGGCCACCTCGATGAATAACCACCTCCTCTCGGACTCTGACAGTAAGAACGATTTCCTGAAGCACTTGCACTACACTCTTCCTGAAGTCTTGCACTGAACTTAGTCACTAACACACAGAAGTCCGTTCTTTTCACAGTGTTCACTTTAGTCCAAATAATGTTCCATTAAATTTAAGTGTTGCACATTAACTTTTCCCAAGTTTTTTAAGTTTCCAAAGCCAAAACAAAGAAGGTTAGTTACGTTAAATTTCTTTTCTACTTAGTCTTTTCTCCCAACTTGAAAACCTTAACACAACACACCGTTTTTTTCACTGCACAACACTCAAAATTCCCGTGTGGTCTAGTGGAGAAGTTCTTGCTGTTTATTCACTGTCAGAGCCCGAGAGTATCACTGGCAGGCGTCCAAGGGGTGCATCGGTGGGTAGTGGTGATGGCGTACCGACTACAGAAGACTCTGAAGACAGCCGCAAACTCACGTCGAGCGGTGACTCCACTGTAGCTGATGTGCTGGGCTGTGGCTCGGAGCATGAGGGCCTGTCTTGGGGAGGCAACGGAGTGGAACCAGGGCTTGGCACAGCGGGGGTCACGGGCCTGAAAAAACTGTCAATCGTTGACTGACGCAAGGACCGACGATTCTGGCGATTGATGATGCGCTGCCGGAAAGCACGCACTTCCTCCACGAGTTCCACGGGCCCCATCTCCCTGTCGCAGTCCGGGTGTTCCAAGTAGTCTAGGACGAACTCTAGATGTTCCCGGAGTGCGCTCAGCTTGGGGATGGCTGGAGTAGTGTCCTGCTGGGCGGAGTCTGCATCATCATCGCCTTCGTCGTCGGAATCTTCAAGTTCGGGACTGACACCAGCAACCGAAGACGCGATCTCGATATCAGACAACGTCTGATACCCAGGATCGCCCTCGTCGTCGTCCAACCACTCACGAACATCGTCCACATCAACATCGTCGCCGTGCGTACGTAGCCGTGCATGGAAGTCATCCACGTCAAACCCTAGGAAATCGTACTCCACATCTGTTCCGAGAAGCAGACGAGACCAACCATTTTCAAGAGTTTTCACAGGGACTTCCTTCCATGCACTAGCCCAGTTGTACAGCGCAGACTTGATGTTGTAGCGGCGAAGGTTTTCCAAAGTCCGCTTGCCTCGAGTGTCACGTCCTTCCCTGCGCTCGTCCTCGTCCTCGAGAACCACCATCACCTCGTCCAGGAACTTCCGACGGTACAGGCGCTTTGTTGCCACGATCACTCCTTGGTCCATTGGTTGAATGAGAGCAGTCGTATTAGGTGGCAGAAACATGCACCTAATACGGCCATTCTCAGCAACCAAGTCCTTGTCGCACGGGTGGGCAGGTGCATTGTCGAGGAGAAGGAGAGCCTTTACCTGGTCGCGAGGAATTCCCAGTGTCTTCGTCTGGTAATGTATGACCTCCTTGACGAAGTGATGGTGAAACCAGTCTTTGAAAATCACAGCTGTGAACCATGCTTTCAAAGAATGGTACCATACGACAGGAAGGACATCCATCACCCCACGAAGGCACCGAGGCTGCTTTGCACGGCCAACAATAACGGGCTTAAGCCGGTGCATGCCGTTAGCATTGGCACAACACAAAGCAGATATCCGTTCCTTAGAAAGCTTGCGGCCAGGTACACGCTTCTCCGTCTCATCGGCGAGAGTGTTCGTTGGCACCAAGCGATAGAATAGGCCAGTTTCGTCAGCGTTATAGACTTGACCGAGAGTGAGGCCCTCCCTGTCGATCAAGCCTTTCACCTTGTGCCGAAACTCGTCCACTCCATCCTCGTTAGCGTCCAATGCTTCGCCATGTGCTTTACGGTTAGTAAGGCCATGTCGCAACTTGAACGCGAAGAGCCAACCCTCGGATGCCTTGAAGTCTAGGGCGTCGTGAAGCCTTGCAAACTTCTCAGCAGCAGCCTTCAGCTCCGTTCCACGTACCATCACACCAGCTGCACGTTGCTGTCGATACCAAATCAACGTGGAGCGGTCGATCTCTGCATACTTGGGAGTAAACATAACCTTCCTCTCCACGTTGCGTTTGCTTCTCGACGAGAAGTCAGCCGTGTACTGCATGAGCTTGTCTCGGGAACGCTTGATATCAAACAAAGTCGACCGGGCCAGGTTGAACTCGCGGAGAATGCGAGAGGAAGACCAACCCGCATCAACCTTCTCCAATATCTCCCGTTTCTTCTCCAGAGTCAACACCACTCTCTTCCTTTTCTCAGGAGGCGGGGCCATCATCACACACACTAAGAGTAGGGCAGAGAGCAGCAGGAGGCCTTGCAGCAAGTACGGCACCACCACAAAAGCGAGCACGTGGGCAGCCATGACGAAGAGCGTAGGTCTTGTCGCGGTGAGAGACAGGCGGGAAGTGGGGAGGATGCAGCGGCGCTCTATCGGACGTCGGAGGAATGACGAACCAAAACAATGCTCTCACGCGGCGCGCGCGGCAAGTTCAAATTACGGACGGCAAAAAATCGATTTTTTTTTTCCAATTTTTTTGGATTTTCGGACCATTTTGGGAATGTTTGATCCCAGGACGATAAGGTTCGGTTAGTGGGGATGTTCGGTTATTGGGCGTCCGGATATTAGAGGGATTACTGTACTGTACTGAAAAATCCAGTTACCGGTATCCTCCTCACATTTGAAAATTAGGAACGTGTCATCCACATGTCTTCTGTAACAATCTATCTATCTGTTGCCAGACGCCTCAATCCCGTTTGGGGTGGCCACAAACAAATCGCCTCCAAGTTGCCCTGTCCCCCGCCATTTCACTCCCCTGCTCCCAACTCACACCCCCCTCTCTCATATACCTCTCCACCCCATCTCTCCATCTCACCCTCCCCTTCTGTAACAAACAGGCCTAAAATCAATCGGACAGTCCCTTAGTCATTTAATCTCCTTGTTACATAAAAATGAACTGGCAAAAATTGGAACTAAGCTGGACCCCATGGTAACATCATCAACCTGATTTTAAAATTTACTGTTAAAAAAAAGATTCAGAAGTGGCAAATTTAAACAATCTCTTAATTATCTCCTTACTTACAGTATATAAAAAAAAAGTCTGAGGGTTCAAAATTCTCCAAATTATATTTAAAGTCTCATCATGAGGTACATTTGTGAACAAAGACTCAGTGTCATAACTATACTCGATTTTTTTCCAGGTGATGATCCACTTTCGTGAATGTGGCACCTGCGCAGTCCAGCCGCGTGATTGCTTGGTTTCAGTTTCATACCTGAAGTATCATATTTACAAAATATTGTCCTTATATTCCATAAGAGAGTATGGATCAGTTGGCTCAAGGATTGTGTGGGTAAGATTGAAAGTTGGAATACAAATGTGGGCGACTGTGTGTGTGTATGCGCCAATTCATGATCATGCAAGCAGTGTGAGTGAAGAGTTCTAGACAAATGTGGAAGTGTGCATGGAAAAGTTTGGAAGGATCCACGAAAGTGGATCATCAGCTGGAAAAAAATCGAGTATAGTTAATATATACTTCTTTGTACTTTTAGAGTTAAAACTTCGGTCAAATTTTACACGTTGCCCTTATCCGATTTTCGACTTTTCGTTAACATTTTCTAGTAGAACTGATCATTCTAAGAATCTTTTCTTCTATGGCATTTCTCTCGCAAATTGATAATAAACGAGTTACACGCGACTTCCGCCAATCACAATCAGAGATAGGTGGTATTATTTCGTACTTACACCCAACTCACTGACAACAAAAGTGGCTAACTCACCTTATACTTTACGCAGTTCTAAGCATTTTTTCTTCTATGACACTTCCGTCTTAAATCAACCGTTGATGAGTTATGCAATTTATTACACTTATTATTTTCTATGGGAGAGATTTTCCCTGCCATGGTCGGACAATTGTGTGTGTTCGTTGGTGCGTGTTATGTGTGTGGGTGGATAAAGCGCATGCGTAGCACATGAATCAGCCAATCACAAAGCAGAATTTCAAATGCCCCATGCTAGGGCTCGCAAGATTTGAAAGTCAGTTCGTCTCCAACCATAGACTGGGGAGCCTGGAAAATTTATTACTTCACTGCTATTTCACAGTTCTACCAGCAAGAAGATAAAACTGTTGCCTTTGTGTGATCGCATGGTGTTTTACCTTCAACAGGAACAAAGTACCCAAATCAAGGCAAAAGTCTCATTTTACGTGAGGATCAGAAAATGTTGCACTGTCGCCCATCACCAGTTGCCATTACAGCTACAGACGACTCTTCAGATGCAGACGAGGAACTGTAAACTGCTAGGCAAATGCATTATTTCTTATTTACACCCGGTTAGGTTAGGTTTGATGAGGTTTGGTTAATGTCATGGGGGGTCTGGGGGGCAAAGCCCCCCAGTTAGGAAACACGGCCAGGGCTGGGGGGTCTGTGGGGCGAAGCCCCCCAGTTAGGAAACACGAAATCTGTAAGAAGCTTAATATTATTGTCTTCCGAAGGATTTTAGTATTTTTCGTTTGATTTTGATAACAGTTCCAGTAGGAAATCACTCGCTTTTGCATTTTTCCCCCACCCAACACCCCAGTTTCCCACAGGTTTCCCAGTATTCTTGGGGGGAGGGGGAAGAACCGCAAAAAAAATACGTTTCACGTGATAATAGGCGTCCAACCTGAGTGTGTTCTGTTGTTTTTCGTGTGATTTTTGTTGATTTGGACCGGTCCTTTCCACCGGAAGTCGCTAGTGGCGTTCAACAAAAACTAGCGACTTGCGATAGAAACAAAGGTCAAAATCGATCGAATCACACCAAAAACAACAGGAAACACTAAGGTTGCATGAAAAAATCGGATGAGGGCAACGTGTAAAAATGAGGAGTACGTGTAAAGTTTGGTCTTCTGGGACAAACTTTCAAATGTGAGCGGGTGAGCGGACAGAGCGCCCGCTCGTCTGTGATTGCGATTGGTGTAAGTAAATCACGTGTAACTCGTATATTATCAATTTGCGAGAGAAATGTCATAGAAGAAAAGATTCTTAGAATGACCAGTTCTACTAGCAAATGTTAACGAAGTCGAAAATCGGATGAGGGCAACGTGTAAAAATTGACCAAACTTCTATCACAAAACTACTTGAATTCGAAACAGTAAACTCATTAGTGGTGAGTGGTGTCACCAGAAGTTGTAGAAATTTTGCCAAGTTATACCCTGCTGTCTTAATAAAGGAAACTATTGGTCTAAGAGGGATTTCTAACTTTGCTACCGGTAATAGGTAATTTGAACTGTCTGTTATAATGATTATACTTAGCAAAATCATCTGGTAGCTTAACAAACAAAACAAAAACTACAAAAGATGTCATAGTTGTGAAGAGGTTAGTACCTCATCCCTCCAGAGAAAAATACTTTTTCACACCAAAGGTAATGTCTGACGTCCTTCTAAGTGTTCCAAAACATGGTCTCATGATATTACATTAAAATAAAAATAAATGAGGTATTAAATATAGGAGAAAATACCTACCAAATTACCGATCCCCCAAAACTAGCGACGTGTCCAATGTTTATGTTTTGTTTGCGTCCGAGTCCCTATCCACCGGCTTCATGTAGTTACTTAACGACTGCACTTTGTAAACAGAAAACATATTCAAAATGTTGTACATCACATTGAATTCAGTTTTAAAATAAGTTAAAACACGGCTAGGATTGATAATAATTTCAGTTTTCCTTTTCTCTGGTCGTTAACTGGCGTCTGGTGTCTATCAGCTGCTGTATTGATACTATTGTACAGTGCAATCGCTTCCTCGATCAGTGTGTGTGGGGGGGGAGGGAAGTAGGGAAAAAAAAAAAAAAAATCCATTCAGTAGCGACCACCCCAACGAAACCATCTCTGGGGTTACTTGAACATCAGTTTGGTCCCATCCCTATCAAAAGTTAAAGATATGTCCTGGGTTCAAACGTGCTTTTTCAAAACTTTATTACGTTTAAATGCCCTTATTAAAAACTTGGCTGGGTTCCAATTACCTTATTAAAAAGTAACACAACGCAAATACATTTTAAAGGTTGAGGGCACATAGGGCGAGCGTCAGGTTATGACAGGAGGGCCTGTTAACAAACATTTACTGAGCTTAACTTACTGTAATATTAGCGCTGACACAGCTGTTCAATCATGCATTGTCGACGTGGCTATACTATACCCATCCCCTGTCTCACACCTCATCATCCTAGCCTCACACCCAAGGACTAGAAAAATTTATGATCCTTGTGCACACCCTCCAGCTCCTAAACTCATCACCCCAGCCTCACACCCTCCACCCCAGTTTCACACTCCAGCTTCATATTTGTCATCCCAGCCTCACACCCTTCACTCCAGTTTCACACTCCAGCTTCACATTTGTCATCCCAGCCTCACATCTCCTCACTCCAGCTTCACACCCCACCACCCCAGCCTTACATCTCATCACTTCAGCCTCACACTTCATCCCGGCCTCACACCTCATCCCCCCAGCTTCACACTTCATCATCCCAGCCTCACACACCATCACCCCTGCCTAAAACCTCATTATCCCAGCCTCACAGCTCATCACTCCAGCCTCACATTTCATCATCCCAGCACCTGGTTTCACACATCACCCCAGTCTCATATTCCATCACCCCAACCTCATATCCCATCACCCCAACCTCACATCCCATCACCCCAACCTTACACCCCATCAATCCAGCCTCACATCCCATCACCCAAGCCTCACACCTCATCATCCCACCCTCACATATCATCACCCAAGTCTAACAACCCATCACCCAGCCTCACACCCCAACACCCCAGCCTCAAACCCCATAACCTCAGCATCACAACCCATTACCCCAGCCTCACACTGCATCACCCAAGCTTCACACTCCTTCACCTCATTCTCACAATCCATCACCCCAGCCTCACAAGCCATCACTTCAGCATCACAACCTAACACTCCCACATCCTATCCAATCATCCTCTCACAATTCATCAACCCAGCTTCACACCCCATCACCCCTGCCTCACCACCATCACCTTAGTCTTGCACTCTGTTAAGAACAGAGGCTAGGTTACGATGTGCCTTTTAACAGTTTCATGGGCAAGCATGGGAATACCTTAGCTCAGAAGCATAGCCATGGTTCTCCTAAAAAAAAAAAAAAAAAAAAAAAAGTCAGCTTGAGATACACTACATAACACTGTAATCTTAAGTATACAACGGAATGATCTATAGTATTCAGGCCAGAAGAATTCAAGGTAACTATCCTATATCCTAACTTATTCTGGACACAGTAGTATATGTTTTTTTTTTTTTTTTTTTCAATACTGTGTATTTTTCAATAAGGGCCAAGGCATTATCCCTGGGTAGAGGACTAAGGTCTGGAACGTATAGCAATTTATGAGCGGATGCCTTTCCGGATGTCTACCAATGACCCTATGGTGGACTCACACCTACGAGCCTTTGGTCAGAACTGAGCTAGGTAGATCATACCCAATACTTAAAGAGTAACTGCAACACAGACCACCATTAGCTGTCTAACTCTGGCTAGAATAGCAAGATTTCTCACATGAAAGGAGCAACAGTTTTATGTAATGTACCATCCATCCATCATCCAATCATATGCTGCCCCATGAGACACGTAGAAGCGCGGGGCTAGACAAGTTGGTCCTGACATTTAAGATGAGAGTGACCAGCCTCACTCATTCCTAAGTGGCATTACGTGAGCAATAACCCCAACCATCCCTTGGATATAAACCTTCACCGGCTCAATCCGATTGGAGTGCCATAATTACCCACTAAACCACCAGGCACCATAATTTGGTTATATGGTTACCACCCAGTGCAGTAAATGGTTTCCTAGTGTACAGGAAACCATTCAGCTTTGTCACTCAGTGTTGAGTCACCCACAGACAGAAGAAAGAGGAAAGAATGACGAACAGAAAGGCAAAAGAGGTAGTCACCCGTAGGCAGAAGGACGTGGAAAGAATGAAAACAGAAGAGGAAGGAAGGAATGGAGGGAGGAGAGGAAAGGGCAGACACCCGAGAGTAGCACTACATTGAGTGAGTGGATGGTGAGTTGCAATGTACCAATACTTTTAAATATCCACAACTCCTCACCATAAACCCACTCTCATTAAAAAATCTAATCTTTGTACTCAATCAAATGTATAACACACACACACACACACACACACACCTTTCATCACATCATATCTACAATTAATTTATTTATACCCAAACCACAACAGACAACCCTTCTGAAAATACATCCATCCATCCATCATCCATTCCTATGTTGCCCCATGAGAAGTGTTGGAGCCCAGGGCTAGGCAAGTTGGTCCTGACATTTAAGATGAGAGTGACCAGTCTCACTCATCCCTGAGTGGCATTACATGAGCAATAACCCCCAACAAGAGGAAGAAAAGCAGAGAGGAAAGGGCAGACACCCAAAGCAGCACTACACTGAGTGACTGGATGATGAGCACCCCCACCTACCACACTTCTGAAAATATAGTACACTGATACCATATTCCCCACCCTCATCACCTACCACTTACAACTGTTACCTTGCATACCTGTAGATCCAGAGCCTCACCTTCATCATCATCATCTAATCCTGTGTTACCCCATGAGGAGCAGAGGGGACCAGGGCTAGGCAAGTTGGTCTTGGCATTTAAGATGAGAGTGACCAGCCTCACTCATCCCTGAGTGGCATTACATAAGCAATAAACCCCAACCACCCCTTGGATAGAAACCTGAACAGGCTCAATCCAACTGTAGCACCTTAACTCCCCACTAAACCACCAAGCACTAAAATTTGGTTTCATTATACATTATATATATATATATATATATATATATATATATACAGTAATCACTCCAATATCCGACGTAATAGAGCCATAGGTAGGTCCGGATATTGGTTCTGTCCGGATATTGGGCCCCAGCTTATGGACTTGTACTTATGGACCCTAACTCGAAGAAACACCTATACAATTCCCTCTGGACATGCATAGCACCTATTTAAGACCCAAATCACACCAATAAGGCACATAAATGACTGAAATAAATGCAAAAGAAACATAAAATGAGGGTTTAGAAGTAGGTTCATACAATAATAAACATTCTGGTGACTGGCTCCTGGACTGGTACTTATGGACCCTAGCCTAGCCTAACTCAGAAAAACACCTTCCTACTGCACATGCATAGCTCCTAACACCCTATTCACACCAATAAAGGACATTAAAGAGTGAAATGAGGTAAGTATAGTATGGAAAAAAGTACGGTACGAAACATTCTTATGTCCGGATAGTGGGGATGTTCGGATATTGGGCGTCCGGATATTAGAGTGATTACTGTATATATATATATATATAGATAGATAGATATATAGCTATAGATATAGATAGATATAGAGATATAGTGATATATAGATAGATAGATAGATATAGATATATATATAATAGATATATATATATATATATATATATATATGTATGTATATATATATAAATATATATATATGTATATATATATACATATATATATATATATATATATATATATATATATATATATATATATATATATATATATATATATATACAGTAGAACCCCTTTGGTCCGGACCCCTTTGATCCGGATTTCTGTTAATTCGGACAAAATTTAATAATAATAAGCTCCAAAAATATGTTGAAAGTAATTCTAAAGTCATTTTCAGTATCGGCGCAGAAAGCGATCGTCATTCATTTAGTCTCGGATCACGCTAGGTCGCAACATGGGCGCCTGTTTAAACACACACTAGCATTCGTTCCATCAACTAGTTCACCAACCATTTATATTTTTACGCTGTATTTCAAAAGTTAATCCTCCTTACCATGTCCCTTAATGAAAGTGTAGCTTCTGCAGTGAATAAAGGTGTTAAAAGGAGGAGTTTGCTTACACAAAAATGGGTCAGAATATTCTGCAGTGTTTAACCCTTTAAACGCGGATCGTTGCGTTTGCGACGCTCGGCAAAAACGACATAACACCGGAGCGTCGCGTTTGCGATTCTAGTAAATTTTGAATAACCGCGGGCAAGCAGGCTCCAGCTGGTATTTTCTATCAGTACCACCACCCTTTAGCTACAATTAGCATACTTTACCTTAGTACTACTGACCTCCGTTGTTGCCAAGTATCGCGTTTTTTTCCCCCCCTCCCCCCCCACCACGGCCCAGCCAGCCTGGCTGTGATACATGGCAGCGCTCTGACTGCTCAGAACTGTAAATCTGCGCTCTCCTCTCACAAGCAGTTTATGCTACTTGGAAACGCTTGTTTCCCCAGTTGTAACACTAGCTTTTTTTCGCACGGTTTGCCCCTGTTTAGCGTCAGTTTACCCCACGCTTTCAAAGTGACATTATGGCGAGTTCTAGCTCTTCCGAGTCAGTGCAAGCGGCCGACAGGAACGAGAATAAAGTGACGGGTGTAAGGCAGAATAAAAAGCACGCCGCGGTGATCTTTTGGGAAGTAATATGATTGAAAATAATGTAGTATACATGTTTTTAGCTATGAAAATGGAAATGTTTGTTGAGTGACAGAAAGACTGCCGCCGCGCTGCATGTCGGCCGTATGCTTCGTTGATTTTAGCCTTATTTTCAGTGCTTATTGTACAAATACGGATTCCAAACTACCTTTACGTTGTAGTATAAAGTTTACTGTGACAGAATGAGGCTGTGGTAGAGGGGAAACCGGGTTGCTGGAGGTGTGAAATTGAAGATTTGGTTACCCAACTTTACAAGTCTCCACAAGTCCTTGGGTAGTCCACAAAGGCTCAACACCTGTCTCTGGAGAAAGCTGAATGTAAGTACTATCTGCCATACCAAGTATAATGTTCTAGGGTTAATCTCTGATTTTTGGCTAATATTTTCCTACATGTACTCAGACTGCGATACAACCCCGCCACTCAGGGGGGGTCGACTGTTCACGGCCGCGTTTAAAGGATTAATGATTACTGTAGGTTATTTTTTGTACTTAAATGTGCTTTACTTGTACATCAAACATTAGCTTCTTGCCCACATGGGCGTTATCAATATGCCAAAGATGACAATGTATTTTTTGCCTACATAAGTTTTATTTTTATTCCAAATATTACAGTTAATTAATTAATTAATTTTTTTTGCCTACACGGGCCTTAGTCACTTACTACAATTTAAAATGTAGGCTAGTTTTTTGTCATGGCCTTACCTGTAAATTATGCAATACAAAACTATCGTACATGACTAGTTTGGTTATTTTAGTATCCTTTCATCTTTTGCAGTTACGTAGGGTTGACATATGCCACATATGTTAATATTTAACAAACATACCATATGTAGATAGTTTTTGGTGTGAACTGGAGATTACCCTGATGGTCCGAACAATCTGCTAATTCGGACAACCCTTCCCCCCATATAGTCCGAATCAGAGAGGTTCTACTGTATATATATATATATATATATATATATATATATATACAGTAATCCCTTTATATATATATATATATATATATATATATATATATATATATATATATATATATATATATATATATATATATATATATATATATATATATATATATATATATATATATATATATATATATATATATATATATATATATATATATATATATATATATATATATATACACAGTAATCCCTTTATATATATATACAGTAATCCCTCTATTACCTATCCGATGTAATAGAGCCAAAGGCATGTCTGGAAAGTGGGCCTCTGCCTGCTGGACTGGTACTTATGGCCCTAACCCAGCCAAACTTTGAAAGCCACCTAAATAACTCCCTATAGGACATGCATAGCACTTATTTAAACCTATTTAAGACCCTATTCAACCAATAATGGACATAAAGCATGAATTAAATGAAAAGGAACCAGAGAATGAGGAATTAGAAGTGAGTATGGAAAATACTTAGGCCTAGCAGTGTACAAGGTACTGTAGTTACAGCACGTCTGTGGCCACCTCCTTTAACTCTCTAAGGCTCGGGTAGTTTTGAAAATGCTCTTGAAGCATGTGTAGTAATCCAGTGTTGTGCTACACTTAATTCTTTGCACTGTGAGTTATAATTGTTTAACACAGCACATTCTTCTTAATTGCACCACGCATTTCAACCGCCACTTTGCACTCTACACTTAATCCTTCGCACTCTAAATTCTAAGTTCTTAACACTGCACAACACAGTAAATTCCCATGTGGTCTAGTGGCGAGGTATTGCGGTTTATTTACTGTTTATTCATAAAAAATGAGCACAAATGGCATCCACTGCGATGGATGTCTTCCCTGAATGAAGGTTAGGCAGTAACTGGGGACAGGGTTGCCAGATCTGAACTCGGCCACATTATCAAACTCCTCAATTTTCATTACCAAATTTAACTTCTCATCACCAAATTCTTAAAGGAAGCATTTATGCTTCACTAATTATATGTCTATCTGTCTATCATCTATAGCCCGACGCCCTAATCCCACAAAGGGTGGCCGCAGACAAAACGCCTCCAAGTTGCTCTGTCACCCACCATTTGACTACCCTCCCCTCAACTCACCCCCCCTCCCTCATATACCTCTCAACTCCATCCCTCCACCTCATCCTCGGTCTACCCCTCCCTCTCCCTCCCTCCACCTCATCTACATACACCCTCTTAGTCAGTCTTTCATTCTCCATTCTCTCCACATGTCCAAACCACCTCAGTGTATTTCTCCTAATCTTCTCAACCACATCCACATCCACCCCACAAAGTTCCTTCACTTCCTCATTCGTCAACCTGTCCCTCCATGTCACTCCACATGCTCCTCTCAAGTAACTCATTTCCACTGCTCTTGTTCTTGACTTGTTCCCCTCTTGCAAGGTCCACGCCTCGCTTCCATGTGTCAGGGTTGGGATCACAATACTATCATGCAGTGACTACTTAACAAATGGAAATAATCACTCTCCTTATAATCAGCAGCATGTTTTTCTGCGCTATGTATGCTAGCAGATTCATCAAAAAAAGCAGACAGTCCACCGTCTCCATTCTCTATACAGTATCTTCATATGTGTGAAAATCTGTTTGGTAATGGATCATGCTGATTCACTACGAAACGAACTTTTCAGTACCAAATTGGCCCACATTTGGTAATGAAAAATACCAAATGGCAACCATGACTGGGGAGGGAGAAGGAGGAGGAAGGAAGGGGTGAAGGGGCCTTGGTGTAAACAACTGTTTGGCGTCGCGCGGCAATTTCAAATTATGGGTGGGAAAAAATTCGGATTTGAGGGGTATTTTTTTCTTTTTTTGGCCATTTTTGGGTTCTGAAGGTCCAGGCCCACAATATCCAGTAAGTGGGGAGTCCGGAAAGTAAAGGGATTACTTTATACATACTGTATATATATATATATATATATATATATATATATATATATATATATAATATATATATATATACAGTATATATATATATATATATATATATATATATATCTACAGCAAAGGCTTGATATAATGGAATAATTCAGCCAACCCCTATTCCGTTTTATCAAATATTCCACTTTTTCAAGCTTCCGTTCCAAAACCATAGATGGAATGGAATTTTCCGGGAATTTGCGATTTTTCCGATATTTCTTCCCTAACTCATGACCTGAAGCCTATACACAGTTGCTACTAAATTGCTTCTTTTGCTACACACACACATGCTACCTGTGCTAGTCATAATGATACACACAGAGCAGTCAGAACCCACAATAATAACAGCTTGTTTCCGTTACGGACACCCGACGCCTCACGACAGAACGGAAAACTTTCGGTATGTTGCACGTACCTTAAGGAAAAAAGTTGTTCCGTTTTCTCAAGCTTCCGTTTTATCCTGCGTTCATTACATCAAGCTTTTACAGTATATATCTATCTATCTATTGCCAGACGCCTCAATCCTGTACAGGGTGGCCACACACAAATCGCCTCCATGTCACCCTGTCCCCCGCCATTTCACTGCCCTGTTCCCAACTCACACCCCCCTCTCTCATATACCTCTCCACCCCATCCCTCCATCTCATCCTCAGCCTCCCCCTCCCTCTCCCCCCCACCACCTCACTCACATACACTCTCCTCATCAGTCTCTCACACTCCATCCTCTCCACATGGCCAAACCACCTCAGTGTGTTCCTCCTAATGCTTCCTATCACATCCACATCCACACCACAACGCTCCTTTATATCTTATGTGTGTGTATATATATATATATATATATATATATATATATATATTTATATATATTTATGGATCAGTTGGTCAAGGATTGTGTGGGTAAAGTTGAAAGTTGGAATACAAATGTGGGCGATTGTGTGTGTGTATGCGCCAACGCAAGATCGTGCTAGAAGAGTGAGAGAAGAGTTCTGGACAAATGTGGAAGTGTGCATGGAAAAGTTTGGAAGGAATGAGAGAGTGTTTTTGATTGGTGATATGAATGGTAAAGTTGGTAATGTGAAGGTGGATGAAATAGTTGGTGAGTGGGGTGTGCCTGCTGAGATAGATGAGAATGGGAGTGCGTTAGTGGACATTTGTGCTGGGAGGGGGTTGGTGATAGCCAATACCCTCTTCAGGCATAAAATGATCCACAGGTATACATGGCGAGTGATGAGAAGGGTGGGAGGTGAACTGAATGAAAGGAAGGCAATGACTGATTATGTGTGTGTGGATGAAAGGATCCGAAGATGTGTAAAGGATGCAAGAGTGTATAGAGGGTGGGGGAGTGGACTTTCTGACCACTACTTGGTGGTGGCCAGAATTAGGATGCAAGTAAGATGGAGGAATAGAAGAAGGGAAAGACGAGAGGAAGGAGTAGTTGCAAGGAGAGTGGAAAGGTTACAAGAGGATGAGAAAAAGGCAGAGTATAAGAGAGAAGTGGAGGAACGATTGGGCAAATATGAATTGGAGCAGATGGGAGACGTGGAAGGTGTGTGTTATTTACAGAAGAAATATGTGCAGCATGTGATGTGGTGTGTGGAAGGAAGAGAAGACAGAGGGGGGTGCAAGGAACAGAGTGGTGGACTGAAGAGGTGAAACAGGCTGTGGCACAAAAGAAGAAAGCATACAATGAATGGATGAGAAATAGGGGCGTGGAAGAAGTTGAGAGGCGGAAGAGAGAGTTATATGTGGAAAGGAAGAGAGAGGTGAAAAGATTAGTAAGAGAGAGTAAGAAGAGAGTGGATGAGGAATTTGGAAGGAATTTGAGTGTAAAGTGGAGGGACTGTAAGAAAATGTTCTGGAGAGAAGTGAAAAGAGTAAGACAGGGTGGAAGTGAAGTTAGCAGGGGAGTGAAAGATAAAAATGGTAGATTACTAGTGGAGAAGGGAGAAAAAGTGAGCAGATGGAGAGAACACTTTAAGGAATTGTTGAACGTAGAGGATGGAAGTAATGCGAGTATAAGTGGCTGGGGAATGGCTGGGAGAAGGAGGGAGGTGAGAAGACAGGAAGAAATCAGTAGGATAGAAGTTGTGGAAGCAATGAAGAAAGTTAAATCGGGGAAAGCCCCAGGAATTGATGGAGTGTGTGGTGAAATGCTGAAGCATGGGGGAGAGATAGTAGTAGAATGGATGTGGAAGATGTGCAGATTGGCCTGGGAGGAAGGTAGAGTCCCGGAGGATTGGAAGTCAGGTATAATTATTCCCTTGTACAAAGGAAAAGGGGAAAAAGAAGTGTGTGGTAATCATAGGGGCATTTGTCTTCTTAGTATAATAGGAAAAGTGTATGGTAGGATACTTATAGACAGAGTTAGAGAAAGAACAGAGAAATTAGTTGGAGAAGAACAGGGAGGCTTTAGGAAGGGAAGAGGTTGTGTAGATCAGATATTCATTCTTAGATCTTTAGTGGAAAAATTTCTAGAGAAGGGAAAGAAGTTGTATGCGGCTTTCATGGATTTGGAGAAAGCATATGACAGGGTGGATAGACAAGGATTGTGGAAAGTGTTAAGAATATATGGAGTAGATGGGAAGTTGTTGAATGCTGTGAAGAGTATGTACGATGGTGCGAAGGCTGCAGTGCGTGTGGATGGTGAACTAAGTGAATTTTTCTCTTTGAAAGTTGGTTTGAAACAGGGATGTGTCATGTCTCCATGGTTGTTCAATCTGTACATGGATGGGGTAATAAAAGAGGTACAAGGTAGGGTAGTGGATGTTGGAGTGGCCCTGGTGAGAGAGGATAGTGTTTGGAAACTCCCTGTACTGTTGTTTGCAGATGATACTGTGTTGTTGAGTGAAGACGAAGGGGAGCTGCAAGGCTTGGTGGATGAGTTTGAGAGAGTGTGTAAGAAATGGAACCTAAAGGTGAATGTAGGGAAGAGTAAAGTGATGGTCTTTGAGAGAGGTGAAGTTAGTGAATGTACAGCGAGGTTGGATGATGAGGAATTGGAAAATGTGAGTACGTTTAAGTACTTGGGTAGTGTGATGAGTAAGGATGGAGGTTTGGAGGGTGAAGTGCTTGAAAGGGTACAGCAGGGAAGAAAGGTTGCTGGTTCTTTGAAAGCAGTGATAAGAAACAGGGAAGTGAGCATGGAAGTGAAAAAGTTACTACATGACAGTATTGTGATACCAACTCTAACGTACGGAAGTGAAGCTTGGACATTGTTGGAAGGACACAAGTCAAGAGTGAGAGCAGTGGAAATGAGTTATTTAAGAGGAGCCTGTGGAGTCACGTGGAGAGACAGGCTGACGAATGAGGATATAAAGGAGCGTTGTGGTGTGGATGTGGATGTGATAGGAAGCGTTATGAGGAACACACTGAGGTGGTTTGGCCATGTGGAGAGGATGGAGGATGAAAGACTGACGAAGAGAGTGTATGTGAGTGAGGTGGAGGGGGGAAGAGGGAGGGGGAGGCCGAGGATGAGATGGAGGGATGGGGTGGAGAGGTACATGAGAGAGGAGGGTGTGAGTTGGGAGCAGGGCAGTGAAATGGCGGGGGACAGGGCGACTTGGAGGCGATTTGTTTGTGGCCACCCCAAACGGGATTGAGGCGTCTGGCAATAGATAGATAGATAGATAGATATTTATATATATATATATATATATATATATATATATAGTGGGGGCACTCACCATCCACTCAATCAATGTAGTGCTGCTCTCGGGTGTCTGCCCTGTCCTCTCCTCCATCCTTCTTTCCTTCCATCTTCTTCTATCTTTCTTTCCTTCATTCTTTACTCATCCTTCTGCCTACGGGTGACTTTACACTCCCTCTTCTGTCTTTCATTCCTTCATTCTTTCCTCTTCCTTCTGCCTATGGGTGACTCTACACTGAGTGACAAGCCAAATGGTTTCCTGTACACCAGGAAACTATTTACTACGCTGGGTGGTAACCATATAACCAAATTTTGGCGCCTGGTGGTTTAGTGGGTAATTATTGTGCTCCAATCGGATTGAGCCAGTGAAGAGGTGGTTGGAGTTTATTCCTCACGTAATGCCACCCAGGGATGAGTGAGGTTGGTCACTCTCATCTTAAATGTCAGGACCAACTGCCTAGCCCCGGGCTCCTACGCTCCTCATGGGGCAACGTGGGATTAGATGATGGATGGATGGATGGATGGATATATACATACTGTATATATATATATATATACATATATATTATGCATCTGACTCTGGGCATAGGTTTCACAGCCTGCTCCCAAGGCCCAGCAGTCCCAGTACATACCATACACCTCTACATGTCACCACTTCAGCGCCAACACCCACCGTCCATACTGAATACATGCTAGGGGTGTCTTATTCAGGACTGCTGTATTGGTATTAGCGGGGGTATTTTTATGACACGTCGGCAGATCTTATGGTAGATCAGTAAAGTTTGGTTTTATGAAATTCAAATCCTGTTCCCTGCCCCAGCAGGGATTTGAACCTGGGTCTGGTAGGATTGCAGGCCACTATTCTAGCAACTGAGCCACTGCCTCCCCCGGGTTACCACCCAGCAAAGTAAATGGTTTCCTGGTGTACAGGAAAACATTTGGCTTGTCACTCAGAGTAGAGTCACCCATAGGTGGAAGAAGATGAAAGAATGAAGGAAAGAAAGACAGAAGAGAGAGTGTGAAGTCACCCATAGGCAGAAGGAAGACGAAAGAATGAAGGAAGTAAAGACAGAAGAGGAATGAAGGAAGAAAGGAAAGGGCAGTCATGTTAGGGCAGCACTACAAGTAAGTGGATGGTGAGTGCCCCCACCTACCACCCTGATAATATAAATTATATCAACTCAAAACATTTACCTTACATTACCTCTTTTTTCATGTTCTTTTATTCAACTATAAGACATCTTCATACACAATGTGTATACAAACTACAACTGTATAATCTACTGTGCAACTTCCTGAAAACCTAAATTGCATCCATTGCCTATCAAACATTATCAATACAAATCACAGGTACAGGATAAACTGCTAAATACATATATAATAGTTTTATATAAAGGTTAATCCTATTTATACTATCAACTAAAAGGCACATTATATCAAAATTCCTAACATCCATCAACTACCTGTATCAGTATATACTTGTTGTCTTAAGTCTCTATGTACCTGGTACATATTTAAAGTGCTATTAAGCTTTCATTTAATCATGTTTTTAAGGCTTACCAAATATCTTCTGGGCAAAAATGAAAGTAACTATGCTAGTAGATAAAAGACAAACTCAAATTCGGTCTTGCATTGAAATGTCAGTGATCATAACCGTCCTAACCACACTTCGTAATAGTAAATGGGGTAGGCAGGATACATGAAATGGAAAACACAAAAGTGGAAAAACTATCAACAAAGCACCAAGCAAACTGGTAATACATACTTTCATCATCATTCAAGCCTTCAAAATTCTCACTCTGCTCTATGTACAAACCAAGCACACCATGTGCTTTATCTGATTAAAGCAATGTCCATAATAAATGTGAAGCAAAACAATGTTAACTACTGTACTATTATGTTTAGTAAAATTACCACCCTACATCTAAACTCTTGCATTATCTAATCTTCCCCAGGCTTGAAGAAAGTCTGCTACACCAATCTATATTGTTGCACTCCATTAACTTAAAAGCCTTGCTACTTGCTGGAAAGAACATACAACTGAATATTTGGTCATATTGAGTTAAATTTTACCTCTTATTAAAATGTCATTACATACAGAAGGCTGACTCTTTAAAGATAAGATTAATGCAGGATGATATATATATATATATATATATATATCACTTGTCACTTCAACATTGCACCTTTCAATTACAGTATAGTCACTTTACTTCAGCTAAGATTAATGTAGGATGATGAAAGTAAGCCTTTACAACAGCTTCCTTCTCAAAGGGACTGAATAATAGACTCCTTTGTGAAACAAAATAAAATTGTTATGGAAAGCTAAATAATGGCTAGTTTAGCATACTCTGTAATTCAAAAAAGTTGTAAAAAGTTAATAATCAGAAAGACATATTGGAAGTACACTATGTGGCATTACTAACCACAGCATACTGGTATTCCAGAACACATTGGAAGAGAGTGGCATTATTTGTTATTTAGCAGTTTATCCTAGTTTAATTATTGTATATTTAGAGAAAGCAAGAGGTATGGTGTGTAAATGAAAAGAAGCCTTGTAATGCCAGATAGTAGCTGAAGTAAAGTGACTATACTGTAATTGAAAGGTGCAATGTTGAAGTGACAAGTGATATACCGGTATATATATATATATATATATATATATATATATGTATATATATACACTTCAACATTGCACCTTTCAATTACAGTATAGTCACTTTACTTCAGCTACTATCTGGCATTACAAGGCTTCTTTTCATTTACACACCATTGAAGTGACAAGTGATATACCGGTATATATATATATATATATATATATATATATATATATATATATATATATATATATATATATGTATATATATACACTTCAACATTGCACCTTTCAATTACAGTATAGTCACTTTACTTCAGCTACTATCTGGCATTACAAGGCTTCTTTTCATTTACACACCATATCTCTTGCTTTCTCTAAATATACAATCATTAAACTAGGATAAACTGCTAAATAACAAATAATGCCACTCTCTTCCAATGTGTTCTGGAATACCAGTATGCTGTGGTTAGTAATGCCACATAGTGTACTTCCAATATGTCTTTCTGATTATTAACTTTTTACAACTTTTTTGAATTACAGAGTATGCTAAACTAGCCATTATTTAGCTTTCCATGACAATTTTATTTTGTTTCACAAAGGAGTCTATTATTCAGTCACTTTCAAGTACCTAATATCAGCCATTACTTTAATAAAAACAATAGAAGCTAATCCCTTACTTCCCTTTTGGATGCTCCAGACAGCCTTGGGTGTGGAACAGCCTGAGGCTAGGCTACCACAATCCAGATCATTCAGGCTGCAGAATACCACTCTGTCACTGGCAACAGTTTACAGGATAAATAACCACTGACCATCTTCCGGATCTGAACCACAGCATGCTAATGAATGGCTTCCACTGACTAATATATTCTGGCCGTTCTAAGAAATCATACACTGATGTTTTTTTTTTTTTTTACTGGTCTCAAGTCTTCAATCTCTGCAAAGTTACTAAAGTTCTTACATATTCTTATATCTCTTGAACAGCATTATTCCACTGTAGTACATCAACAGCACACGAAGATCTGATCTTAACCCCTAGGATACGCAATTCGATCGACCGAACTTCCCTGAAAACCTGTATGTGGAGCCGATTTTTCAAATCTTACAGAAGTAAAAAGTTTTGTGGCTAAGGTTTAGAGCTTGAATTTGCACACCATATGCCTCAAACCAGAGCATTCTAGACCAACTGGTTACTGAGCTTTTGCCTGCCAAAGATTGTCAAAAACTGACTGGCAACCCTTGCATATAGGGAGAGAAAAAAAAAAATTGCACCAACATCAATTTTGGTATTACAGAATGAAAGATCTTGATATTACACACCAGAAAATGTATATATTATTCTCATATGTCAAATGTTTACCACGTAGCCACAGCAAGAAAGTAGCAGGAGGTGGAGGGAGTATGAAGGGATGAAGGGAGTATGAAGGGATGGAAGGGGAAGAATGAGGGAGGAAGGTGGAGGGAGGATGGTGGGGGGAGTGTGGCATAGAAAAATCAGCTTTATAGAGTTGGTAAGAGGAGCTGTGAGTCCTGTCACATTCGGGGGAGGGGAAGAGGGAAGAGAAGGTTCGAGGGAAAGGTAGATGGCGAGAGGGCGGTGGGGGAATCACCCCCCCTCACTGTGGGTAGGGGGCTGGATCCTCCCCCCACACTACTCAGAACTTAGTACTCATTGGTTTGCATCAATATACGTCACAATTGGGCTGAAGCCTAGTGGCCGCAGTTTTTTTCAAAGGCTCCTCTATTGATCCTATACGGCATCAGCCAAATTCTGGAAAAGGATCAATCAATCCTATTATTACTTTAGGTGTTAAGTCTCATTTATTAATCTAGTATGTCTTTTTTTTCAGATGTTGCAATATCACATAATTTAATAATTTAAAGATTACTTTTCAATGTATAAATCTCTGTATAATTCCACCTGATATTTCTACTTCCTTCACTACATTAGATAAATATTCATTTTACCTTCCTGTTAAACTTTTATATCAATTAATCTGTCAAAGAGTTTTGTGCTCTTTTTAAGGTTTGCATCAGTTTTAATCATTATAAAGAAATGGTCACTTGCAAATTTTGGGCAACAAGGAGATAGAAAATACTGACAGAGCTAATTTTGGTGGTACAGTATTAGCACAAATCACGCTTACAATAGAAATCTATCGTCTGAAAACAGCTTTGACATAATATCAGGTACGGTACTTGCTAACCAATATTATGCATCAATTTAGAGATAAATAAGGAAAGCACAGTATCAAAGACTGTCTGTAGTTTGTGTTTGAGAAACTGATTATTTTCCTTACTTAAATGGTAGGCGGTGGTGACCATCATCCACTCACTTGATGTAGTGCTGCCTACTTTTTCCTTAGCCTTTATCATTCCTTTTCTGTGCCTGCCCTCCTCTCTTCCTATTTTTCCCATCTTTCCTGCCACTTCTTATTGCTTTTCTTTCCCTTACAGGTGGCTTTACATTAAATGACAGGCCAAATGGTTTCTTGTAAGCCAAGAAACCATTTACAACACTGGGTGGTAACCATATAACCAAACCATACATGCTCCCTACATGTCAACAAGTGGGTTGGTGGAGGGTTAGTGCCCCTCCCCGTAAAACAAATAATTTGAAGTCAAATGGCCACCCCTTACAGGATTATGGTGTCTGGCAACAGCTTGATAGATAGATAATCAAAGCATAATATTATTAAGCTAAAACATGATATTGTCAATTCTGTTTTCATCCATCCATCCATCATCCAATCCTACGTTGCCCCATGAGGAGAGTAGGAGCCCGGGGCTAGGCAAGTTGGTCATGACATTTAAGTATGAGAGTGACCAGTCTCACTCATCCCTGAGTGGCATTATTTGAGCGATAAACCCCAACCACCCCTTGGATATAAACCTTCTCCAGCTCAATCCAACTGGAGCACCGTAATTACCCATTAAACCACCAGGTGCCAAAATTTGGTTATATGGTTAACATCCAGCATAGTATATGGTTTCCTGGTCTACAGGAAACCATTTGGCTTGTCACTCAGTGTAGAGTCACCCCCAGGCAGAAGAAAGAGGAAAGAATGAGGGAAAGAAAGAAGAAGGAGAGTACAGTCACCCATAGGCAGAAGGACGAGGAAAGAATGAAGGAATGAAAGACAAAAGAGGATGGAAGGAAAGCAGGATGGAGGAGGGGAAAGGGCAGACACCTGAGTGCAGCACCACATCGAGTGAGTGGATGCTGATGTAGTGCTGCTCTCGGGTGTCTGCCCTTTCCCCTCCTCCATCCTTCCTTCCTTCCATCCTCTTCTGTCTTTCTTTCCTTCAGTCTTTCCTCTTCTTTCTGCCTATGGGTGACTGTACACTCCCTCTTCTGTCTTTCTTTCCTTCATTCTTTCCTCTTCCTTCTGCCTGTGGGTGACTCTACACTGAATGACAAGCTAAATGGTTTACTGTACACCAGGAAACCATTTACTATGCTGGGTGGTAACCATATAAACAAATTTTGGCACCTGGTGGTTTAGTGGGTAATTATGGCGCTCCAGTCAGATTGAGACGGTGAAGGTTTATATCCAAGGAATGGTTGGGATTTATTGCTCACGTAATCACACACGATTAATCTATTAAATGTGATTTATGGAGATATGAAAATGATCAATGACAATATTTTCAGCTTCTTTGCAGTCCAAAACTCGCAAGTGGCCCACTGAAGGCTTTACTGAAATTGCCGAAACCAATCATTATTTCTTAATTTTCTAGGCAACATTGTTGAACCGGAATACTGTCACTCAGACAGTAAAACCTGGATATGGGGGTATGTGTATATCCTCAATTTCCCAATTTCTGCTCACGTGTTCCAGTTTATTTAGGTACACATGCATTTTACTGTCATCATCATTATCATCTAATCCAGAATTGCCCCCATAAGGGGCATAGGAACCAGGGACAAGGCAAGATGGTCCTGACATTTAAGATGAGAGTGGCCAGCCTCACTCATCCCTGAGTGGCATTACATGAGCAATAAACCCCAACCACCCCTTGGATATAAACCTGCACTAGCTCAACCTGATTGGAGTACCTTGATTACCCACAAAACCACCAGGTGCCATAATTTGGTTACATGGTCACCATCCAGTGTAGTAAATGGTTTCACTTAGTGTAAAGTCACCCATAGACAGAAAGAAGAGGAATGAATGAAGGAAAGAAAGACAGAAGAGGAAGGAAGGAAAGAAGGAAGGAAGAAAGGAAAGAGCAGGCACCCGAGGGCAGCACTACATTGAGAGAGTGGATGGTGAACGCCCCCACCTACCACTTATAATGATCTTATGATTTTACGTAATATGCTATTATATTGCATACCACTTCATGGTGCCACACATAAAAGAATACTTCCTCTTGAAGGAATTCCCATACTGGGGTTGGTCATGGTACAACAGAAGTTTTCTCTGGACTTTGAGCTAAAAATAAGGGCTAAAATCAGCTAATTACTTCCAAACAATCACTGGGAACTATGGTACTGTATATGGAAAAAAGAAATCTTAGGTGTGTAATAAAATTTGTACCAATATGTGCCTCAGTTTAGATTCTGATAACTTACTTATGGCTGAGTTTCCTGTCTAAGAGTGATGCCAGTGTGAGTAGTTACCAAGCTGGTAGCCACACTGCACTCTCATGATAGTACTCCTTAGGGATGATGGCAGCTGACCATCTACTACCTTTAAAAATATGTTCGGCTTGCAGTTCAAGATTTCTTTATCTGTTTGCACATAAGGGAAGTCACACTTTATCATCTTCCTCCATATCATCCTTGTCTTTCACATTTTCTGTCACCATACCATTCTTGTTAGTTTCTTCCCAATCCTCTGCCCTATTCTGACTCTTGCCCTCTTCAACCCCTGCCTCATTCTGACTCTTTCCCTCCTCAACCCCTGACTCATCCTGACCCACATTTTCTCCAGTCTCTGTCTCAACCTGACTCATTCCCTCTTCCACTCCTGCCCCATCATGACTCTTTTTTTTTTCAACTCCAGCCCCATCCTGACCCATTCCCTCTTCAACTATTGCCTCATCTTTCACCTTTGCAACTCCCGCCTCATCCTCAACATTTATCCCATTCTGATCCTTACACTGCAACTGCTGAGTCTCACCTAGACTTGACCTACTATCTATTAACTTTTCTTGGACTTTCTTTTCTACATTTTGTTCTCCCTTTCTCTTAGTGGCAATGGTCACTACATTGTACTTTGAATATCTGGAAAAATACCATGGTAGGAGACTGAGGCAACAAATATTTTTTATCACCTCAACATTTAAAACTACTTCAGAAGTTTTCACATCAGGGGTGTTCTGTGGGTGAGCTTCTTGGAGAATCTTTACCAAGGAAGCTATCAGAGTCTCACGCTTTACTGAGCTGTTGTTGCGAGCTTTGAATGCAACGTAAAAAGTCTTTCCACTCTTTTCAAAGAATGCTTCTGCTAGATGCTTTACAGCTTTCTCTATATCATCTTGGAAAGCTTTACAAGTAACCTGAACTGGGATAAGCCTGAGAAGCCGCTTTGTACATTGTTCCTGAGTGTCAATGATGTGATCCATGATGGCTAATGAGAGAGATAAGGGGTCGGGCAGGGTAGTCTTGATAAAGATGCAGTTAGAAGCTCCACTATCCACGAGATGAAACCTTGTATACTGTTTCTTCTTCTGCCTCTCTGGCTGGCCTGAGCTCTGGGTCTGCATTACTTTCAGGTCTGCCTGTGTATGCAAGACTAAATATCATCATCATCATCCTGTCTCTTGTTTCCCACTTGCAGGTGGGGTAAGGTAGTGTATACAAAACCAAGAAAAGGAAAGAATACAGCAGTGAGAGCACTAATTAATACCATGCCCAATGAAATGAGCCACAAATGCATTCATTCACCAATCAAGCCCCTGGAATCCTAGCTCCATCTCTATATATCTATCTATCTATTGCCAGATGCCTTAATCCTGTAAGGGGTGGCCACAAACAAATTGCTTCCATGTCACTCTGTCCCCTGCCATTTCATTGCTCTGCTCCCAGCTCACACTCTGCTCTCTCATGTACCTCTCCACTCTATCCCTCCATCTCATCCTTGACCCGCCCCTTCCCTCTCCCCCCATCCACCTCACTTACATACACTCTCCTCATCAGTCTCACTCTCCATCCTCTCCACATGGCCATACCACCTTAATGTGTTTCTCCTAACGCTGAAGTGTGTGGTGAAATGCTGAATATGAGGGAGAGACAGTAATAGAATGGATATGGAAGATGTGCAGATGGGCCTGGGAGTAAGGTAAAGTCCCGAAGGCTTGGAAGTAAGGTATAATTATTCCCTTGTACAAAGGAATAGGGGAAAAAGAAGTGTGTGGCAATCATAGGGGCATTTGCCTTCTTAGTGTAATAGGAAAAGTATATGGTAGGATACTAACTGACAGAGTTAGGGAAATAACAGAGGTATTAGTTGGAGAAGAACAAGGAGGTTTTAGGAAGGGAAGAGGTTGTGTAGATCAGATATTCATTCTTAGATCTTTGGTGGAAAAGTTTCTAGAGAAGGGAAAGAAGCTGTATGCAGCCTTCATGGATCTGGAGAAAGCATATGACAGGGTGGATAGACAAGAATTGTGGAAAGTATTAAGAATCTATGGAGTAGATGGGAAGTTGTTGAAGGCCATGAAGAGTACGTATGAGGGTGCTAAGGCTGCAGTGTGTGTGGATGGTGAACTAAGTGAATTTTTCTCTTTGAAGGTTGGAGTGAAAAAAGGATGTGTCATGTCTCCATGGTTGTTCAAACTGTATATGGATGGGGTTTAAAAAAAAAAAAAAAAAAAAAAAAAAAAAAAAGCAGGGCAGTGGATGTTGAAGCAACCCAAGTGAGAGAGGGCAGTGTTTGGAAACTCCCTGTACTGTTGTTTGCAGATGATACTGTGTTGTTAAGTGAAGACAAAGGGGAGCTGCAAGGCTTGGTGGATGAGTTTGGGAGTGCGTGTAAGAAACGGAATCTAAAGGTGAATGTAGGGAAGTGTAAAGTGATTTTCTTCGAGAGACGTGAAGCCAGTGAATGTACAGTAAGACTGGATGGGGAGGAAATGGAGAATGTGAGTGCATTTTTAAGTACGGTACTTGGGTAGTGTGATGAGTAAAGATGGAAATTTAGAGTGTAAAGTGCTAGAAAGGGTGCAGCAGGGAAGAAAGGTTGGTGGTTCCTTGAAAGCAGTGATATGAAACAAGGAAGTGAGCATGGAAGTGAAAAAGTTATTACATGACAGTACCGTGATACCAACTCTGACATATGGAAGTGAGGCTTGGATACAAGTCAAGAGTGAGAGCAGTGGAAATGAGTTATTTGAGAGGAGCCTGTGGAGTCACATGGAGAAACAGACTGATAAATAAGGATGTAAAGGAGTGTTGTGGTGTGGATGTGATAGGAAGCATTAGGAGAAATACACTGAGGTGGATTGGCTATGTGGAGAGGATGCAGAGTGTGAGACTGACAAGGAAAGTGTATGTGAGTGAGGTGGAGGGGGAGGAAGGGGGGGGCCAAGGATGAGATGAAGGGATGGAGTGGAAAAGTATATGAGAGAGGGGGTGTGAGTTGGGAGTAGGGCAGCGAAATGGTGGGGGACAGGACGACATGAAGGCAATTTGATTGTGGCCACCCCATATGGGATTAACCCTTAGCCGGCGGTGGAACTATATGTAGACTGTGTAAAATCGACTGAAAAATTGCGGGGAGACTATATATAGATGCTACCCCCAAAATTGTCCCCTGTAAATCCTAGCAGTGACTACATATAGACAGTAATGTGTGAGTGCCCTAGAGCCTCAGATATCCCTATCTGGCAACCTACGGGTAGTGGTTGGCCTATATAAGGGTGAGCACCTGATGACTCACTCAGTCAGTTCCCAGCTCTTGGAGGGGTGCAGCACTCTTTTGTTTCTCCTGTAGAACCCCAACCATGCTTTTCTTTTGATATTTGGATGTCATACAGTACAAGTCCCATTATTCGGCATCTATGGGACCAGGATGATGCCGAGAAATTAGATTTGCCGAATAATCAAAAACCTACCCACTCAGTACCTTAAATATATTGGTGAACACTCATCACCACCTACGGTACGGTATTACAACTGTGTTTGGAGAGAGTACTGTATACTGTACAATACTGCAATCAATACAGTACTATACCTGAATCTGAAATACAGTATATATATATATATATATATATATATATATATATATATTAGTGAACATATACAAGTGTAATGACACAGTAGGCATACAAGTCAGATAACACTTCCTGGATGGCCGAAATGATACGGAATATTACCTACCAGCTCAGTACATCACTTGTATTGGTGAACTCATCACTACTTATATTATTACAAATATGTTTGGAGTGAGTACTGTATATAGTACTTTTTCCAAACAAAATAAAATAGTTGGAAAATTGCATAAAATAAAGTAAAGGGATCTGAATTGGTAAGGTCTTCTGATGAACGTTATAACTTACATTTAGCACTCATTCTTTTGTTCATTTTTTTTTGTTTACATGTGAAAGGAGAGTACTGATGGAAACAGTAATGTATTCCATGAACCCCTTAATAACCTCCGACATTGAACAACCCTTTACAGTACCGATGTCGAGTTAGTGAGCTATGGAAAAACTGTGAACAATTATGGGAATGGAACGAAGGTCACTGGTATGATTACACGACTCTACCTACGATTCCAAGCAGTCAGGGGGTCAGTTAATCTCAGATGTTTTCGCCCATTTGGTAAATGCACCGTAACTTTATTAATTCTCCAGTCAATCATAGCGAATCATAGCATGGGTTTAGGAAGCTAAATAACACATTTCTAGGTGCACCAGACGATTATCTTCACATCTTATAAGAAAATGGAAGAAATTAAATCCCTCTCTGAGTACGTAAAGTTCTTCCATTCTTCTGAAATCAATTTATTTTTCTTAAAGATGGGAAGATAATCGTCTGGCTCACCTAGCAATGTGTTATTTAGCTTCCTAAACCCATGCTATGATTTGCTATGAGTCATGGAAAGACTGATAAAGTTACGGTGTATTTACCAAATGGACGAAAACATCTGAGATTAACCGACCGCCTAACTGCTTGGAATCGTATCGTAGTCATGCAAACATACCAGTGACCTTCATTCCCTCCCCATAATTGTTCAGTTTTTTTATAGCTCACACTAACTTAACATCACTGACATCGGCACTGTAAAAGGTTGTTCAATGTCGGAGGTTATTAAGGGGTTAATGGGATATATTACTGTTTGCATCAATGCTCTCTCTTTCACGTTAAGCACAAAAACAAAGAAAAGAATGAGAACTAAATGTACGTTTAACTTTCATCAGAAAGACCTTAGCAATTCATATTCCTCCAGTTTATTTTTAAGTATTTTTCTGACTTTAGGTTAGGTTAGGTTCGGTTAAATACAGTTAAACTCGGTTAGGTTAGGTTAGGTTCAGTTACACAGGACAGTCCCACCATTATGCTGAGGAATAAAAATACTAGAGCTGTCACAGCCGTACAGCTAAAAACAACAGGGAAACTGATTTAACAAGCAACATTTATTTATGGGTAATGCATTACAGTGTCATGGGCTACTCAATTACCGGTAAGTCATTTTCATGAAGGCATCAAGAATGAAAGAATTTCAAGAATTAGCGTGGGGGCTTGGAACGTAACCCTCGCTAATTTGGTGGGGGTGGTTATTGTAGTGTATGATACTGTGCAATATTGTAATCAATACGGTACTATACCTGAATCTGAATAAAAATATAGAAATTAGTGAACATACAGAAGTGTAATGAAACATTAGGCCTACAATCCACAGATCTCACTTCCTAGACTGCCGAGATGATTCCGGACATATGCCGAACAATCAATGATTTTCGTAAATGGGACTATTTCTCAAAACTGCCGAAATGTCGGATCTACCGAACAATCAGCTGCCGAATAATAGGACTTTTACTGTACTTAGAATCATGTACCATAGGAGAAACAAACCCATTAGTGATGATGAGATGCAAATGATTTTAGATCAGGATTTGGATGATGATTTTCTTGCTGATATTAGTAGCGATACCTCTTCTGACAGTAATGGTGATGACACTGACAGTGGTGATGAATCTCAGCTTGAGATTGCAGATGAACAAGATGATAGTCTGTCAAATGCAGAAGATAATGGTAATGATGACAGTCCTGCAGTTGGGTGGTTGGGCCATTCTTCAGTTAGTAGAGGATGACTGTCATTTACTGGAGACACAGGGGTGAAGGCAGTTTTCCAAAATCCTCAGGACCCACTGGAGATTTTTATGTCCTTTGTAGACAAAGATATAGTTGAACATATAGTTAGAGAAACAAACAAATATGCTGCCAAGGTCTGTGAAGAAAAGAGAAGAAAGGGAAAAATGATGAGAAAGAGTAGAGGTCTGATGTGGAAGGAAACTAATGTTGGGGAGATGTATACCTTTTAAGGTTTGGTAATTTTACAAGGCATAGTAAAGAAGCCTACAATCTACTCCTACCACTCCACCAACCAGATGCTTGCAACATCTTTTTTTGGGAAATGCATAAGCAGGGACAGATTTGCACTTCCCCTGAAGTATTTGCATTTTACTGACATGGAAAGTAATGATAACCCTGCTTACAAATTTAGGGAAGTGTTAGATCAGTTTAGGCACAGATACATATCTAATTACATCCCCAAGGAAAATATTAGCATTGATGAATCCCTGGTTATCTGGATAGGAAGACTGAAATGGAAAAGGTATATTCCCCTAAAGAGGGCAAGGTTTGGCATGGAGACCTATATCCTAGCAGAAGCTGAGACAGGGTATGTATGGGATCTTTTGCCATATACAGGGAAAGGCACAGAATATGACTGCCAAATATCAGGGCTGTCAGATCAAGCCATAGCCAAACTTTCCAAACCAACTAAAATTGTTCTTGCCCTAATAAAGTCTCTACTAAATAAGGGTTATGTGCTTGGAATGGATAACTTCTATGCTTCACCTGAACTGTTTGATATCCTCTTAGCTCATGGAACTGATGCCATAGACACAGTAAGATTTAACAGGAAGGGACTTTCTGAGGAAGTAAAACAAAAGAAGCTAAAAAAGGGAGAAACAATCTCCAGGTTCAATGGCAAAGTGATGCATATGAAATGGAGAGACAAGAAATATATAAATATGCTCAGCACACTCTATGATGAGTCCATGGAAATTGTACAGTCTGGTGGGAAAGAGGTAAGCAAGCCAACTGTGTGCATCAAGTACAAAAAACTGCACATGGGAGGAGTTGACCTAATGGATCAGATAACATCTGCCTCATGTGTAACATGCAAGAGTGTTACAAAGTACTAGAAGATATTTTTCAGGCTGATAGAAATGAGTTTGCATAACTGTCATGTAATCTACTAGAGAATTGGTAGCCAGAAAAAAGTCCTTGACTTCAAGTTGCACTTGATTGAACAGATAGTGCATGCATTTGGCAAAGATGTTTATTGGATAAAGAAACCCACAAGCTCAGTCACTCTTGGGCCTTGCCCTACAAGACTGCGTGGAAGACATTTTCCAATAGAGACAGAGTCAGGTGATGGTGAAACTACAAAGAAGGTTCAAAGGAGATGTACCTACTGTGCAATGCAAAAGAAAGTAAGGAGAAGCATCTACAGCTGTGATGTATGTCAAGTTACATTGTGCATTACTCCATGCCTTAAGCTGTATCATACATCAGAACACCTTCCAAAGTAAGAGGGTGAAAGCATCACAGTAATAGATGAAAAGAAAAATGTCATAAGATGCAGCAATGAAAGATTAGGTTACGTTGGCAACAATTTAGTGAGGGAGGGTGGAGGGAAACCACATCCAGGTCACAAGTCCTGGACACAGCTTTGCCTGTGGGTGTGAGTGACTCCATTTACCGTACTTTTACAAATATGAACAACAGCCGCTAAAAAAAAAAATAAAGTTTTAGTATTATATGCATCTTTGCTATGCTAATGAAATGTAATAACTGTTCCACATTGCGGTAGAGTCTATATATAGATTATGTTAAAGCTTTACATTGCAGTACAGTCTATATATAGATTACGTTAAAGCCTTACATGCGGTAGAGTCTATATACAGATTATGTTAAAACCTCGCATATTGCGGTGTAACTATATTTATGTTCCAGTTCTGTGGTCGGGGGCATCTATATAAAGACGATTTTTTTTTTAGGAGCTTCTCACCAACTGCTGCCGCCGGCTAAGAGTTATGGCATCTGGCAATAGATAGATAGATATTTTCCAACATTTATTTAGAAATTCTTTTGTATTTTCAAAGTGTTTTTCCTTGAACAGCCAGAATGTAAACAGATGATTTATCAGTGTCACAGTTTTCATCAATGCATGAAATATTTACTCTTTAAGGGTTTCATGATTATTGACATTTATTTAAAATTATTATTATGTATTCCATGATAGGTTAGATGTGCAATGGTCACACATGAAATATTTTTTGCTGAGTGGCCTAGTTGTCCACACAGTTTTGTACCTCATGTGATGGCCAAGAATCCATACCCCAAATCAGTGTTCACTCCACCTATGACTAAAACCCATTAATCTAAGTCTAAAAACAGTTTAGAAATCAACCTAAACACAAAATTTAAGTCTAAAATAGCATCAAAATTGGTTTAAAAAAAAAAAAAATCAAAACCCATCGCAAAACCAGGGGTAGGCCTATGACAGGCGGGGTAGGGTGGTATTTCTACCCCATCACTATTCCGGGGTATCACATCTACGGATATCGCAAATCGGGGTTTGCCTGTATATGGTATATGCTGTACTGTATACAGTACATTACAGTATAAAATGGCCAAATTAAGACAACAGTACAATATGCAATGTTACATAAACCTGACGCAAGGATACGCAAGAACACTCAAAAGTGGCAGTACACCTAGACACGGCTGCCTGCGGATGGTGTTGACACTATTATACTGTAACCTTTTTATTGCTTGTTAGTAAACCTTTAATTGATTTTTTGGTATTATTTTAATGCATTTATGTAAGCTGGGAAAAAAAGAAAAATATTAAGTTATATGAACAGTATTGCGGTATATCTGTATAGGTTATACAGTACATGCATAACTGCAGCGTAATCGCCCTGTTTTGGGATGCTGGCTCGCCATCAGACAGAAACACTGCTTTGCACCTGCATACACTTGATATATCCTGTTCTTTGGATTTTTCAAATTTTTATTTCTATTACATTATACAGTACAGTGAACTTACAATAATCTGGCATACGATGGTTTGGAAAACCTAATAGTTTGGAATTTTCAGCCCAGGGTCATTTTTAGCTTTTTGGGTAAAAAATTGAGAAAAATAGGGAAAAAAAAATTGAAAAACAGCCAAAAGCGGTGCACTGAACTATCCAATTCCACTCCCATGCCAACATTCAGGAGGTCCCGGATGTTATTTTTTGGGGGGTGTTTTTTGGGTGTGTTTTGAACATTTTCAGGTACCTGTCTGACAGTCCGGAAAATCTGATAATCCAGAAGGTCCGTGGGCTACTGCATTCCAGATTAAAGGACTTTTACAGTATTCTTATGAGTTCTTGGATGTTAAAGTGAACGGACATTGTGCAGTAGGACATTAAGCAGTGCATGACTATGCTGGCATCTGGAGGTATTGAGAATAAACTATAAAATACATCATCTGAGTGATGGAGTTAATCTTAGTTTAGATCACAGATTTACAAACAATCATTTACTTGTCCAAGACAATGACTTTCATTATATTCTTGCTATCTCCAAATGATTTTTCAGTTTGGGACTGTTGTTGCTTAACCCCAGAGTGACTGACCAGGCAGACCCATGAACTTCAAGCCAGCAACTACTTCTGTGGCCATCCAACAAACACAATGAAATTTTGTTTATGTACGGTACCATACGAGGAACTAATACCCCATGTGGCAGACAACGCCTCACCAGGGTCAGAACAGGGTCCTTCCCCATGGCGAGGCACAGGGAAATACAGGTATACCCCAGTTTAATGATGCAATTGGTCAAGTAAAAATCCATCACTAGGAGGGGTATTCTATCTCGGAGTAGATTTAACATGTAAAGTATAGGGATGCATTTTTGAGCCTTGGGTTCCCCCCCCCCCAACCAAGTCCTAAACCCACCCAAAATACTGTACTGTAGTCTAAAAACAAGTTTCTAGCTAACCTAAACCCCCAAATAGCTTTAAAACAAGCTAAACTAAGCCTACAAGCAGTTTATACCTCACCTAAACCCCAAAATAAAATATAAAAATCATCACATATGTCCGGAAAAAATCAAACTTAGTAAACTGTATCCCAAAATTACAATGTTCGCCCAACTTATGACTAAAACACATTAATCTAAGTCTAAAAACAGTTTATAAATCAACCTAACCACTCAATTTAAGTCTAAAATATCAAAATCAGTTTTAAAAAGCAAAACTCATTGTTAAACCAGGGTTTGGCCATCATTAGGCAGGGCATGGTGGTATTTCTACCTCCATCGCTAAGCCAGGGTATCACATCTAGGGGTATCGTATTTTGGGGTATAACTGTACGAGGAGGTATGGATCCCGGGTGAACATCTTAGCTGCTTCACTCCATCCAAAGCACATAACACCACCACATACAGGCTAATCACCACAGGGTACCATACACATTTTTTTTTTTTTTTTTTTTTTTTTTTTTTTTGGGTTCGACTCTGGGCATAGGCTTCACAGCCTGCTTTCAAGGCCCAGTAGTCCTCCTACGTACCGTACACCTCTACATGTCACCACTTCGGCGCTAACACCCACCGTCCATACTGAATACATGCTAGGGCTGTCTCATACAGGACTGGTGTATTGGTATTAGCGGGGGTATTTTTACGACATGTCGACGGGTCTTCTGGTAGATCAGTAAAGTCTGATTTCTATGAAATTCAAATCCTTAAACTGTTCCCTGCCACAGCGGGATTTGAACCTGGGTCCGTTAGGACTGCAGACCACCTCTCTACCGATTGAGCATTGGGGGATTAGATATGATATTCATTAAGCCTTTTACTACCAGTGAGTGGACTTTCTGACCACCACATGGTGGTCAGAATCAAGGTCCAAGTAAAATGAAGAAATAGAAGAAAGGAAGAACGGGAGGTAAGAGTAGCTGTAAGAAGAGTGGAAAAGTTACAAGAGGATGAGAAAAAGGCAGAATATAAGAGAGAAGTGGAGGAACGATTAGGTAAATATGAATCGGAGCAGATGGGGGATGTGGAAGGTGTTCGTTTCGTTTTCGTTTTTCGTTTTGTTTTTAAAGGCTCCAACATGCTTGCATGTGTCGGCCTTGGTCACCTAATGGCGGCTCTCCACGCTGCACGATCCACTGCAGCCTCCCTGTTCAGTCCCTTAACCCTAAGGTCACACTTAATGACCTCGTCCCATGTCTTTCTCGGTCTACCCTTCATAACCCCACCCCCAATATTAACACTTCTCACCTTCCTCACCCAATTATCATCCCCCATCCTCTCCACATGTCCAAACCACCTCAATCTACCTCTCCTCATCACAACACCAATACACTCCAGTCCCATCCTACCTCTCAACTCTTCCATTGTAAACCCAGCCCCTCCAGGCCTTGGACGCAGGGACGCACTGCACATCCACCTAATCATTGTCATTTCTGTACGTCTGAGCCGGCGAATGTCTTCCTCCTTCACTGCCCAGGTCTCACTGCCATACAGCATTACACTCCTAACACATGCTGCATACAAAGACCCCTTAGCACGTAGGGAGAGCCCTCTCAATGTCAGGAGAGGCAAGAGCTCCCTGAACTTCTTCCAACCACTTCTCACCCTAGCCACAGAGCTAGCTCCAGCCCCACCTCCAGCACACAACATGTCTCCCAAATAACAAAACTCTTCCACACACTCAAGAGATTCACCAGCAAGTTCAATCCTTTCACGTCTGACGATCTCCACCTGTTCACCCCGGCACGCCGTACACATAAAATCAGCATTATCTCGCAGGCTACCTCTGATACCACTACATCTCTTATGCACCCATTTATCACACACACCGCACCAGATGGAATTACTTCCCACGCCCTTGTGGCAAACTGCACATGGCCACTCTCCCTCGTCTTTGACAGTACCGCCACCAACCCTAGATATCATCACTTTTGTTTTATCTGCATTTACCCTTAAACCCTTTTGCCCCATACCATCTCTCCGCTTCCTAAACCTTTCCTCCGCCTCCCTTTCATTGTCTGCAATCAACACCAAATCATCAGCATACAACAACTCCCACGGGAGTCCGTTTCTAAAGTCACGTGAAAGGGCTTCAAGTACCACGATAAACAACATGGGACTCAAGACTGACCCCTGATGCACACCAACATTCACGGAAAACTCATCACTCAAATCTCCATTCACCCTCACCTGGGTGTGAGCACCCACATACATGGCCATAACCACCCTAACCAGCCACTCCTCCAAGCCAAGCTTTCTCATTGCCCACTTCACCACCTCTCTAGGGACTCTGTCAAAGGCCTTTTCCAAATCAACAAAAACAAAATAAAGATCCCTTCTCCTACCAATATATTTTTCCTGAAGCTGTCAAACAATGAATGTGGCATCAGTGGTCCCCCTACCTGGCATAAACCCAAACTGCATCTCATCAATATTCACTCTTTCTCTAATCATACCTTCTAAAACTTTCTCCATTACCTTCATTATCTGATCTAAAAGCTTTATACCTCTATAATTTCCTCTTTCCAGGGCATCACCCTTCCCTTTATACACATTTACAATTACACTCTTCAGCCAATCATCTGGGACAACACACTCATAAATAATCCTATTTATCAGGTCAGTGACTAAACTCACCCCTATATCGCCTGAGGCTTTCAACATTTCGGCAGTCAGCCCAGACACACCTGCTGCCTTCCCCACCCTCATCCTGCCTATTGCCTCACTCACAGTAGCAGTATCAATCAAAGGCCAAGGGCCAGACACTGGATCTGCTGGCTCCAAACCTTCCCTATCCCAGTTAAACTCCTCATTCAACAACCGGTTATAATGCTCTCTCCATGCATCTTTAATATCCTCACTGTTCACCACTACCCTTCCTTCATCATTCTTCACACACTGCTCACCTATGATATCCCGATTATCCCTCTTCACCTGACCTGCCACCCTAAATATATTTTTCCTTTCCCCATGATTTAGGTTATCAAGTAATTGTCTCTGTGACTCAGACTTTGCCCTGTATACCTCTCTCCTAGCCCTACGCTTGGCAGCCAAATATTCCTCTTTGCTACCACCCTTCTTCCATTCCCAGAAAAGCCTTCTTTTCTCCTTAATTGCAGCTTCTACACCCTCATCCCACCACCAAGTTACTTTATGTCTTGGTGGTCCTCTTGTCCAGCCGCATGTTACATCAGTAACTCTCAAGAAATTGTTCTTGAGGGCTCTGTACTGTTCATTAACGCCTCTGTGCAAGATAATCACAGAGGAAATATGTGCAGCATGTGAGGTGGTGTGTGGAGTGAAGAGAATACAAAAGGGAGTGCAGGGAACAGCATGGTGGAATGAAGAGGTGGGACAGGCTGTGGCACAAAAGAAGAAACCATATAATGAATGGATGAGAAATAGGGGCGTGGAAGAAGTTGAGAGACGGAAGAGAGAGTTATATGTAGAAAGGAAGACAGAGGTGAAACGATTAGCAAGAGAGAGTAAGAAGAGAGTGGATGAGGAATTTGGAAGGAATTTGAGTGTCAAGTGGAGGAAATGTAAGAAAATGTTTTGGAAAGAGGTAAAGAGAGTCAGACAGGGTGGCAATGAAGTTAGCAGGGGAGTGAAAGATAAAAATGGTTGATTACTAGCTGAGAAGGGAGAAAAAGTGAGCAGATGGAGAGAACACTTTAACCCCTTAACCGCAGGGTGACAATTGGGAGCAAGGGATCATAACGCGGGGCATCACTTTTGTGATTCTGTGTTATTTTGAATTCGCCCGGGCTTTCAAGTGTTGGCTTGTATCATCTATCAGTACTGCCAATGTTCAACACTAGTCAGAACTCCTAATCTCATCTGTATTCCCATCCATTGTTGACAATTTAGCCATTTCTCCCCGTTTTTGACTCTCCTCCCTACCTCCCCTCCATTACCCTATCATCTCGCCTGCTCGGCAGTGCTACGCTGAGTAAATCTTCCCTGGAATTTTTCACTGATTTCATCCATTGAAATAAGCCCTATGCTCTATTCTTATACCAAATAATATATACAAGAAAGAAATAAGGTAAGTGAGAGTGCCATACACCTAGAATTGGCTAATTATCACCTGACAACACCTCATGTGCACTCGTTCGCTAATTTTCGCTGTTTATTTCCCCTTGAAATATGCCGTATAATCTATTTTCGTAATAAAAATATATATAAGAAAGGAAGGGAGAAGCCTAAGTGATATTTACATTCACCTGGAACTACCTAATTATTGCAGGCCACCACACTGTATTCTATGCTAAGTAAATCTTCCCTGGAACTTTCCACTAATTTTATCCATTGAAATAAGCCCTATGCTCTATTCTTACACCAAATAATATATATAAAAAAGAAATAAGGTAAGTGATAGTGTCATACACCTGGAACTGGCTAGTTATCAACTGACAACACCTCACGTGCACTCGTTCGCTAATTTTCGCTGTTTATTTCCCCTTGAAATATGCCGTATAATCTATTTTCGTAATAAATATACACATAAGGAGGGAAGGGAGAAGCCTAAGTGATATTTACATTCACCTGGAACTACCTAATTTATTATGTATTGTCTTGGTTTCCTGCCAATCATTACATTGCTAAATATTACCTGGTCTCACAAGGCTGAAGTTGGTAGTATTGCACTCACCCTAGCCAGGCAGCAGGAGGCCACCACTATCAGTTCACTGTCGTCTTTCAAGGTGAAAGTACGTCTGATTCACTCCTGCTAACTTCCGCCGCTTTTTAGCCCCATGCAAAGGGCCCTGTGACCTTTACCCCCTACTAAACCTCGAGTGGAAAGAGGCAAAGGGCTGACAATTGATAAAGAGTGACTACGATCTTTCTATTGAGTAAAACAGTGCAAGTGGAACTGTAAATAATGTGTAAATAATGTGTAAACAGCAAGTGAAAGCAATGAATGTAAATGTAAGTGAACAGTGGAAAATAGTTTTATAAGTTACTTCAAGTGACAGTGCATAACACAATGTAAATAAAATAGAAATGTAAATAATGTAAATAAAATAGAGAACGTAAATAGAAATGTAAATGAGAAGTATTATAAGAATACGAGTATATACACTAGGAGTAATGAAAGTGAAAGTTTCACTCTAGCATGTCTGAATACTATGAGTTATGAGAGTGAAGGTGAAAGTGACATTCACTCTCAATGCTAGTATACAGGACAAGAAAGTGAATGCTACGTATTTTACTGAATGAAATTGAATGCCTACAGAGACAATAAACTACTATTACTGAAGGAAACTTATGGATAAAGACTGTAGATATGTATAAGTGTTATATAGTAATAGAAATATAAACTGTGAGTGTTTTTATGAATAATAAATGACAGAAAACCTGGGGCGAACTAGCACAAGTGGGAAGGTCATCCGCCCTCGTATTTTTCATTGCTTTCACAGTGTTTTTTTTTTTGGAGTATGGATTCCAAACTATTTGAGAATCATAGAATAGTGTTTCTAGTGATAATATCAGGCTGTGGTAATCATATTACGGGTTGTCGGGAAGTGTAAAGTGGAGACTTTGTTACCCAACTTCAGAGGTCTCCACAAGTCCTACGGTACTCAACGAAGGCTCAACAAACTCCCCAGGAGAAAGCTGAAGGTATGTGCCATAAGCATATGTGATTTTAATATTCCAGGACTAATAACTGATTTTTGGCAAATATTTTTCGAGAGTCTGTCGGAGCGCGAATATGCCCGCGGGAGCCACAAGAAAAAGCAAAACAAGCCCGCAGTTAAAGGGTTAAGGAATTGTTGAACAGAGAGAATGAAAATAATCTGAGTATAAGTACTTTAAGGAATTGTTGAACATAGAGAATGAAAGTAATGTGAGTATTAGTGGCTGGGGAATGGCTGGGAGAAGGAGGGAGGTAAGAAGACTGGAAGAAATCAGTAGGATGGACGTTGTGAAAGTAATGAAGAAAGTCAAAATGAGGAAAGCCCCAGGAATTGATGGAGTGTGTGGTGAAATACTGAAGCATGGAGGAAAGATAGTAGTAGAATGGATGTGGAAGATGTGCAGATTGGCTTGGATGAAGGTAAAGTCCCAGAGGATTGGAAGTCAGGTATAATTATTCCCTTGTACAAAGGAGAACGGGAAAAAAGAACTGTGTGGTAATCATAGGGGCATTTGTCTTCTTAGTGTAACAGGAAAAGTATACTGTAGGATACTTATTGACAGACTTAGGGAAATAACAGAGGAAATAGTTGGTGAAGAAGAGCGAGGCTTTAGGAGGGGAAGAGGTTGTGTAGATCAGATAATCATTCTTAGATCTTTAGTGGAAAAGGGTCTAGAGGAGGGAAAGAAGTTGTATGCAGCCTTCATGGATTTGGAGAAAGCATATGAGAGGGTGGATAGACAAGGACTGTGGAAAGTATTAAGAATATATGGAGTAGATGGGAAGTTGCTGAATGCTGTGAAGCGCATGTACGAGGGTGCTAAGGCAGCAGTGCGTGTGGATAGTGAACCGAGTGAGTTTTTCTGTCTGAAGGCTGGGTTGAAACAGGGATGTGTCATGTCTCCAGGGTTGTTTAGTCTGTATATGGATGGGGTTATAAAAGAGATACAAGGTAGGGCAGTGGATGTTGGAGTGGCCCTAATAAGAGAGGGCAGTGTTTGGAAACTCCCTATACTGTTGTTTGCAGATGATACTATGTTGTTAAGTGAAGATGAAGGGGAGCTGCAAGGCTTGGTGGATGAGTTTGGGAGAATGTGTAAGAAACAGAATCTAAAGGTGAATGTAGGGAAGAGTAAAGCTATGGTCTTCGAGAGAGGTGAAGTCAGTGAATATACAGCGAGACTGGGTGATGAGGAAATGGAAAATGTGAGTACGTTTAAATACTAGGGTAGTGTGATGAATAAGGATGGAAGTTTGGAGGACTGGGCTCTTGTTTGGCGAGCCACAGCTCACAAATGCATGTATTTTTTCCCTTCGGTGAACAAATTTTACATGCAAGTCGCCTTTTGGCGAGGAGAAAATATATCCACTTCAAAACCCAGTAAACTAAAAATTAAGTAAATATCACTTAAATGAACAAAAAAGCACAGTGTGATTGACTATTAATTAATGTCTTTCCTTGTTGCCACTGTGAATGTTTAAAACCTCATTATATGATTCTTATCATCACAATGTGTGTATATATATATATATAAGTAATCACTCCAATATCCGACGTAATAGAGCCATAGGTAGGTCCGGTTATTGATTTTGTCCAGATATTGGGCCCCAGCTTATGGACTTGTACTTATGGACCTTAACTCAGAGAAACATCTATACAACTCCCTCTGCACATGCATAGCACCTATTTAAGACCCAAATCACACCAATAAGGCACATAAATGACTGAAATAAATGCAAAAGAAACATAAAATGAGGGTTTAGAAGTATGTTCATACATTAATAAACATTCTGGTACTTATGGACCCTAACCTAGCCTAACTCAGAAAAACACATTCCTACTGCACATGCATAGCTACTAACACCCTATTCACACCAATAAAGGACATTAAAGAGTGAAATGAGGTAAGTATAGTATGGAAAAAAGTACAGTATGAAACATTCTGGCTACTTACAGCAAGTCCCTGGCCACCTCGATGAATAACTGCCTCCTCTCGGACTCTGACAGTAAGAACGATTTCCTGAAGCACTTGCAGTACACTGTTCCTGAAGTCTTGCACTGAACTTAGTCAAAAACACACAGAAGTCCGTTCTCTTCACAGTGTGCACTTTTGTCTAAATAATGCTCCATTGTAACTTACTAAGTGTTGCACTTTAACTTTTCCCATTCTTTTCAATTTTCCAAAGCCAAAACAAACAAGTCTATTTACGTTAAATTTTTTTTCTAGAGTCTTTTCTCTCACAACTTTAAATCCTTAACACAACGCACTGTTTTTTTCACTGCACAACACTCAAAATTCCCGTGTGGTCTAGTGGAGAAGTTCTTGCTGTTTATTCACTGTCAGAGTCCGAGAGTATCACTGGCAGGCGACCTAGGAGTGCATCGCTGGGTCGTGGTGATGGCGTACGCACTGCAGACGACTCTGAAGACAGCCGCAAACTCACGTCGAGCGGTGACTCCACCGTGGCTGATGTGCTGGGCTGTGGCTCGGAGCATGAGGGCCTGTCTTGGGGAGGCAACGGAGTGGAGCCAGGGCTGGGCACAGCGGGGGTCATGGGCCTGAAAAAACTGTCAATGGTTGATTGACGCAATGACCGACGATTCTGACAATTGATGATGCGCTGCCTGAAAGCACGCACTTCCTCCACGAGTCCCAAGGGCCCCATCTCCCTGTCGCAGTCCGGGTGTTCCAGGTAGTCTAGGACGAACTCTAGATGTTCCCGGAGTGCGCTCAGCTTGAGGATGGCTGGAGTAGTGTCCTGCTGAGAGGAGTCCGCATCATCGTCACCTTCAGTGTCGGAATCTTCAAGTTCGGTACTGACACCTGCAACCGAAGACGCGATCTCGATATCAGACAACGTCTGATACCCAGGATCGCCCTCGTCGTCATCCAACCACTCACGAACATCGTCCACATCTACATCGTCGCCATGCGTACGTAGCCGTGCATGGAAGTCATCCACATCAAACCCTAGAAAATCGTACTCCACATCCGTTCCGAGAAGAAGACGAGACCAACCATTTTCCAGAGTCTTCACAGGGACTTCCTTCTATGCACTAGCCCAGTTGTACAGCGTAGACTTGATGTTGTAGCGGCGAAGGTTTTCCAAAGTCCACTTGCATCGTGTGTCCCATCCCTCCCTGCGCTCGTTCTCGTCCTCGAGAACAACCATCACCTCGTCCAGGAACTTCCGACGGTATAGGCGCTTTGTTGCCACGATCACTCCTTGGTCCATTGGTTGGATGAGAGCAGTCGTATTAGGTGGCAGAAACATGCACCTAATACAGCCATTTTCAGCAACCAAGTCCTTGTCGCACGGGTGGGCAGGTGCATTGTCGAGTAGAAGGAGAGCCTTTACCTGGTCGCGCGGGATTCCCAGTGTCTTGGTCTGGTAATGGATGACCTCCTTGACGAAGTGATGGTGAAACCAGTCTTTGAAGATCACAGCTGTGAACCATGCCTTCAAAGAATGGTACCAGACGACAGGAAGGACATCCATCACCCCACAAAGGCACCGAGGCTGCTTTGCGCGGCCAACAACAACGGGCTTAAGCCGGTGCATGCCGTTAGCACTGGCACAACACAAAGCAGATATCCGTTCCTTGGAAAGCTTGCGGCCAGGTACATGCTTCTCCGTCTCCTCGGCTAGAGTGTTCGTTGGCAGCGAGCGATAGAATAGGCCAGTTTCGTCAGCGTTGTAGACTTGACCGAGAGTTAGGCCCTCCCTGTCGATCAAGCCTTTCACCTTGTGCCAAAGCTCGTCAACTCCATCCTCGTTAGCATCCAATGCTTCGCCATGTGCTTTACGGTTGGTAAGGCCATGTCGCAACTTGAACGCGAAGAGCCAACCCTTGGATGCCTTGAAGTCTAGGGCGTCGTGAAGCCTGGCGAACTTCTCAGCAGCAGCCTTCAGCTCCGTTCCATGTACCATCTTACCAGCAGCAAGCAGCATGTTGTTGTCGATACCAAATCAACGTGGATTGGTCGATTTCTGCAAACTTGGGGGTAAACATAACCTTCCTTTCCAACTTGCGTTTGCTTCTCGACGAGAAGTCAGCCGTGTACTGCATGAGTTTGTCTCGGGACCTCTTGATATCGAACAAAGTAGACCGGGCCAGGTTAAACTCGCGAAGAATGCGGGAAGAAGACCACCCCGCATCCACTTTCTCCAATATCTCCCGTTTCTTCTCCAGAGTCAACACCACTCTCTTCCTTTTCTCAGGTGGCGGGGCCATCATCACACACACTAAGAGGAGGCCCGAGAGCAGCAGGAGGCCCTGCAGCAGGTAGGGCACCACCACAAAAGCGATCACGTGGGCAGCCATTATGACGAGTGTGCACTCGCGGTGAGAGACAGGCGGGAAGTGGGGAGGATGCAGCGGCGCTCTATCGGACGTCGGAGGAATGACGCGCCAAAACAATGCTCTCCCGCGGCACGCGCAGTAAGTTCAAATTACGGACGGGAAAAAAAATCTTTTTTTTTTTTTTTTTCTTTCTTTTTTTTTTTTTTCTTTGGGGGGGGGGGGTTTGGACCATTTTGGGAATGTTGGATCCCAGGACGATTATGTCCGGGTAGTGGGGATGTTCGGTTATTGGGCGTCCGGATATTAGAGTGATTACTTATACTGTATATATATATATATATATATACATATACTGTACATATACATATATAATATTTCTCGTAAAATATTTCAGCTCGTAGTGTTTGGGTACCAGAAATTTATTTGGCTCGTAAATCTGAAACCTTAGGAGCCAAATGGCCCGCAACCATCGGCAGTTAGCAAGAGCCCTGGAGGGTGAAGTGCTTGAAAGGGTACAACAAGAAAGAAAGGTTGCTGGTTCCTTGAAGGCAGTGATAAGAAACAGGGAAGTGAGCATGGAAGTGAAAAAGTTATTACATGACAGTATTGTGATACCAACTCTGATGTATGGAAGTGAAGCTTGGACGTTGTTGGAGGGACACAAGTCAAGAGTGAGAGCAGTGGAAATGAGTTATTTAAAAGGAGCCTGTGGAGTCACATGGAGAGACAGACTGACAAATGAGGATGTGAAGGATCGTTGTGGTGTGGATGTGGATGTAATAGGAAGCATTAGGAGAAACAAACTGAAGTGGTTTGGCCATGTGGAGAGGATGGAGAGTGAGAGACTGATGGGAAGAGTGTACATGAGTGAGGTGGAGGGGGAGAGAGGGAGGGGAAGGCCAAGGATGAGATGGAGGGATGGAGTGGAGAGGTATATGAGAGAGGGGGGTGTGAACTGGGAGCAGGGCAGTGAAATGGCGGGTGACAGGGTGACGTGGAGGCGATTTGTTTGTGGCCACCCCATATAAGGGATTAAGGCATCTGGCACTAGATAGATAGATAGATAGATTTACCTTAACTTGAATAAAATTATCTTGGTGTTGCTTGAATAAAATGGAAAATAATTAAGTGACAGGAATGGATTTAGATATAAGATTTTACCAATACTGTCAGCATTTACCTTAAGAGCAGCATCAATGTCTACGTCCTCATCATCACCATCATCATCATCACTGCCTCCATTCTCTGTCTCTCTCTTAGGTATAAGTGATGCTGTTGCAACATCTTTATCAACTTTCTCCTCTCCTTCATTTATGCAATCTTCTTTACTGGTTGTTTCCTCTTGCTGGGGTTTAGCTGTTGCAAGATACAGAACTGGGTAGAGGAAATCTTTGCAAGTGCTGCACCTGTAAATCATTACAACAGTACATTTACTGTACTGGAAGAATTAAGAAATAATAATACACCACGTCACTGTTGTGCCTATACAGGGATATATGTGAGTCATTTATTTCAATGACTCACTAAAGTCATACATCCAAACTTCCTCTTATTCAATTTATCGAAGTGGGAAAAACAATGCATTAGAGGAATTCTCTTAAGATAAACTGAAGTATAAGTGCACCCACCAAAAAAAAAATATTTGGCCCACCAGGCTGTGATGAACTTGGAAATGATTCATATAAGTTAAATGGTGTTCATTTTATTAGTGCTGTTTTTTCAAAATGTTTGGTCCACATGCTATACAGTACCATACTGCATCCTACGACAAGGGTGCCAAATTACTGTAATTTCTAAGTGGGCACCAGTATACCTTTACACTGTATGGGAAATACAAATTTTGGATCAGGCCCTTCCAGATGTGGATTTGATAGGAAGGGTTAGGAGAAACACACTGTGGTGGTCTGGCCATGTGAAGAGAATGGAGAGTGAAAGACTGATGAGGAGAGTGTATGTGAGTGAGGCGGAGGGGGGGAGAGGGAGGGGGAGGCCAAGGATGAGATGGAGGGATGGAGCAGAGAGGTTTATGAGAGAGGGGGGGGTGAGCTGGGAGCAGGGCAATGAAATGGAAGGGGACAGGGTGACATGGAGGCAATTTGTTTGTGGCCACCCCTTACGGGATTAAGGCGTCTGGCAATAGATACATAGATAGACAGACCCTTCCAGAACTTGACTCTCATTCCTCCACCAAGCACAACCCCTAACCATCTTTTTTTTTCAGACAAAGGTAATCTCACTAGATTCTGCACATCTTACATTATATTTTCTGCATCCTTGAGACAATACAGCAGACCCTTAATCTGCACGGTAATGTATCCAGGAATTTTACTACACAAATCGTGCCACCGAGAGCCACATTTGAAGAAATCCCCAAATCTTCCCCCTTGAAAAATATTTACCCTTTTCTGATCATTTCTAACATCCATTGTAATACACAGACATCTAAAAACATTAGGCATTAAAAAAAAAAAAAAAAAAAAAAAAAATTAGAGTGTACAGAGTGGTAAATATGTGGTGATCACTTACCATGACAGCAAAGAGAGTGATGGCTGGGTGTTGGAGATGTAGGTATTTTCAGATACAGGTATACCTCGATAACCGATACCCCTAGATGCGATATCCCGGCTTAACGAATAATGATGGGGGTAGAAATACCACCATACCCTGCCAAACAATGGCCAAACCCCAGTTTAATGATGGATTTTGAATTTTTAAATCTGATTTTGATTATATTTGAGACCAAAATTGTGTTTAGTTTGATTTATAAACTGTTTTTAGACTTAGATTAATGTGTGGGGTGAACATTGTCATTTTGGGGTACATTTTACTAAGCTTGATTTTTTCCAGACTAATATTTGACGATTTTCAGATTTTATTTGTTGGTTTTAGTGAGTTATTTATTGGTGTTAGGCTTAGGTTAGCTTCTATTACAGCTGTTAGGCCATTTAGATTGGCTTTAAACTTGTGTTTGGACTCCTTTGGGTGAGTTTAGGACCTGGTTGGGGGGGAAACCCATGGCTCAAAAAAGCATCTCTATACTTTACACGTTAAATCTAACCCGAGATACAATACCCTGCCTAAGGATGGGTTTTTACTTGACCAATTGCATCATTAAACCGGGGTATACCTGTAATGGCTTCTAACATAGCAGGAGGTGGAAAACCTATGTTGATAGGATAATGTAGTGAAAACTTCATTAAAAGATGTAAAAGTACACAAAGTGGTGGCACTGTGTGTGTGTGTGTGTGTGTGTGTGTGTGTGTGTGTGTGTGTGTATTTACCTAATTGTATATACCTAATTGTGATATAAAGGAAATGAGCTACGCTTGTGCGGTCCCGTTTCTATTCCTCAATAAGTCAAATTTAGCTTTAAACTCGTTTATGTTTTTAGACTGGACGATCTCTTTGTCCAGGCTATTCCACAGGTCTACACATCCATAAGGAAAACTATATTTCTTGATATCCTTCAAGCAGCTTGGTTTCTTCAGTTTCATTCCGTGTCCTCTTGTTACTCTCTTATCTCATTAAAACTGATCTTCTTTGTCAATTTTATCTACTCCCACCATGGTCCTGAACACTGCAATCATGTCGCCTCTCTTTCTCCTTTCTTCTAAGGAAGGCAAATCCAGCTTTTCCAGCCTCTCTCTGTACAACAGATCTGCCAGACTGGGGATCATTTTGGTTGCTGTTCTTTGTATTCTCTCAGTCTTGTTTATATCTTTCTTTTTGTGTGGGGACCACACTACTGCTGCATATTCTAACCTGAGACGAATCATGGCCACTATCAATTTTTTCATCATCTCCTCATCCGTACAATGAAAAGCTACTCTTATATTAATGAGGAGTTTATACGTCTCTCTAACTGCCTTGTTAATGTGTTTTTCAGGTGACAAACTGTCCTGGACCAGCACTCCCAAATCTTATTCTTCTCTCGCTTTTGTGATTGGTTCACTACCCATCAAATAATTCAATGATGGACTCTTGGTACTTTTACCCATTTCCAATATTTTACACATCTTTCCATTAAATTTCATTTCCCACATCCAGCTCCAATCGTGTATCCTATCCAGATCCTCCTGCCGCATTTTACAATCCTCCTTAACCTCTACCTTCCTCAAGATCTTTGCATCATCAGCAAACAGACTTGCATAACTGTTCACACCATCTACCATATCATTTACATAAATCAGGAACATTACTGGCGCCTGTGGGATTCCACTTGTTACTTCCCTCCATCCAGACATCCTATCCTTTATTACTGTCCTCATTTGTCTGTCTCTCAAAAAGTCTGTCATCAATTCCAGGAGGTTCCCCTTCAGTCCTCCTATATGCTCTAGTTTCCACATTAGTCTCTTATGGGGTACCTTGTCGAAGGCCTTCTCCAAATCTAAATACACACAAGCCACCCAACCATCTACCTCTTGTAGAACGTCAATCACTCGAGTAAAAACTCAACGAGTTGGAAACACATGACCTTCCACTTCTAAATCCAAACTGGCTATCAGCCAAAATATTCATCTCTTCCATATATTTTATCCATCTATCTTTCAGAATTCCTTCGCACAATTTTGCAACCATGCTGGTTAGGGACACTGGTCTATAATTCAGGGGTTCTTCCCTGCTTCCTCCCTTATAAATTGGTACCACATTTGCCCTCTTCCATTCTTGAGGCACTTTCCCCTCTTCCAAAGAACACACAATTAAACTGTGACTCTTATCCGCCAGTTGTTTTCTGCATTCCTTCAGTACCCAATTAGAGATTCCATCTGGTCCCGGGGCTTTCCTTACATCTTTGAGTTTCCAGTAATTTATACACTTCCTGTAGTTCCAATTTTATATCTTTTATCACCACATATCTAGTCACTCCCTCCCCTTCCACAAACTCCTTTTCATTTGTGAAAACTGATTGGAAACATTTGTATATTATTCTGCTTGCATTGCTGCATCTTTATAGACATCTCCTTCTACTTTCTGTTTGGTGATTCCTTCCTTTTGTTTCAGTTTGCCATTGACAAATCTATAAAACGGTTTGGGTTCATCCTTACATTTATCTATTACACCTTTTTCAAAATTCCATTCTTCCTCTCCACATATTCTTGTGTATTCATTTCTAGTTCTTTTATATTCTTCCTTTATTCTGTTGTTATCGCTCTTTCTCCAATTGTTCCACGTCGTGTCTCTCTCTTCTTTTTTGCTATCATACACCTTCTACTAAACCACTCCTTTTTCCTGTTTTCTTTCCCCCTTACTCTTGGCACAAATTTTTCCAATCCCAAATTATAGAGGCCTAGAAAAATATCCCACTTCCTCTGTATCTCTCATTTCTCTGAATTTTCTCCAATCTGCATTTTCGAAAAATTTTCTCAATTCTGTAAAGATTGCTTTCCCAAAGTTGTATCTCCCCTGCCTATAAAGCTCATCTCTTGGCTCAACGTTCCCTGTTACCATCTGGAACTCAATGACCACGTGTGTGTGTGTGTGTGTGTGTGTGCGTGTATGTGTGTAATTCACCGGGTCGGTCAGGATCACTTGATGGTCGTGATCGTCAGCTTTTACCCTCCCGGAAGGGAGCTGAGAGCTCATATAGTCCGATCTAAGGGCAAGGCTGTGACCTTCACACACCCACACACCCGTCCCCTTGCTCAAGGGGGACAGTAACCACCCACTTCGTCAGTGAAACTTTTCGCAACCTGAGCGAGGCGCGAACTCCCGTCTACCAGATGGCAAGCGAGAACATTACCACTGCATCAGCAAGAGTGTGTGTGTGTGTGTGTGTGTGTGTGTGTGTGTGTGTGTGTGTGTGTGTGTGTGTGTGTGTGTGTGTGTGTGTGTGTGTGTGTGTGTGTGTGTGTGTGTGTGTGTGTGTGTGTGTGTGTGTGTGTGTGTGTGTGTGTGTGTGTGTGTGTGTGTGTGTGTGTGTGTGTGTGTGTGTGTGTGTGTGTGTGTGTGTGTGTGTGTGTGTGTGTGTGTGTGTGTGTGTGTGTGTGTGTGTGTGTGTGTGTGTGTGTGTGTGTGTGTGTGTGTGTGTGTGTGTGTGTGTGTGTGTGTGTGTGTGTGTGTGTGTGTGTGTGTGTGTGTGTGTGTGTGTGTGTGTGTGTGTGTGTGTGTGTGTGTGTGTGTGTGTGTGTGTGTGTGTGTGTGTGTGTGTGTGTGTGTGTGTGTGTGTGTGTGTGTGTGTGTGTGTGTGTGTGTGTGTGTGTGTGTGTGTGTGTGTGTGTGTGTGTGTGTGTGTGTGTGTGTGTGTGTGTGTGTGTGTGTGTGTGTGTGTGTGTGTGTGTGTGTGTGTGTGTGTGTGTGTGTGTGTGTGTGTGTGTGTGTGTGTGTGTGTGTGTGTGTGTGTGTGTGTGTGTGTGTGTGTGTGTGTGTGTGTGTGTGTGTGTGTGTGTGTGTGTGTGTGTGTGTGTGTGTGTGTGTGTGTGTGTGTGTGTGTGTGTGTGTGTGTGTGTGTGTGTGTGTGTGTGTGTGTGTGTGTGTGTGTGTGTGTGTGTGTGTGTGTGTGTGTGTGTGTGTGTGTGTGTGTGTGTGTGTGTGTGTGTGTGTGAGAGAGAGAGAGAGAGCTCATTTACCTAGCTGTAATAACCTAATTGCAAAATACAGGATCTGAGCTAAGTCTGTGTTGTCCCATCTCTTTTCTACAAATATTTATTATCCCATCTAGATTTAAACACATAAATGTTCTCTGCTTGTACCACCTCTCCATCTAAATTATTCCAACTATCTATAGTTCTGTTTGGAAAACTAAATTTCTTCACATCACTGAGGCATCGACTCTTCTTCAGCTTGAATTCGTGTCTTCTTGTTCTTCCATCATCTTTCACAAAGATGTCCTCTCTGTCCACATGTTCTATTCCTCTTATCACGGTTGCATATTCCAGTCTTGGTTTCACCACAGCCACTATTGCCTCCCTCAGCATCTCTTCATCCATATAATCAAATGCTACTCTCATGTTTTTTCTGTAGCCCGTAAGTTCCTCCAGTAATCCTGTTTTATGTGTTTCTCAAACAATAGGCTATCCTGTATAGTTACACCAAGGTCCTTTTCTTCTTTTGCTTTCCTTATTATTTCATCTCCCATCTTGTACTCATATCTTGGTCTCTCATCACTGACTCCCACTTCCAATACATGACATTATTTGTGTTAAATTCCATTTTCCACATTTGACTCCACTTGTAGAGTTTATCTAGATCTTTTTGCAGTTTCTTACAAAAATTTTCTCCTTTAATATGTTTCATAATTTTTGCATCATCAGCAAATAAACTCATATAAGTACTCAACCCTTCAGGCATGTCATTTATATTGAAAACTGAAATTGCTGAGGAGACTGCTGTGGCTGCAGAAGGGGAGGACAAGGAAGACAGCAGTGGTAAGGAGGAAGAGGCCCTCAGTTATGAGCTTTCAGATTTTCGTTATTTCCTGGACAAGACTATGGAATGTATGGTGCAGTACAGTGGTTTTGAAAACTTTTATCCATTGGTGAGAGATATGAGGGGTATTGTGAAAAAGAGGCAACAGATGGCTCTCAAAAAAAAAAAAAAAAAAAAAAAAAAAAAAAAAAAAGTTAATTTTTTAAGCCACCAGTTACACCTACGGAGCCTCAACCATCCTGCAGCAGTGAGTCTTCAGGCAGCATTCTGGCAGCCTTGTTTCCTCAGACTTACCAGAGGTTATTTTCCAGACTGACAGTGACAGTGATTGAGTGATAAGTCCATAGTGTGTAAGTGTACAGTGCTGACAGTGACAGTGAATAAAGTACAGTACAGTAGTGTAAGTCTACAGTAGTGTAAGTGTACAGTACTGCAAGTTTAAGTCTAAATAATGTTCTGTAGGTTAAGTGATGCAAGTGATACAGTACTGTAATGGCCTTTACAGTGTATAGTATAGTAACCTAAGTGTGTGTGCTCAAAGTGCTCAAAGTGTTTAGTGTTTTTACAAGAAAAGTGTTCAGAAAAGTGACCTAGAGCCCCCCAATCCACCTCTTCACCCTGCCAAAGGCCTCCTCCAAGCTTAAATGCTTTCCTGTAGTACCAAAACAAGGTTAGGTTCTATTAGTTTTATTTATTTACTTTTAATGTACTGCACTGTATAATGTGTTTTTGGAGGGAGTGTGGGGAGACCTTCCCGATAACTCGGAAAAATGCTAACTTGTAGAGGGTTGGAACCAAATTATCTCAAATGAACGAGGGTTTACTGTATATGGAAAACTACATTTCTTGATATCCTTCAAGCAATTTGGCTTGTTCAGTTTCTTTCCATGTCCTCTTGTTACTCTCCCATCCCATACAAACAGATCTTCTCTGTCAATTTTTTCTACTCCCATCATGGCCCTGAACGCTGTAATCATGTTGCCCCTCTCTCTCCTTTCTTCTAAGGAAGGCAGGTCTAGGTTTTCCAGTCTTTCCCTGCATGACACATCTGCCAGGCTAAGGACCATCTTGGCTGATGTTCTTTGTATTCTCTCGACCTTGTTTATTTCATTCTTTTTATGTGGGGACCACACCACTGACGCATATTCCAACCTGGGGCAGATCATAGCCACTATCAATTTTTTCATCATCTCAGCCATGTAATGAAATGCTACTCTTATGATAGTCATGTCTAACTATCTAGTTAATGTGTTTTTCAGGTGACATATTATCCTGGACCAGCACTCCCAAGTCCTTCTCCTCTCTCGCTTTTGTGATTAGTTCATTACCCATCAAATAATTCAGTGATGGTCTCTTGGCACTTTTACCCATTTCCAATACTTTACATTTTTTTGCATTGAATTTCATTTCCCACATCCGGCTCCAATCATGAATCCTATCCAGGTCCTCCTGCAGCATTTTACAGTCTTTTTCAACTTCTACTCTCCTCATGATCTTTGCATCATCAGCAAACAGACTTGCATAACTGTTCATTCCATCTCCCATATCGGTTACGTAAACCAGCAACATTACAGGAGCTAACACCGAGACCTGTGGGGTCCCACTTGTTACTTCCCTCCATCTAGACATCCTGTCTTTTACAACTGTCCTCATTTGTCTGTCTCTCAAGAAGTCTCTCATCCACTCTGAGAGGTTCCCCTTCAGTCCTCCTAAGTGTTCCAATTTCCATATTAGTTGCTTGTGGGGTATCTTGTCAATTTCTTCAGATCTATATACACAAAATCAACCCAACTATCTCTCTCCTGTACCATGTCTATCGCCCTTGAGTAGAAGCTCAACAAGCTGGAAACATACGACCCTCCACTTCTGAATCCAAACTGACTTCCTGCCAAAATGACCATCCCCTCCAGATATTTTATTCATCTGTCTTTCAGGATTCTCTTGGACAATTATGCGACCATGCCGGTCAGGGACACTAGTCTATAATTCAGGGGTTCTTCCATGTTCCCTCCCTAATCAAGTGGTACCACACTGCCTCTCTTCCATTCCCAAGGCACTTTCCCTTCTTCCACAGAACACAAGATTAAACCATGAATCTTATTTGCCAGTTATTCTCTGCATTCCTTTAGTACTCAATCAGAGATCCCGTCTGGTCCTGGGGCCTTCCTCACACCCATAGTTTCCAGTAATTTGTATAATTCTTGCACTTCAGCTTTTACATCTTTTAACACTACGGTACATTTCTAGTCACTCCTTCCTCCTCCACAAAATCACTTTTTCTAATGAAGACTGATTGGAAGCATTTGTTCATTATTTCATCTTGCATAACCGCATCTTTATAGACAGTTCCTTCTACTGTACTTGCAATTTAATGATTTCTTCCTTTTGTTTCAATTTGCCATTAACAAACCTGTAAAACAATTTAGGATCTTCTTTACATTTGTCAACTATACCTTTTTTGAAGTTTTTTCTTCCTCTCTATGTATTCTTGTACTGTATATTCATTTCTAGTTTTTTTATATTCTTCCTCTGTTCTAACATTACCTCTCTTTCTCCATTTGTTCCATGCCTTATCCCTTTCTTTTTATGCTTTCATACACCTTTTGTTGAGCCAGTCATTTCTCCAGTTCTCTTTCCCACTAACTTTTGGCACATACTTTTCCACACCCGTATTATATAAGTCTAAAAAGATATCCCACTTCTTCTATATCTCTCTTGTTTCCCAGAATTCTCACCAATCTGCTTTTTCAAAAGCTTTTCTCAGTCCTGTAAAGTTTGCTTTGCCAAAGTTGTACCTTCCATATCGGTATAGCTCATCTCGTCTCCCCATTTCCTTCTATCACTTGGAACTCTGTATGATCCCTTTTTCCTATGGGGCACAGATATTTCAGATTTTCAATTGCATCAAGTTCTTTAGTTAGAATTAATTTAATCTATCTTGCTGGCATGTCATCACCTCTAAACCTGGTCTCTTTTCTGACCCACTGGGTCGTTACATTGTCCAATGCTATATTTAACAGTACTGTATACTTCCCCGTGAATCTTCACTGCTTCTTGAGTCCCATTCCTCCAAATTTACCTCTTTACAATTAGTCACCCATCAGGATTATGTTGTTGCTTTTCTCAATCACTTTCTCTAGGTATCTAACCATATCTGACAATATCTCCTGATATTCCTCCTCATTCCATGCCCTTGTCTTGGGAGGAATCTATGCTACTGCGGTCTCTCTTGATTTTCCCTCTCGTTTCTGTTACCATGTTTATCACTTCAGCCATACCTTCTCCCACTTCCACACTGTCCACATTTTGGCTGTTTTTCACTGCTATCATCACTCCTCCCGTATTTCCTTTTCTATCCCTTCTCCATGTTTTGTATTTCCCACCTCCCATTTGGATTTCAATATTCTCTCTTAGCTTGGTCTCTACGAAGCACATTATGTCTGGCTCATTTACCCTCAAAAAATCGTCTATTTCTGGCCTTGCAGAGATTAGACCATCTATATTAGCATATGCCACTTTCAGTCTTTTTTTCATTGTTTTTTATTCTGTCCTTCTTTCTCCGTCTCTCCTTCGGTACCACTTCCTCAATTTCTGATCCATAACTCTCCAATAGAACTCTGTCTTCTCTTCCTCTGTTGTTGGGTCATTTTTTTCCTTAGCTTCCTTAACAAGTTCCTTTATTTTAGCTCTCTCTTCCTCATTTGCATCTCTCCTTATCCAGATATTTTTTAATCCCTCCTTATCTGCTAATTTCCAAGTCTTGATTATTTCATTTACTGTGACCTGAGATTGAAATTTTGTGTGTGTGTGCGTGGGGGGGAGCTGATTGATTGTAAACAGACCATTTCTTGTCCCATAATTTTAGCCATGTTGAATTTTTTTTTTTTTTTTTTTTGCGAGAAAGAAGGAACCAAAGGCCATGAGTCCGCAGTAACAGTTCCCTCCAAGAGAAAAACAAAATACAATATAGAGCCAAATTCAAGATCCGATCATTTTGAGATGCCTGGACACACTGCGTTTGAAAGACTGGAGATCATAGGCAGCAGGAAATACAGACAGAGGGAGACAGTTCCAGAGCTGACCTGTTGCATAAATGAAAGACTGGGAGTGACGGTTAACTCTTGCATTAGAGAGTTGGACAGAAAAAGGATGAGAGTTTGCTGCCAGACGAGTGCTACGCGCCTGTCGTAGAGGTGGAGGAATGCAAGCAGACAGTTCAGGGAAGCAGTGACCATTAAAGTAGCGATAGAAAAGAGATAAAGATGCAACAGTGCGGCGAAGAGACAGAGGTTGAAGGGAGTCAGTAAGAGGAGGAGAGTTAATGAGACGAAAAGCCTTTGACTCCACCCTATTGAGAAGAGCTGTATGTGGGGAGCCTCCCCACACATGAGGGTTGTACTCCACACAGGGGCGGATAAAACCCCCGTATAGAGTCAACAATTGCACAGGGGTAAAGAAAGAGCGGAGTCGGCTTAGCACACCCAATCTCTTGGAAGCAGATTTTACAAGAGATGTAATATGATCTTTCCAAGATAAGTCCCGAGTAAATGAAACCCCAAGCATGTTCAAGGATGATGCAGGATTAAGCTGAATATTATTAAACATTAGTGGGTATACCTGTTGAAGATTTTGTCGGGTTGATAGGTGTAAGAACTGAGTCTTAGATGCATTAAAGACAACCATATTATTTTTACCCCAGTCAGAGATACGAGCCAAGTCAGACATTAGGTGTGCCATAGCCTCATCCTTTGTTTGTTGAGGTAACTGTTGAGATGACCATCTGTTTAAGCAAAATCCCAGAAAAAGATGTTTTGTTTAATCTTGGTGGGGTGAGGATGTGTCTACATGTCTGACGGTGATATATTTGAGCAGATGGCTGCAAGCAGAGGACAACTTCAGGGTATTTTCCACACAAACTTTTTATTTTCCCTCCTGCGTTTATTGAGTCGGGTCAAGGTTTATCTTTCCATGCAAAACATGTTTAGCACAAATCTGACCCACATACCGTAAACTGAAAGTCTACTGCATTTAGCACAATGGAAAAGCATAAGCACCAATGAAAGATAATAATTATAATTACCTGTATAATAAAAAACTGAATTACAGTAGTATACATATGCCAGTAATACACTTAAACATGACAATCTTATACCAATGCATTCATTACATTTTAGCTGTATTTTATCCTGGTGAGAAACAATACAGCATTAAGCACAAGAAAAAAGGTAGAGCAGCAATGAAAGAAAAAAAAAAGGTCTTCAAATATTGTAATGCTGACCTTGTAAGATAACCTGAGTATTATTATACATACAATGCATTTACACATAATTTTGATTACTATTGCATCTGTTAATCCTGCACTGTTCTGTACAAGATGTAAAAGGGAGAGTGGTAAGTAATAAAAATATGAAACCACTAAAGACAACACCAGAAGTAAGGATTTTTAAATCCACATCTATTGCAATTTTTCCCAATTCTTCCTGATGAGAATCAAACAATGCCAGATTATAATCACCGTGGAGGAAAAGATGCACCATTAACACAACAACCACTGCACATAATTAGTTGCACATAATTAGCTGTGATTACCAATAGCTACAGCATTTTTTTGTTACTACCATGCAGTCTAGACAAGGTGGAACATTTATATTTGATACATTTGCAATTGTGGAAACCAAAAGCAGTCTTGCCAAAGCTAATGTTTTGCATGTCATGCATGAAGGTTTTAAAAGTGAGACATTTATATCTGACAAAGATAATGCAATCATACTGCATGCAACAGTGGGTAATATCTTTATTTGTTGTTGTAAATGCAAAAACTCCAATGGGACCTATCTGTCAGCTGCAATATTCAAAACAAGTGAACTGTCAATCCGTTGCATAATCTCTGATATAACACAGATGATTTCAAATACCATATGCACTATGTACAGAACTGGTATGTGAGTTGTTCACTATTATTTTGAGCATTAATAAATGTGTCAGATACAGTTGCCTCGCCCTACACATTTGTTTTCTGGTCAGACTGTGAATTTTCTGGTAACAAAGAGTGACAGATAATACTGCAACATCCAAAAATGCAAAGTGTGACCAAACTAGCAAAAAAAAATATGAACACCAATGCTCTTATCCTGAGTAAATGACCAGAATATTTTTCCCATCTTCCTACCTGAGACGTGTTCTGGGCCATAAAGTTTATCGGCAAACTGGTTGAGAAGATTGTAAGCTTCACGCACGCAATCCCTCTCATGGCTGTTGCACGTGCACAGGAACCCACGAAGCCCTGGACCAAGTACATTGTGTTTCCGCTTTTGACGTTTGGCAGACTTGATGTAGAAGCTCCTTGGACGCTTGCGTTTTTCATTTCTTCCCATGATGAAGAGAGGACTGTTTACTCTTATGGAAAGAAAAACAGAAGACAGTTTAGGGAATGGAAATGGGGTTGTAACAGAGGTGAATGCCTGGCAGTTAAGCACAGAGCCTGAAAGGCCAAAAGAGTGCTGATAGAAGGAATGTGGTATTTAAGGTGGCTAGAAAGATGACAAGAGAAAACAGGGATACCACAGCTAGGCACTGTGTGAAAAATGATGGAAGGAAGGATTGTTGTTGTTGCCCTTGTACAATACCACTCTGTTTGCTCAAGAAGATCCACCTACCGCAGGCAAGCAATCACTCATGTATGACCATCCTGTGCTATGAAGTGATGTTCCCTTGTGGCAAACAGAGTCTCGTCATCACGAGGCGCAGGGATTAGTGTGGAGGTATGGTTCCTGGAGAGACACTGTATTTGCATATCTTCACTCACGTAATGGGGAGAACATAGCAGGTTCCACATGATTCAATCATTTAGTTATAAGGTTATCATCCAGCATTGTAAATGGTTTCCTGAGTTACAGGAAACCACCTGGTTTGTTACTCAGTGTAGAGCCACCTGATGTGGAAAGAAAAGTACAGCAGTAAATAGCGTGCTGTGGCTACTGCACTGATGCATCATGCTTGGAGGATACCTAATTAACTTAGGTGATGGTGGAGAAACTACCCCAAATATGATGCAAGTTAAACGACTTTATTACATTTTACTGTAAAGCTGCTGGGGAAAAAAGTAAAAGGTTTCATAAACAACCATACCACTTGTCTAACATCAGGATTCTATCTATCTATCTATCTATTGCCAGACGCCTCAATCCCATTTGGGGTGGCCACAAACAAATCGCCTCCAAGTCGCCCTGTCCCCCGCCATTTCACTGCCCTGCTCCCAACTCACACCCCCCTCTCTCATATACCTCTCCACCCCATCCCTCCATCTCATCCTCGGCCTCCCCCTCCCTCTTCCCCCCTCCACCTCACTCACATACACTCTCTTCGTCAGTCTTTCACCCTCCATCCTCTCCACATGGCCAAACCACCTCAGGATTCTGCAATCTATATATATAAAAGAGCCGCACTGTTTATTTGTTTAGTCAGTCGCGCCCAAACCAAGGACCAGAGACCCCCAGACCCATATATTCTGAATCAGTGTGACCCAAAGATGGTTTTAGGTAGGTCAAAATTCACATCTGGGTCATCTGAGGTGACCAGTAGAGTCTTTGCCTTTTTGGCCTAGGCAACGCGAGACACCCCTGCAGCCCAATTTTTGGAATGGAGAATCACATAACCTCTAGTTCTGAACTAGAACTAGAGGTTATGTGATTCTCCATTCCAAAAATTGGGCTGCAGGGGTGTCCCGCGTTGCCTAGGCCAAAAAGGCAAACACTCTACTGGTCACCTCAGATGACCCAGATGTGAATTTTGACCTACCTAAAACCATCTTTGGGTCACCCTGATTCAGAATATATGGGTCTGGGGGTCTCTGGTTCTTGGTTTGGGCGCGACTGACTAAACAAACAAACAGTGCGGCTCTTTTATATATGACACATGGGTTCGAGAAGGGTTAGTTCCCCTCCCTGTAAAACAACTAACTCAGAGAGAAAGGGCCACCCTTTACAGGATTAGTGTCTGGCTACAGACAGAATATATGATTAAATTAAAACACTTTGTCAGCTCTGTGGCTTGGCCAAGGAGTGGTTGGAAGAAGTTCAGCAAGCTGTTGGCTCTCCTCACATTAAGAGGGTTCTCCCTCCACGGTAAGGGATCTTTATACTGTATGTGGTACCGGTATATGTTAGTTCCCAACCCTCTAACTATCGTCCAATTGCTTTAACATCCTGTATCTCAAAAGTTTTTGAGTCTATTCTTAATAGAAAAATTTTAAAGCATCTTTCCTATCACAACCTTCTTTCTGATCGTCAGTATGGGTTCCGTCAGGGACGCTCCACAGGCGATCTTCTCACCTATCTTTCAGACTCCTGGTCATCCTCCTTTCGGAACTTTGGCGAAAGCTTTGCCATTGCACTTGACATCTCAAAGGCTTTCGATCGAGTCTGGCATAAATCTTTAATTTCCAAACTGCCCTCTTACGGTTTCTATCCTTCTATCTGTGCCTTCATCTCTAGCTTCTTTTCTGGTCGTTCTATAGCCGCTGTTGTAGATGGCTATCGTTCTTCTCCTAGATCTATTAACAGTGGTGTTCCTCAGGGCTCTGTCCTATCACCAACTCTCTTCCTTTTATTCATCAATGACCTTTTAAGCTGTACATCTAACCCTATCCACTCATACGCTGATGACTCCTCCCTTCACCTTTCCATTTGATTCCTACAACGTCCATCTCAGCAGTTACTTCAACAGGCAAGGGATGAGGCTATGGCACACCTAATGTCTGACTTGGCTCATATCTCTGACTGGGGTAAAAATAATCTGATTGTTTTTAATGAATCAAAGACTCAGTTTTTGCACCTATCAACCCGACAAAATCTTCAACAGGTATACCCACTTATGTTTAATAATACTCAACTTAATCCTGCATCATCGTTGAACATGCTTGGGGTTTCATTTGCTCGGGGCTTGTCTTGGAAAGATCATATTACATCTCTTGTAAAATCTGCTTCCAAGAGATTGGGTGTGCTAAGCCGACTTCGTTCCTTCTTTGCCCCTGAACAATTGCTGACTCTATACAGGGGTTTTATCCACCCCTGTGTGGAGTACAACTCCCATGTGTGGGGAGGCTCCCCACATACAGCTCTTCTCAATAAGGTGGAGTCAAAGGCTTTTCGTCTCATTAACTCTCCCCCTCTTACTGACTCCTTTCAACCTCTGTCTCTTCGCCGCAATGTTGCATCTTTATCTCTTTTCTATCGCAACTTCAATGGTCACTGTTCCTCTGAACTGTCTGCATGCATTCCTCCACTTCTACGATGGACGCGTAGCACCCGTCTAGCAGCAAACTCTCACCCCTTTTCAGTCCAACTCTCTAATGCAAGAGTTAACCGTTACTCCCAGTCCTTCATTTATGCAACATGTCAAATCTGGAACTGTCTCCCTCTGTCTGTATTTCCTGCTGCCTATGATCTCCAGTCTTTCAAACGCAGTGTGTCAAGGCATCTCGAAATGAATGGATCTTGAATTTGGCTCTCTCTTGTATTTTGTTTTTCTCTTGGAAGGAACAGTTTTGTGGGCTCATTGCCTTTGGTTCCTTCTTCCCCACAAAAAAAAAAATAAATAAATAAAAATAAAAAATAAAGGAAGAGGATATTTGTAAGCTCAAATGGACAGAAATGACAATGATTAGATGGATGTACAGTGAATTCTTGAATGCAAGGCTGGGTGGGGTGGGGAGGCTAGCTAGGATTACAACTGAAACATTGTGAGGAAGGATGGGACTAAAGTGTACTGGTGGTGCGATGAAGAGGGGCAGATTGAGATGGTTGGGGCATGTGGAGAGGATGAGGGATGAGGAAGGTGAGAGAAGTTGAACATCAGGGGTCGGGTTGTGAGAGGCAGTCTGAAAAAGACTTGGGACAGGGTCATAGAATGTGGCCTCAACGATAAGGGAGGTTTCCAGAGATCAAGCAGCTGGAGGAGCTGACATTAGGTCACCAAGGCCAATGCATGCAAGCATGGTGGAGCCTTTATAAACAATACAATACAATGATACTGCATTCCATAAACTCTTAAAATCGGCATGAAGTACAATAATGGAACCTCCTATTTACAAACATTTTTAAAAACAAACACATGAAAAATGCCCTCTATATATAAAAAATAATGGTAAAATTATACCGGTAGTTTCAGCCAGCCACAGAATGGCAAGATTTTTGTTTCTTCGGTATTTTAGGCAATTCTAAGATACTTTTCTTTTAAGGCATTTTTGTCCCAAGTTATTTTTATTTTACTCTTGAGTAACCTAACCTAATCTTCAGGAAAAATAATTTGCAACAAAAATGCCATAGAAGAAAAGTGTCTTAGAACTGTCTAAAACAACAAAAAAATTGATAAAATCTCATACTTCTGTGGCTGGCAGAAACTAAAATTCAGTAATATCATAATACTAGTAACAAAGGATCCTGTCAGCATTTCATTCCAAGAGGGAAATTGGAAATCCCATGTGACTGTAACCAAATTTTAGTGATTAGGTTTGGTAAGGCTACCTCACCTTTTTTACTTTTTGTAGAATTTTGTCAGCTGATAGACAAACTGCATGAGAGCTCCCATTAACACGATGAAAAATTTATGACTGGAATTATCTTTCATAATTGGTAGCTGCTTGCCATAGTTAGCATACAAAACTCGTTTTATAGTTGACATTTTCAAAATTACACATTTCCACAACCTTTTAAAGCAGGGGACAGGGTAACATGGAGGCGATTTGTTTGTGGCCACCCTGTATAAGAGATTAAGGCGTCTGACAATAGATAGATAGAAAATGATAATTACAATACAGTTTACTGACAAAAATATACAGCTGTATATTCTACCGTATGCATGGAAACTTTCCTGCACGTCCAGGAAAAATCATATACCACCATAAAAACTGGGTAAAATTATCATTTAAGCCCCTACCCTCACTTTATTTTTATTTTTTTTTAACCTACCCTAACCAAACCAATCCAACTTAACCTATATAAAGCTGTGCTGTATTAACTGAAGTAACTGGTACTCAAAATACTTGTTACTGGAAGAACTCTCCACTGGAGAACAGAAAAATAATGAATTCCGTTTGGGGTTGGAACGATAACAGAACCAAAAATTGTTTACGAACTATAACTTGTAGGTCGGACACAATCAGGGAAATGAAGTGGATCGGTAAGGTATTTCTACTACATGAACTATAGTCGTATGGTTACCAGTGGTATATGTACCGTACGGTTACGATAGTTAAAGTAGAAAATTGATTTACCAGTTCAAAACTTAGAAAAATATTGAAAGCCAGGAAGAAGAGGATGTTATTCGGTTAAGTATTTCTGCTGCTAAAACTGAACAGCATGTTCACCATCCACGAATACACAGAGATATTCAAGCCGTACTTCGAGGATTTGCTACTCCCGGGTACTACTTCATTGGACTTGACTTGGCTAAGTTGGCTGATGGCTCGTGTTTACACGGTCATTAGAGAAAACGTGCCAATGAAAACTTACAAGGATGACTAAAGAATTGGTGACTTGCAAGAGAAGGCAATTTAGGCTTGTTTCAAGGGAAAGATTGGAATGTTGTTCAATCATTTGGGGGGTAGGACAATATAAGACCCAGCGATGGCTTTCTTCCTCCTTTAACCTATTAATTGAAAGCTTACTGACGATCGACTTTGGCCAGGGAATACTACTACTCTGCTATGCTGACGATCTGGCGCTGGTATCCTCCCGCAGGCCCTGCTACAGTCAGGCCCCGACTGGTCTAACCCGCCTCCACGATAGATGCTGCGAACTATAAGATCAACCACAAGAAAATTAAGGTCATGCCTTTTGGCCTCCGTCCTCCTGAACGCCCTCTCTATTTCGGGGGACATCAGTTCGACCTCGTTCGCAGACATCAATACCTGGGGATGTGGTTTGACAGTCAGTTGACCTCCATCATTCATGTGCGTTACTTGCGGGAGAGTGCTGACGCCAGACTCTCAGCACTAAAAGCCCTCTCACGCCGCAGTTTAAAGTTTAGGTGCCTCGAGCCGTGTCCTCACCACATTTTACTCCTACGCCATGCGCTCTCTAGTTGACCACAGCGCCATGTGTCTTGTAGGACTCTCAGAGGCGCAATCTCGCTCCCTTGAAGTCCTGCAAAACTCGGCGCTGCGAGTCAAAGTAGGAGCTCCTCCATGGACGCGACTCGAGAACCTCAGGGCAAAAGTGGCCTTCCCTCTCTCCAGCAAAAAATCTGGGGTCGATCGTCAGTAACCGCTGCTCGTATTTGCCGACTTAAGGCCTCAAATCGCTGTTATACTCTCCTTTGCACCATCCTCTCCCGACCTCCACACCCGCATCCTAGGAAGAACTGGGCGCTCTCCCTTGCTTCCACAATACGGCAGCTAGGGTTGGCTGAAGCCTTCCTGGAAGGCCCAGACCTCCCTAGCCCTGACTTTTCTCCTACCCCACCCTGGAGACCACCCGCTATCAGATGCCTTGCCCCCGCCGGTTCTTGCTTCCAAGCATCATTGCCCGCTCTCCTCCGTCAGGATAGCCCTAGGAGAATTTCATCGCCCCATACTCCTGGATCAGCCACATACCACACGGATGGATCCGTCGCACCAGAGGGATCATCAGGTGCAACATTTGTCTCTGGAGATCTTGTCGAGACTTGGAGTCTCCCTCCGGGGACCTCCACGTACGAGACGGAGCTCGTTGCTATCCTCGGTGCCTTGTGCCACGCCAGCTTCGTCAGCGTGTCGTCATGTACACATCGATTCTCTCTCGTCTCTGCACGGTCTCCGCACAAGAGTCTCAGAGACAGTGTTCACCTGCCGACCTCGATTCTGGCTGTTGCGAACTCCATCGTGCTCACATAAGCATAGCAGGCAATGAGCGAGCTTACTACGCTGCTCAGACTCCCACCACCTTACCTGATATCACTTTTCCCGTCTCTTGTGCATAAAGCATAATGCATTTAAAACGCTCCATCTATGACATGACCAGAAATGACCACGAAAACCGAGTAGCTGGGGGTTCACACTCAGCCACCTGGTTTGCCAGGGCTACGGCCTACAGCCCCCTCTAAACACTGCCACCAATCTGATGAAATCCCCTCTTACACTACCTTCCTGATTGCCCTGTCACCGCCTCCCTTCGCTTCTCCCTTGGATCCTGCCTCATCAGTCATCCTTCACGAGCATTCACAGCTGAAGAAATAGTCCACCTCTCCCCCACATCTCTACTTCAAACTGTCTCCACTTACCCCCACCCCCCATAGCCCACCTCGCATAATCATACGCCATTGCTCTGACGGGCTTCACTTGCCCGTTTCCACTCTGACCTTCAGGTGGATAAATCTGTAACAACAACAACAACAGCTTCCTTCCCCAGTCCTAAACAGGCCGCCAGTGGAGTAATTGCATCCCCAGGCGGGCATGGTAAGTTTATGGCAAGTTCAAATAAATTATGCACAGGCACATATACTCATTTTTTACTCTAACTTGGCCCATTTTTTTGTCCTTTTGCAACATATTTTACGTAATTCAGTGGCAGAAAAGGACAATACTACGGCAGTACATCTTTTCTATATCACATCATCATATTCTAGCGCAGCGTTTCTTAACCTAGGGTGCTAGCACCCCAGGGGGTGCTGAAGTCAATTTTAGGGGGTGCTGGAAAACGCAACATATATTGCTTTTGATTAGTATTTGCATCGTTAGTATTTTATTTTTGAAGAATGTATAAAATGAATTGTCAAGGAGTACTTTACTTTATCCTTGTAGTAGTGCAGTAACTGTAGCAGTGTAGCTACTGTAGTCCCAGTAACCAGATGTAAGGGGGTGCTGGACTGTGTGGCCTTACAGCAGGGGGTGCTGAGGTCAGAAAAGGTTAAGAAACGCTGTTCTAGCGTTTGATCAATTATGATATAGCCGAATCGGGGACCCACTTTGTGAGGGGGACCTCTGGGCAATCCCTAAAGCCATCATTGATTGCCTTATAGGTCATTTTTCCATAGCACGGAATTTCGACCCTCTCCCCCTCACAGAATCTGAAATATAGTAGTTGCCTAGGTCACTTCGATGTTACTGAACTCTGACCCACCCACACAAAATGATATAGTTGCACTGATCATTTTTCCATACTGTGGAATTTTGCCCCACGCACAGAATCTAATAGTCGCATAGTTGCTAGGTCACTTTTCCCTACGGTACTATAGAATTTTGACTCACCATAGAATATTATATAGCTGCCTGGGTCACTTTTCCATTCTGCGGAATTCTGCCCATTAGCAGAAAATGCGTTGCCTAGTTTATTTTTCCATGCAATGGAATTCTGACTCACCAAAAAGAAAATGATCTAGTTGCCTAGGTCACTTATCCATACTGCGGAATTCTGATTCACCCACAGAAACTGACAACCTTTAGTTGCTTAGGCCACTTTTCCATGGCCTACTATGGAATTCTGACTCACCCACAGAAACTTATATCTCACTGGCTGCTGTGCACTCAATCACTCACTCCTTCAGTTACTCTCTGGTTAACTAAACTGAACTGAACTGTCCCAGGAGGGAGGGGTGGGTCCAGTAAATACTCCCCCTCCCCCGACTCCACCTACTAGTGCAGCCCAGAATATTCTAGAGCCAAGAAGAGAACTCACAATTTCTCACGCAATAATGCACTTCAGTTAAATACACAATAGCAAACTGGCAAGAACTAATTCCTATGGTAAGAGGGAAAGAAAATCAAACAGACATATCGACCAATTCTTGAATGCTTCTCACATCTCCAGATACAAATACCAACTTAATCCTACGGCACAACACCAAATATCTAGAATATTCCTCACATCTCCAGATAAAAACCACTAACCTAATCCTTCCGGCATAACGGTATTAAAACCTCTTTCGCTGATATTTTGATATTACCCCAAAAGGGGCCCTGGGCAGTAAACCAAGTTTGCCCATCTCTTAAGCCCCTGTCACACGTACGCGACTCAAAGGCCGACCGCGGCACAACTCAAGGTTGTAACGTATTTTTTTCATCGATCGTCCTTTGATTCGCCGACAAAGCCCGGACTCTTTAGGGCACTCGTGAGCCGCTGGGACGACTCGTTGCACCTTACGACTTGCCAAAAGTCGTGTTACAGTTGCATCGCAGTCGGGAGTGTCGTACGTCAGTTGCAAAGCAGTCTTAGCTCAATTGGATGCATCGTGATGCGGTCGTTGCGTGTCGTGATGTTGTCGCCGACAAAAAAAACACCCACCTGCTACCACCCATCTGCCACCACCCACCTGCCTCCTGCCACCACCCATCTGCCACCATCCACTTGCCACCATCCACTTGCCACCACCCACCTGCCTCCACCCACCTGCCTCCACTAACCTGCCACCACCCACCTGCCATCACCCACCTACCGCCACCCACTTGCCATCTGCCACTACCCACCAGCCACGACCGACCAGTCACTTGCCACCACCGACCAGCCACCTGCCACCACACACCTCCTACCTGCCTCCACCAACTTGCCACCTGCCTCCACCCACTTACCCGCCTGCCACCATCTTACTCACCTACCATTTACCCACCTACCACCACTTACCCACATACCAATTACCCACCTACCACTCACCACCCACCTAACACCCAACCACCCACCTACCCAACCACCCACCCACCTACCACCCAACCACCCACCTGCCCACCGACCCACCAGAGCCTTCCTGATCCCTGACAACTCTACTGATGAATCCAGCTCAAAGTAAAACCTTCTCATGTTAAATAAAATATGGAAATCTATTACCATACATCAATTACCTCTGTATTTATACCAGTTAACTATTTGATGTGGGGTTGGTGTGGATATTGTGGGGTTGGGATGGTTATATAAGGTGGGGTTGGGTGTCACTGGTGGTCCAGGTGTGATGTCCCGCCCCACACTGGGTGTCACTGGTGGTTCAGATGTGATGCCCCGCCCCATGGGTCAGTCGTGGGGGGGTCGTGGGTGTGTCGTGAGGGGGTCGGGGTGCATTCCTCAGATGCGTAACGCAGCTGTGTTGCGTTCGTGGGTGGTCTTGTCACGGTTGTGGCTGACATAAATCCGTTAAATTTCAAATTTGGAGACTCGTAGTTCTGTCGCCTCGTGATTGCTTCGTAATCTTGTCACTTTTTTGAGGTCGTCACGACCGGTCGTGAGGCAGTCCTGACGCGGTCGTTAGGCAGTACATGAGCAGAACAGACTCGGGGCCAGTCGGGAGACGTGGGAGCCAACTACGACACGACCTTGGGTCGCGCCGCGATCGGCCCTTGAGTCGTGTATGTGTGACAGGGGCTTTAGCCCTACAGCCACCTCCGCCACCATACTTTCAGCCTCATGTATGTTCTGCAGCAGATAGTCCATCCCACCGGTTCCCCTGTTAACAGCTAGAAACGCCAATCAAGCTCACATTTTTTAAGGATTCTCTTGATCATAATTCTGGCAGGCCTATTCATCAACTGGCTGTATTTCTCTCCATATGATAAAAACAAGTGTGAAATTATATATGAGGCTCCATGGTCGTGGAAGCTGCATTCATCATTGCCAGTTCAAAATTCGTTATTTATTCTACACATTACACCTCAGTATCCTATTGTGGGCCTATGTTACTGGCACAAACATGTTCGTATTAAAACGATATAAATAAGATATAAGAGACTTACAAGGTGCAGAATGCTGAATAAATCGCTAAGGAAGAGGTGCTACGGAGCTTCCTACGCCATGAGCCTCAGTATGGCTGGATTAACCGTTTCGCCTTTTATGGACGCAGTAATTTATTTTGCAAGTTCATTTTGTTCAGGGGAAGAGAATTCTAGTAACCAGAAGGTTGAAAACAATCTCTAATACACTTTGGAAACAGACATTTTCCCAGATGAATAAAATTACCTTTAGTGCGCCCATGACTGTGAAAAAGTTAATGCTTTCACTCCAATGACGTATTTTTTGTATTATACTCTTACTACGGCCAGACGATTATATTCAACCTGGGTGAGATTTCGAATATGAAAAGTTAGATATTGGCCACATTAACCCCTCTGATGCTAGAGTTCTTACCTAATTTTAATAGAATCGCCTGGAAATAGCAAGAATTAACTTACAAATACATCATCGGAGTTATGTGGTTAAAGAACTCACAGAGGGAAAGACATGCGTTAAGTGATTGATAATTACTGTACAGAAGCAAAAACCTTAATGCAAGAATCAGATATACTGTAAACACAGTTACAAACTATATTTCGTTTACACCATTTTTTTTTTTTTTTTACGAAACACCGTCTTTCCATGATAAATAAGCTTTTAACTGAATACGCTGTGATCAAGGAGGTTATAGCCTACTACAGCAGATTTACTTTAATATGACGAAGATCCCTTATCCTTTTCAGCTTGGTTGATGGACAGGTGTATGCAGCTGGAAGGTTAATATAATTAGTATCCAAGAAGTTCTGCCTCATACCTAAAGTACATCGAATTTCATGCAACCACTACACTGCATTCAAGCTGTGGGAGTCGCCCAGTTCTCTCAGGTAAAAACAACCATGGTAAGTTTATTTACTTCTACGTGTCAGATGAAAAACGTATTTCCCCCGGCCAGACAGCCTTCACCCCATCAGCCCGGAGAGGTTTCTCCTGAGGTGAAGAAGCTCTTCTGGTGGTAGCAAGATTTTAAAATAAAAGTCATGGGAGAAGAAAGACTCCAGAAAGATTATGCGCGGTAGGTTCAACCTTCCCTATACTCCAGTGACAAGTTCAACAAAAACTCTCAGAGGGCACATACCTCCCAAGGTGGCACATCCCTCTTTTAATTTCTTTTAATTACCTTGATCTTCAACCTTCTTCACCCAGAATATAAGAACTTGCTTCTTTGCTGGTCTTCAATCAGTATTCCAGCTTTGATGTAATTCCAGTCAACAGTTTTCCCACAATGTTTACGAGCGAGGGGGAAGCCCTCGTGAGTTTCTGGTCAATTAGTGGCATTTTGTCAAATATGAGCGGCCCGACCCGGCCCGGCCCATCCCGACTGTAACGCTTTTGAGAAGCTTATATTTCAGCAACCACAGGGACATCGTGGTTTGCACCATATGATAGGCCAATTCTTTAAGATTTGTTTTGGACAGGTTTCATCACACCCAGGCGGTGTACGTGGCACGTAACATGCACCAAATGCAGCATGTCGAAAATCTTCAATAGAGGGCCACAGGCCATACAGTTTGTCGTAAAGGCATGAAACTTGGTAGATAGATGGTCATCAATATACGCTAGGCATCCTCGGGGTGTAAGGCGACATTTCATTGCTTTCGGATTTAAATGGCCTCGCCTTTTACTAGTGGTAACAGAGAGACGGATGGACAGACAGACAGAGAGACACAGGAAGCTAGACAAACAAACAGAGCCCAGAACATAACCTCTGCCGGGGGTCAAAACTATGCAGTGTCGGGTCCAATGTGTGAGTCTAGGAAGTTTTGGTCCCCCTTCTTTCGTCTGTGCTTATTTTTTTTTATCCTGCATCATGTATACCGTACATATTTGCACTGCATGTTTAAAATTTTCATGTCGTGTGAACCTGACTGTATGTGATGAAGCTTCGGTGTTTATGGTTGTAAATAATCTATTAATTTGTACAGAAATTAGTTTTCACATTAGTACTACAAATATAATGATACTTTTTTTTAAAAAACTGAACCTTTATTGTAACAAGTGCCAGATCTGTACCTGCCAAGATACTTTTTCATTTGAGAACAAACAAAAATGTGGGTTTAAAAAAAAAAAATCATGATACAGCTTCCAGGAAATGAACCCACTTCATTCTGGTGACGGATACGATAACTGGGCGCTTAGGGGGAAAAATATAAAGAAAAAGAAAGTAGACGATAGGAAAGATATTACGATACTGGCATTAAGTCCGGTGTGACAGGCCGTTTTAACCCCCCTGGCCAGTTTATACCCCGGGGTATATTCTGGCCTAGGCCATTTTTATACCCTAGGTATAAAGTGGCCTAGACCATTTTAACCACCCTAGGCCAGATTACCCCCCCCCTTTTCATAAATATAAATAAAAATGTTAAATAAAATATAAATAAAATTTTTGTATTAAATTTTTTTATTAAAAAAATTTTGTTATAAGAAATAAAGAAATACATAGAACATAACTTGTATTTTATTGATATTATAAAAAATAAAGGGGGGGTAATCTGGCCTAAGAGGGGTTAAAGTGGCCTAGGCCATTTTATACCCAGGGTATAAACTGGCCTAGGCTACTTTATACCCGGGTATATTCTGGCGGGGGGTTAAACTGGCCTGCTACACCGGTATCACCTGATGGAACTCTGAACTCTTATAGATAACACAGTAGACTAAAAGTATATGTAATTATCTCTGTCAAGTAGTTTTTTTTTTTTTTTTAAGATATAGCATATGATACTTTAAGAACTAAATCAGGGTAGCAGAGGCAATCCTGAGGTTGAGTGTGAAGAAGTAAACAGAGAAGAAAGATTTGATTAACGTTTACTGACTACACAAGGATCACGAAAGCTAATATTATTTTTTCTTAACTTCCAATCATCCCCCCAACTACAGCACGCAACCGTCAGATTTATAATCCAGGTCCCTGTGTCATCTCAAACAAGCAGAGAAGAACAAAGTGATGGAGTGAACTCCGAAATGTTGTAGATGTGGGCTGAAACGGCTAACGGTTCTCGTACTCCTTCCATATCTCACACCTTCCTTCCTTTTTTCCTTCCCTCCTTGTCTCATACACTCCTTACCTTCATCCTTGTCTCATACTTTCCTTCCTTCCTTCCTTCCCTTCTTGTCCCACATCTTCCTTCCCTTTTCTCATTCCCTTTCTTTGCTCCTCACCCTCCTTCCTTCCCCCTTCCCTCGTACCTTCTTTCCTTTCCTTTCTCCTTTTCTTATATTTTTCTTCGCTCCTTCCTTTATTCATAGTTCAAGTTTCCTCCTTCCTTTTCTGTCTCACATCTTCCTAGCTCCCTTCCCTCATTGTTTATTTCAAACCTCCCTGTCTCCCTTCTCCCACATACCTCCCCCTCCCCTTCTCTTCTTCCTCCTCTCACCCTTTTCTTCCTTCTTCCTCCCTTCTCTCCATCCCTGTCTCTCTCTCTCTCTCTCTCTCTCTCTCTCTCTCTCTCTCTCTCTCTCTCTCTCTCTCTCTCTCTCTCTCTCTCTCTCTCTCAAACCTTTTTACCCCTTTCTCACTCCTTGACTTATACCTTCCATCCTTCCTACCCTCTTTTCTCACATCTTACTTCATTCCTATCTTCCCCGTCTCCTTTCCTTCCCTCCTTACCTTATCCTTCCCCCTTTCTTACTGCTTACATGTACGCATCTTTCTTCTCTTTCTTCATGTCTGACAACAGTTTCTCCTGATAGTAAAAGAGTTGGCATGCGCTCTAAGGGTTTCGATCCCTTATTATCAGTTTCTACCGTTTATTATCAAACTCACCTGGTTACCTACGTCGCTAATAGAGTAGTATGGGTATAATATTTAGCCTATTTTATTACAGTCTATAAATTCTACAGTAAGGTACTCTGTAATTGGTATAATGCAGGGAATTAACATACATTCTGTCTAGAAATCGAAGGCAGTAAGGAGCGGATACTGAACTGCAAGAGCAACTTAAAAAGCTCTTATACAAATACGCTCCAAATTAAGACATACCTAGCTCAGTTCGGGAGCATTTGGTACTTCTCCCCTGATGCTTTGATAGTTAATGAGGGGACGTGTGTGTGTATATCTCAGTTCACTTAACTCTCTCTCTGATTACGGCAAATTATAAGCAGTGGACAGCTAATGAGGGGGATGAGACGAACCAACAGATGAACCGAACTCTTCACCTGCTAATAAATATACCTACATCTTCATTAGACAGCACGGGATCACAGGAGAGAGAACTTGAGAGCGAAGGAGCTGGTAGGTAATTGAGTTGGGATTTGAAGAAAGGAGGGAAGAAATATGTGTGCGTGAGAGAAATTTGGAGGGGTGTGGCGGGGGGGGGGGTACGAGTGTCTTGCATTTGAAGAGAGAGGGAAAACATGGTGTGTGAGCGAGGTATAGAGTGAGGAAATGGGTACGAACACAATCCACGAACACGACTTGAAATTTTTACGAAGGAGGTCGGAAACTTGTGTGCAGGCATGCATGGGGTACATACAAGAACTGTGTTTTATTTGGAGAAAGGAAGGAGGACTGGTGTGCAAGGGAGGTATGGAACGAAAAAGTGGGTACGAAAGTGGTTTATACTTGAAGAAAGAAGGGTGGAATGACGTGTGGGAGAGGGATGGACGGAGAAGTTAGTACGAGTGGGGTTTTCATTTGAAAAACTGAGGATTGGTGCGAAAGGAAGAGATGGGGGAAGGAAATGGATGCGAAAACAGTATGCATATGAGGAGATAAGGAAGAATGGTGTGTGAGTGTTGGGGGAGGTATGAATGGTGAATGATGGTAGAAAATGATCTGAAATTTGAAGAAAGGTGAGATGAACGATATGTACGAGATCTACACGTGAGAAGGCTGGTATGAAAGCAATTATTTGATGAAAATGGTGAGTAAAGATGTGTAAGGGAGGATTGGAAGGAGGGGAGGGGAGATGGCATGAAAATCATTAAAATTTAGAGAAGGAGGGAGGAAAGCTGTGTAAGAAGGAAGGGAGGGAGAAAACTGTAATGAAAGTAGTTTGGGATTCGAAGAAGAGTTGAAGGAAATATGAAGGAAAAGAAGGAGGGGAGAGAAGGTAGTACGAAACGGGACTGAATTTAGGGAAAAATGGGAAGAAAGTTGTATACACGAGGTAAGAAGAAAGGAAGAGGGTACGGAAATGTTTCGAGATTTGAATGAAAAAAAGATGTCAAAGAAAGGTATGAAGGGGGAGGTTGGTTCAGAGGAAAAGTAATGTGGGATTAGGAGATGATGAAAGTCGTGTTCAGATGGATAACGGTCGCAATGGAATTGAAGACTGGATATATGAGTTGGGAAAGTTGATATCAAAGTGGTATGAATATTTGAAGAAAGGAAGAGGGAAAAATAGATGAAGGAGGTTAGGATGAAGGAAACTGGTACATAAAGTGTTTGAAATTTAAGGAAATGGGGTAAAGAAAGGTGTGTGGGGGAAGTATGGAATGTGAATGAGCTTGTACTAAGTTGCTGGGGTAGTATACAGACATATACAAGAAACAGAAATAATAGGCCTATTGGTCTTTAACAAGGTGATTTGTTGGATTATAACTAATTACACTAAAGACCTAACTTAAGTGTATCTGAAAAGTAGAGAAGAGGAAGGCTTTTCCGAGACACCACTTCCTTCAGTTTAATATCCAGCAGGAAAAAGGAGAAAAACACGACGACTGTGGGAGAAAAAAAAAAAAAACTTGGAAATTTTTACTGGAGACAGAGAGGTGACAGGTAGGGGAAGGGATGGTCAAGAGACGGTATGAAAGTGGTCTGTGATACGACCAGGAGGAAAGAAGGGTGTATAAGGGATATAGGGAGGGATGAAGTATAGCCGAGTTGTGATCAGAAGGTCGGAAAGAGTGCCGTGTTTTTTAGGGAGGTAAGGGAGGATAAAACTGGAACGAAATTAGCTGGTTATTCTCAGACGAGAGGGAGAAAAGTCGTGTTTTTTTTTTTTTTTTTTTTTTTTTTTTTTTTAGGAAGATATATATATATAGAGAGAGAGAGAGGAAAGTGGTACGAAAGTGGACTGTGATTTGATAAAGGGAGGGAAGAAAGATGTGTAAAGGAAGGAGGGAGGGGGGAAATGGTATGAGAAAGATTTGGATTTCAAGAAGGAGAGAAAAGACATATGAGAAATATACGTAGGAGGAAAACTAGTAGGAAAGTGATTTGTGATTTAAAGAAAACAAGGGAAACAATCGCTACAAGATGTAAGGAAGGAGGGTTTTGTTTACGAAAGTGGTTTGTGCTGTGAGGGAAGGTACGGCGGAATACTGTGTGATGGAGGTTGGGAGGGTAGACGTAAAGGCATACGTAACAAGGTGCGTGTGGTAACAGAGTGTAGGAGAAGCGGTGAAATATGCTGAGGGAGGTATGTAGTTACTGAGGGAGGGGCGGTGTGTGGAACAGAAGATACAAGATGAAAGAAAGACATAAGAAATAATTATGCGGGAGGTGGTTGTCGGGTGACCGGAGACGTGCTCTAGCAGCTCTACTGTATGAAAGGACATGAATTGGAGTCTAGCTCGGGCGGGGAATAGTCCGATAATTTAAATTTCGTTAAAAAAGGCTACTGATACTGCACAAGACCCACCGCATGTCATAAAAAAAAAAAAAAAAAAAAATTGGTAATACCATCAAACCAGTCCTGAATGAAATAGCCTAAGCAGGGCATGAGCTCTGGAGTGGTGAAATGTAAGAATGCATGACATGTGTGACGCCTACGGGGACTGCTGGGCTTAAGGTAACAGCCTTTCAAGTCAATGTCCAGAGTCGGACACATAAAAATGTACGGATGAAGGAAGAGGGAAAAGTGTGAGACATGAGAAGGGAAAGCGGATATCCAGAAGAAAAACTGTGAAGTAAGTTATGAAAGAGAGAGAGAACATTCGAAAAGGGGTAGAGGAAAGTCTATGGAAGTAGACATACAGGCTAGGCTTTGAAATGAAGGCAGGAGGAAAGGGAGAGGGAAAGATATTTGAAAGAAGGATGAAGGAAACCTGCGCATAGAGCAAGACGGAAGGAAGAGAAAAATTTGTGTCACTACATAACGAGAGGGCTCCCTTAACTCCTTAACTATACTTACTTTTTTAATTATTATGGTCATTAGTATTCAAACACCTTCCAGACGATTTCATTTAAATTTGGAGACCTTTCTTGTACTGGAAGAATTAATGAAGGCCCTCCAGTTCAAAGAGTCTTTCCAAAGCTGAAAAAATCGTCTACAGAAGCAAAACACACACACACACACACACACACACACACACACACACACACACACACACACACACACACACACACACACACACACAGAGCAATCTTCTCATTCTTCATGTATTAACTTATTTTACATCCCTCCCTCTATATGCCTTCTCTCTCTCTCTCTCTCTCTCTCTCTCTCTCTCTCTCTCTCTCTCTCTCTCTCTCTCTCTCTCTCCACTTCTTACCTCTATTACCTCCTCCTAATCTACTCTGTAACACTCTTTACAGGACTAAAAGGTCTGTTGCTCTTTGCTTTCCTTTATATTCCTTTGTACTCCTTTATCATCCTTCCTCATCTCCATAATCTTTTCTTACATGATCATCCCTATAATCATCGCCATCACCCTCTCTATCACTACCACTTCCTCTTCCATCCCCACACCGTCACCCCAAGACTACCACTAAAGTATCAGGTAATGGTATAATAATAATTAAAAAAAAAAAAACTACTGATATGATGCCAACCTGTCAGATCAACCCGATAACAAGGCTAAAAATTATCTAAACAAATATGCAGCATAAAAATAGTGTTTCTTTTTTTACTCGAGATGATCATCCTGCCTTTACGCTCAAAAATGGAGAGGCATCTCTCCTACATTCGTTTTAATATAAGATTTCCCCATTCCTTGGTATTTAGGTATTCATAATTTCATATTGCTTTAGCCAGGAATTTCGTATGCAGCTAATATATGCTAAATTTTTTGTCGCAATCCATCAAACAAGCTTACAGGGCAATTTGCCAGTAGCTTTTTTTCTCTTTTATATTCCACCTTTTTTTTTTTTCCTTCTCCCGCCAAGAGCTAATGCCCAGGTATGCTTGTTTTATTGAAAATTTGGATTACGGGTGTGTTGTGCATAATCCCAGGTCTAAGCCACGGTCCACTTGGCGTGTAATGATGAGGTGTGGCCATAATTGGTGTAGTATTAGGGTATAATGAGATGGTACTGGGGAAGGATTAGCAGAGTAGAGGAGAGAAGGAAGCGATGGGTGAGGAAAGGGTTGGAGGGAAGACTGGGGGAGAGTGACGACAGGGAGGGACGAGGAAGGATGGAGAAGGTAAAGAATGAAGAATGGAGAGAGAGAGAGAGAGAGAGAGAGAGAGAGAGAGAGAGAGTACAGTAGGTGACAATGAAAAAGGAAGGGGGGAGGAAGGGAGGATAACGTGAAAGAAAGAGGGCAGGGGATTCTATATAGCTGACAAGACTCTCCTCATTCACTGGTCCTTCTACTCAAAGCTGGCATGAAAAAGTGAGCTGGACCACCATGCAGTATAGAAAACCTGTCGTGGAGAGTTCGTACAAAATGATATGTGATGAGGGTTCAGGTGGTGATGATGGAGAGGGTGATGGTGGTGACTGGGGAGAGGAAAAAGGAAGATGGTGTGGTGGTAGAAGGAAAGGTGATGGAGAAGGGAAAGTGTTGCAGTGAGAAGGGAAGATGATGATGATAATGATGATGATGATGATCATGATGATGATGATGATGATCCTTCAGCTGGGGAGTGTGTTATTGATAAGGATAAGGATATTGTTGCTGCTGTTGATGCTTGTTACTGCTGCTGTTGCCCGATGCTGGTGGTGGTAGTGGTGGTGGTGGAGGAAACGGAGAATGCTTCCAGTAGGGGAGGAAAGGAGGAAAGCCGATGTTAGTGCGAGAGTGGAGGGGGAGCTGTAGGTGGAGATGATGACGAATAAAGAAGTTAATAATAATGCAACAAATCCTAAATAATGGGTGGTGGAGAAGATGATGGTGGGGATGGAGATAAGAAGCAAGGTGAGAGTTTGGGATGCAGGCAGTGAAAGATGGGAGATGGTGTGGGATAGAAGAATGATAGTGATAGGGATGAGATGGGAGGATGTTGATATGTGAAAAGTATGGAACGGATGGTGGTAGTGAGGGAGATAGTGATGATGATGATGACGATGATGATGATGATGATGATGATGATGATGATGATGATGATGATCTTAACCTTCTTCATATCCCACATTTCAACCCTACTTCACATACCACACCTTCCTCGACCTCCCTCCCTCCCTCCCTCTCACCTCCTCCTCTCTTTCTCTTCCTTACTCCATCACTCTCCAGTTCCCTCTTCCCTTCCACTCCTACTTCCATCTTTCCCTACCTGTCCTTTAGTTTACCTGTATTCTTAACCCCTTCGCCCTGACGACTTATATTTCATTTTAATCATACTACTATTTTAGCCAACAGTTTCATTCATCTCTGCTACTAAAGGGCCGATTATGACTATATCTAACCCCCCCACAGTTCGTTTAGAACGTCTCCACTAAAATGAACAAAATCATCGGGAGGTAGGAAGAACAAAATTAATGTCATAGGACTGGAAATGCAGACCGCCTCACTACGATGACTGCATAATCTCTCTCTCTCTCTCTCTCTCTCTCTCTCTCTCTCTCTCTCTCTCTCTCTCTCTCTTGTTATCGCCGCATGATATAACGGATGACATAATTCAGCTTAAATACTTCGTAACAAAACGTCTAAGCAACAAGTACAAAATTACTGGCTGCAAAAGCTTCAGGGCCCTTGTTTAATGCCCTAGGTACAATGTGGTGTAGTGATGGAGGGTGATTTGGTGAGATGTGGTGTAGATTTGCCAAAGCATAGGGTAACTAAATGCTACGGGAGTGAAGCACCCCGAGCCCGAAAATCCTTAGCGAGAGACAGACTGACAAGGGTGCTCCTAGATATGCTCCCGCATCTTAAAATCAACTAAAACAAAGAATTCAGACGGACCTATTATTATTATTATTATTATTATTATTATTATTATTATTATTATTATTATTGTAATTACTGTTGGTGGTAGGTGGTGGCGACCATCATCCACTCACTTGATGTTGTGCTGCCTACTTCTTCATTAGCCTTTATTATTCCTTTTCTGTGCCTGTCTTCCTCTTTCTCCCATCGTTCCTGTCACTTCTTATTGCTTTTCTTTCCTTTGCAGGTGGCTTTACATTGAGTGACAAGCCAAATGGTTTCCTGTAAGCCAGGAAACCATTTACAACGCTGGGTGGTGACCATATAACCAAATTATACGTGCTCCCTACGTGTCAACAAGTGGGTTGGTGGAGGGTTAGTGCCCCTCCCCGTAAAACAAATAACTCAAAGTCAAATGGCCACCCCGTACGGGATTATGGCGTCTGGCAATAGATAGATAGATAGATAATTACTGTACTAGCATTATCATTATTATTAGTATTCAGGTCGTCATTTTAACAACCCATCTTCCCGTGAGAGAGAGAAGGAGCCCAGTGGAGCTAACTAGCGGGAAGGAGCGCACCTGCCTCATAAACACACACTGCTCGGGAATTTAAATTCATTATTGGGTTAAGAGGGTGGGATTAACCTGTTCCCAATGCTACTCTAATCTTAGATGATGGGCGATAATATGGACATGGTTATGGCGTTTGTACACAGGCCACAGAAGGTGTCTAGGTGCTTTCCAATCCTTTAGCCTATAACAAGTGTCTGTTTGATGTTGTACAGTGAAATGAGGAAACTTTTCTGCACACACACACACACACACACACACACACACACACACAGTCATTACCATTACCATTCTAAGCCAATATGCCTTCAGGGGTGGTTACAACTAGAGTTAGGTTCTCAGACATCTTTGGGAACATCGTTCAGAGAGGAAAGGGAGACCCAGATATAATCTTCCTCGTGTCATATGAAGTACGAGGCAGATTGCATCTCAACTGCTTGGCGGTGGATTCGCCACATCAGTATGCAAAAACAAAGAGTGGGGATGTTCCAGTTTCTCCTCCTTCTCATTTTAATTGCCTTCTAATATATGCTGCGAAGACGTGGGTATCATTCTTTGCCCTTTCCCCAAAAAATGGGAAGAAAAGATAAGCTGTCTCTGATCTTATATATCATGCGTCTTATAACGCGAGTACAAATCATCCACTATCATTTAACTTAAAACTGCACACATAAGTTTATGCAATTTCGAACTCTAACAGGATAAAACTAAAAGAAGACTAACTGTTTTTGCAAGCACAACATAGCTTCACATAAAAAAAAAGTCTATAGGAACAGAGAACTTTACATCTCCACCGTCATTCTACACGTCATGTAGTCACTTATCGTAGGTCTACATCAACTACTTTTAATCTCAAAGCTTCACCCAAGCCCTCAGATTTCACATGTTTCTAATATACCACACACACACACACACATATATATATATATATATATATATATATATATATATATATATATATATATATATATATATATATATATATATATATATATATATAATCTCATCAGCCGTTTGAGTGTCCACTACAAGACCGGCCTATCCCAACCGAAGTGGGCACGATACAGCCAATGTATCTCTACCAAGTGGCTTAGGGTGTCTGATAGAGATTGTATGTAGGGTGAGAAGTGCTTGTAAGTGTACTCTAGTGTTGGAGTGGCTTTGGATGCGTGTGTAGTTTGTGAACCAAGTGTAATCGGCCCGAGCAAGCCGACTGGGTGCAAGCATACTTTATAGTATGCGACACTGGTTCAACCACAGCACCCCTAGTGTCCGCTAATGAAGTACGTGGCCAGAAGAACGCTCCCAAAGTTTATTACCCTGGCGGGGCGCGAACCCTCGTTCTTCAGTGTACGAAAACGCACACTTTACCTCTGTACCACAGAGGCTCTCTCTCTCTCTCTCTCTCTCTCTCTCTCTCTCTCTCTCTCTCTCTCTCTATATATATATATATATATATATATATATATATATATATATATATATATATAACTATTTCACACACACAACACACAAACACACGAAACTCAAAGGGAGAGAGAGAGAGAGAGAGAGAGAGAGAGAGATCTGGTACACAGGAAATCCAAGCAAAAGTCAGTTTTTTTAAGGATGAGTTACAGTGATTACCAATTGAACCCATGGAAGAACAACGATCTCTCTCTCTCTCTCTCTCTCTCTCTCTCTCTCTCTCTCTCTCTCTCTCTCTCTCTCTCTCACACACACACACACACACACACACATATTCTACAACCTTAAGAAAAACTCACCCCTTTTTGCCCATCAGGAGAACCTGCAGCTAAAACTAGAAAGTAAATTGATTCAGTCCCACTCAGAGACCGCCATTTAACCTCTTAAAGTACCGAGTACAATAATCAGTCCATTGCCTCAGTAGCTACAAAGTACAGACGCCTTCATTACGGTACAGTTCGAATATAAATACTGATACACTTTCAGTAATCAGTCCATAGCCTCATCATGGTACGACTGTGGACGTAATAAATAAGCGATACACTTCATTACGATAACCAGTCAGTGAGCAATGAGTTTTGAAAGCCAGTGCTACGATATTCGGAACCGTGCAGACTTTTAAGAATATTGTGTAAGTGGTCCAAAATTGTTCGACTAAAAATTGGAGCGATATTCCTAACCGGAATTGTATTAGCCTTAACAGTTACGTAACACAGTCGCGTTTATTATAGTACGAGTTCGGTGTAAGGTTTTAAACAGCTCCTCATTTTTAGTTCCTTGCGGGGAGATCTCGTGCCTGTAGTACAACGGTTAGTAATTATGTGCAATTATTTTTGCCCCTTTCTTACGGAGACGATTATACGTCATTATAAATCGATTATATTTGACTTGGGAGGCTCTTCGGAATCAGAGGCAATGATATTAAGACTACTGGTATTCTTAATGGCTCTCTTATTCTCTCTTACTCTCAAACGAGAGAGAGAGAGAGAGAGAGAGTGAGTTAATTACTTGGATCGTCTCTACAGTAAATATAACAGACAGGCATGCAAACTCGTGAACGTTCCTTTAACCTTGACGCCATGGATGCAGCTGGCTATCTTACTGAGCCTAAATTCAGACTGCTTTACTTATGTGAGTGAATTTCCAGCAATCCAAAGGTTAACTGAGATACTATAGTTTTACCACTATAGTCCCCCTCATCTGAGAAAATCATCCTGTGGTAGCAGGATACCTCGGCCAATGCCATTGCCATTAAAAAGGATCCGGATCCGTCGAGATATTGTGTGGAATACACAAGATCCAGATCTCCCCCCCAAATTTAATTAATTGTTATTTGACCCATGGCCCACTCTTCCACAAAATTTAGTGAAATCCGTTGAGAACTTTTGGAGATATTGTGCGGGATACTCCGGATCCGGATCCGGATCCGCCCCCAAATTTAAATAGATTCTTTCTTGACCCATGGCCCACCCTTCCACAAAATTTCATTGAAATTCATTGAGAACATTTGGAGATATCGTGTGGACTAACAAACAGATGAAACTACCATAGCCAGAGGGATTGCCGGATGGATCCCCCCTTTCTTTCCCCTCTTTCCCCCACTTACCCCCCGTTCTTCCTCCCTTCTATCTCTCCCCTCTTCCCCGCTCTTCTCCCATCCTCCCTTCTTTCCCCCTCCCCCCTCCCCTCCTTCTCTCTCCCCCCTCCCCCTCTTCCACCTCTTAAAATTTCATAAAGATCCGATGCCTACCTACCTACCTCTCTCTCTCTCTCTCTCTCTCTCTCTCTCTCTCTCACACACACACACACACACACACACACACACACACACACACACACACACACACACACACACACCACCGGGATTGTTACTTACTGTCGTGTTGAAATCACTAAATAGTTTTTTTTTTTTTTTTTTTTTTTTTAATGGTAGAAAATCCACAACACTGGGTAGTTTCAGCACCCCCATCCAGCCCAGGGCCTTCGACCGATTTTGATGAAAAACAAGAGACGTCCAGGTTTTACGTATACCTACCTTCTGATTTTTTTTTTTTCCCAGAACGATTGGCGCAAAATTGTGACCTGAAGACAAACAGACATACGGAACTGACCAACATGCTTGCCGATTCTTTCGATTCCATCAAACATAAACATGGGTGAATATAACCTACAAACATGGGTGAATATATAGCCTCCAACTTCGTTGGCAGAGGTAATAACGACCCTTTCACCATTATTGTCTTACAACCTCCCTATAATTTTATTCAGCTCCGGGGATATAGCTTTTCTGGGAAAGTTAATGAAGGCTATAATTAACCTCTCAAAAAAAAAAAAAAAGTTTCGTGAGCTGAATAAAACTGTCTGGAGACGGAAAATTATAAGAAATACAGGTATCACTGAAATGAAGTGCTACTGCGTCAGTGCACTGCGACAGGGTTAATGACTAGGGAAGATGCGTTACAGTGTCTCCCAACCTCCTCAGTCCGGTGAAGTATTTTATTATCGTCGCCAACGAAGCTGGTGAAGGTACTGTATTCACTTATGTTTGTCTGTTTGCCCACACGATGTCTCCAAAAGTTCTCAATGAATTTCAATGAACTTTTGTGGAAGGGTGTGCCAATAGCCAAGAAATAGTTTATTTAACTTGGGGGCGGATCCGGATCCGGATCCAGATCCTAAGTATGCCGCACAACATAAGTTCTCAATGAATTTCATCGAAATTTGATGGAAGGGGGGTGGGCCATGAGCCAGGATAGAACTGATTAAATTTGGGGGCGGATCATGATCCGGATCCGGCATTGGCGGAGGTATGTGCTTTCTGAGTGTTTTCTAGTACTGTTATTGTTCTTGCTGTCTCCAGACAATTTTATCGGTATGAATATTAGGATGGATTTATTTTTTTTAACTTGTAGAGTACTACGGGCTTCACTAACGCTCTCCACTAGAAGACATTGTCCCTAAGCCAAATAAAATTGTCTAGTGGAAGAAAAAAAAAATAGTATCAAAAGTTCGTCATGGGACTGAAACGATTAAGTCTACGAGAATAGGACCCATATACCGCACTGGTATACACACACACACACACACACACACACACACACATATATATATATATATATATATATATATATATATATATATATATATATATATATATATATATATATATATAAAAGTATAAAAGAAAAGTACCTCGGACTGGATTCACGAACAAACTCATCATAAAGATTGAATTTTGCATAACAAACACGATACGCGGAAAAATTCTGCACTTTCCTTCCCTTGTCCCTCCTGCAAAAATATATCGTAATTCTTAGTTACGATATAGTGGCGATCGTAAATTTGTCTGAGCATCAGATTAAAAATAATATATATATATATATATATATATATATATATATATATATATATATATATATATTTTAGTTTTACACAAAGTGGTGTCAGGTTTGTTTGTGAATAAGGCGAAAATAGACCTTAAATCTTAGTTGCGATCATGATGTGGTAGTAGATTCATTGTGAATGTGGTGTTAATACCTAGTTACGATATGGGAGTGGTAGTAGGTTTGTTTTTTAATCAGACGAAAATAAACTTTAAGTCATTGTTACAATATGAACAGTTGTTTTGCTTGTGAATCAGGGACCTGTACCTCAGCTTCAGTACCTATAACACCTACAATATTTTGGCGTCTTTTGTATTGTTTTTTTTTTTTTTCCTTTCTTCATGCTATTTATTTTACTCAGTCCTTAACCCGGTGGCGTATTCTTATTTTACTCTTGCTATCTCCAGATGATTTTATTTGGTTGGGGAGAGACTTCGCACTGAAAAGGTTAAATATAGCATTAATAAATCACCTCATTAAGAAAAGACTCTTCTAAGTTGAATACAAAAAAGGATGTCACTTGAATTAAATGAGAAGGGAGGCCTGTCGCAATTATGAGATCAGATATACTCAGTTAACCCTTTCAGTGCAATGACTTTTTGCATTATTCTTACTGCCATTCAATGATTTTATTGAGCTTAGATGAGCCCCTCTGTGGTTCGCAAAGTCTTCCCTGGAAAGTTCAAGAATAAATTAGAATATACGCCAACAGACTGCATGGGTTCATATTTTTTTGCTACCTCTCGATGATTTACTTCAGCTTAGGGAAGCCGAGATCATTGACCACACGGCCGTCCTCACTCCACTGGCCACCCCAGCCAAGCGGGAAGAAGAATCAACAACCGCTGCTTCACTGCATTACACTACAAGGCCATGGGGGGGGGGGAGGTTGGGCGGTGATGCACCTACTATAGCACATTCAGCTGGCAGTTCAGACTGGCGGACTCACTCAGCTTGTTTTCCCACTGTCCCTGCTTATCCAGCGGTACAATTGAGGACCTGGATGTAACATCGACTTTTGTGGGTCGAATCCTAGGAGAATTGGGACTAGGCAAACACTGTTTCCCTTAATGACAATAGTGTAATTGGTGATCTCAGCCTTCTTTGGTTGTGGATAACAAAACTGACCTTATCAACGGGTCAGGTTCTCAATTCAGAAATTTCGCTCAAGATTATTTTCGACCCAGCATCCGATCCTTATGCTTACATCAAGGTCTTGACAAGCACCTTCACCTGTATGGGAAAATTACAGGACTCCAATGATATAAGTAATGACTCGAAGGTTTCTATGCATTATCAACCCTAAAAAAGTATGATCCTAACAAGGGAACACAGGCTTTCAGTACAAATTAATATCATACCCACTTCCGTTTCCCACTGCCATAACCGTCAGTCAGATTTAGAGCAAAGCGCTTTGTGTTCTCTCAAGATAATAATCAGAGGAGAAAGGCGTGTCATTCTTGCGTGTCACTGAAGGTACGACACCATTGGTACCAATTTGGTGGTGGATCGCTTGTACTCTTGCAATACTACAAGGCGGGAGTGTGTCCAGTACTCCATTGCCTTTTTCAAATGCATAATACAACACACAGGCAATTCATGGCTGGAGTTCTTACTTCTTTGTCCCCAAGAATGTGTAACTAACCCCATTTACTCCAAACCTACTGCAGGTGGGATTCTGCAAGGAAGGTGCTCGGCATACCAATCATCTACCAGCTCACAGTCGTAAAGCTGATAGATTCATTTTTAGGGTTCCCCTCTTAGTAAACTTTTGAAAATGCCCCACTTCGTCCACTTTGGGACACGCTGAGGACAAAGAGGTTAACAAGAACCGATGTGGTATGGACGAAAGCTAACCAGCTACTCTGAGACCCGGGAGGTGAAATTTTAATTTCTGATGTTAGTGATCAGCTTTACTCCCAGACTGACAATCAAAGTTATCGACTAGCTGGCTGGGCTTTGTCAGACTTTTAGGCATGTAAATAGACAGCTGCTGAACACTGTTCATCACTAAAATTTGGCCACAATTTGTGCCTAACTCAGTTGCCCGGCAAACCTGCAATGATTCACACCTGTCGATCTTACAAAGGTGAGAGCGAGCATTACGGATGGCCTCGGCAATCAGTGTTGAAAAGGGATGATAGCGCAAATCTCAGAGCGTTGTGCTCGGCCTGAGCGACAAAACTGTGGAGGGTGATGGTAACTAATTAGACAACTTGTATGCTGGTCGAAAGGGCACAAGTTCGATCCCAGGCTGGAGCAATGAGCAAGTTAATTATATGAATTTTGCTAAAACAAACTTCACTGATCTCCCACAAGACTCACCGACATGTCAAGAAAACACACACACACACACACACACACACACACACACACACACACACACACACACACACACACACACACACACACACACACACTCCCGCTGTTACTATCACAGCAATTCTGAATGAGACAGCACTAGCATATATTCAATATGGACAACGGATATAGCGCTGAAGACGTGACACCAGGGGATGCGCAATAGTAAGAGAATTGACGAACCTTATAGAACTGGTTGTCTAGTCTATGCTCAGGGTCGGAAAAAAAATCACCTTACTTTGATGTCTACAAAACGAGACAACCCACCACACCTGGGCGCTGAACATGCCCATATACTTTCCTTCATCACCGGCCCTCCATCTCCAGGACCATCATCCAAGAGATAAGTTTCACTCAGATAATGAAGGCCCTGGTTGTGTGCTGGCAGGGGATGACTCCAATGATTTGCGAAATTATGAAAGTACTTCAAAACCTGACCCCCTCACACACCCTATTATCACAGCCCAACTCTCTGTACTCCGCCCAGGGATCAACAAGGCTTCAGTTATGGTCTGTCAGGTTTTCCAATATAGTCGGTGTTGGTTTCACCTGAAGGAACTAGTCCATAACCACAACTTGAGTAATGAATCAAGGTTGCATGAAATCCAATGAATATTCGTTATAAGGTACGAATGAGTCTTTTGGTCGACCCTTAACTATGATTACGATGTTGGAGAGGGACCCCTTCATGTGGTGTCAACGACATGACAGGCAGTGGAGCTGCCTGGTTATACAATCGTCCCTCAGTCCCCTTCCTATCCCTCGAAATAAGAATGGTGGATTGCGGAGGAGGAGCAACTTCGGCCTGCAGTCCATTAGGTTCGCGTTCAGATGGGTCTGGGGTTCCAACTACCACTATACTTATGCTACTACTCTGACTACTCTTTGTCCTCAATTGAAAAGGGTTAGATATCTTCGACAGATCAGAACCAATTCGCTATTGACAATTAATAAAGCATGTCATACATTCAGTCACTTAATAGCAAAAAGCATGACCTCGAAGCTAACCAACCACGTAATAAACTGTCACCTTAACTGTACCATTTATTTTCTAACTTGACGAAGATCCCTAACCCCTTGCAGTGAAGGCGATGACCAAGAGTGGTCAGACTGGAAGGTGTATGTAGCCAGATACTAGGGAGATTCATTCCTTACTCAAATTTTATCCAACGACATGTTTCTGTAAGGTGGAAACAAACCGTCTATCACCCGTCAATGCAGTCTCTACCGAACCGTGGAACCATCTTCCAGTCATACATAAAAATATCACTCTCAGCCTACCCTCCGTTTAGTCAATCTCGACCCAGGCAACTTTTTAGCTATCTTTCAAACTCTCATACCCAACTTTCCATCCTTTTATCGAGACTATCCACCTCTGCAATCATCGGTAAAAGTAACTTTTCAACCATCCGGTAAACTGTCACATCCAACTAACGATCTGTCCAACAATCCCCTACCCAATTTTCCAGCAAAATATTCATCTATGTGGCCAACCACCCTCCAACTCTACATACACCTTCAAGCCAACTTTTCAAAACTCTAATAAGCTGTCACACCCAACCTCCCATCCATCTAGCCATCTTTAATTAACTTTACATCCATTTAATAAAATGTTGCAGCCAACTCCTCCTAATCCTAGTCAGTCGCAAACAAGCTATACAGCCATCAAATAAACTGTCACATACAACTCGAAACCAATATCTTTCTAACTTAACAGCAATCTAATAAGCTGTCACACCCATCTAACCATGCAGCCATCCACTCATCATTAAGAGGGTTGACTACGGAGGTGCAGGAGCCCGTTCACCTGTCTAAGTGGGTTTAAAGGGCTGCAAATTGCGGCCCTGAAGTCTTATTATAGGAGGGTGGAGGCAGGACAGGGCAGGGTGGAGCAGGGAAGGGCAGGGGAGGGCTGAGCAGGACAGGGCAGGATAGGGTAGGACAGGGGAAGGCTGAGGGGGGGGGTAGGTATAGGGAGGGAAGAAGAGATAGAGGGACAGAGCAAAAGGAAAAGGGAAAAGAAGGAGTGGAAATAGGGAGGGAGAGAATGAGGCAGAGCGTCGCTGGAGAAAAGGTCAGGAGGGAGAGTACGGGGAATGAGGAATGGAGAGAGGAAGGAAAGAAGGCTCGAGAGGGAGATTAAGGGGGTTATAATGAGAGAGAGAGAGAGAGAGAGAGAGAGAGAGAGAGAGAGAGAGAGAGAGAGAGAGAGAGAGGTGTATGTCCATAAATATCACAAATTATTTTCATAGAGAGCAACAATAGAGACATTCCTCTTATTAAGTTGTTTTCTAGAACATTAAAAATTTATCTATACAATGGTAAAATGATTTGGGAGAAAACTTACAAATCAGGTTTATAGGAACCGATGTAAATTTAAGCAGTTCACTAAGATGACGGTTTCCTGTATTTATTCTTGATTAAAGATTAGGGAAAACAGCGGTCATTAACCCGTTCATTAACCCATTCATTCCCAAGAAGCTCTTCTAAGGCTATTTATATAACCTTTGAGCAGCTATAAAAAAGATGCCACCGTACTGAAGCGACAAGCAGGGAATCTTTCTGGATTTACTGTAAACTTAATAACATAATTAATTTTAAAAAAAGACAACGTATTCACACTAGTAAATCTTCTGGTGGCTACTTGACTAACCTGAGAAGCTCTTATTTCATTCTGCTGCTGTCCACCAATATCATTCAGCTTAAGATTTGTCGCTCGTCGTCTAAGGATTAACTTTACTATCACCTGCCCATTACAACCTGCCTTCAGCCCTTCACAGAGCTAAATATATTCGTTTGGCATTAGCAAGAATCATCATCACCATAATTCAATCCTTGCTCACTAACTGGACTGAACTGTACCAGAAATAGGAAAGAAAATCAGAACACCTGAGGAACTGTCAGATTGCCCTGTGAAATGGGTCACATATCAACTCATCATCCAGGCCTTCAAAATTCTCGGCTGCACCTCACGAGCTAAATAATGAACACAAAACTGCGCTTTATACTGCGTGTTAGATTATAAGACACAAAAAACATCATCATGGCGAAGGGGTGTATGTAAGACTTTCTCCTATATTTCTACTTCCATTATGTATATAATGTCATAACTGGCTGTATCTTAATTTATCTTTAGTACCCTAGCCAAGATTATTATCGTGAGTAGAGCGACGGTAACTCGGCAGCAAGATGTGGGCCACAGGGTTCTCGTGTTGCAGAATTATCATATAATGGAGAACCCAGCTCACGACACGGAGGGTTACTGCCGATAGAGTCTCAAGTATTCTTATCAGCACACACCGGCCTCAGCCACACCGAAACTTCCATGCGGGACCCAGGTGAGCCCGCACCTGATATGTCAACGGATGGATGGATGAATGGATGTCATACTGCAGTGATGGGAATTACGGACTAATAAGGATGTAGCAGTAAACGCTGAATATACAGGCATCACACACACACACACACACACACACACACACACACACACACACACACACACACACACACACGGATCCGCTAACTGGAATGTTGCTATAAATTAATAGTTAGACAACCACAACACGCTAAAAGCTGCATATAATCGGCTGGCGTTAGCAGAAATATACCGCAGTAATTTTTATTTTTGTCCTGAAGGGTTAAGTCAATGAGATGCATACTGTGCTTTGAAGTGATGTGTGAATATCGGCATGAAGGCAGCCGTGACGTCAGAGGCGAGGGGGTAGAGGAGGGCCGGCACCAGATGAAGGGAGGGAGGGCGACCGGAGGAAAGGGGAGGGAGGGCTAGCACAAGTAGGAGGTACGGTGGAGAAGGCCAAGGAAGGGCCAGCTCCAGCCAGTCCAGTTGTCAGTGAGTGTTCGGCCACGGGGCAGGAAAGGTGTTTGGATTAGCTGTTCCGCCTTCCCTTCTGCCTACCCTATGCTGGTCACTCCGCAGAGGCAAAGATACGGGAGGAAGGGTAAACGACACTAATTTTTTGCCATCATCGTCATCACCATCATCATCATAATCATCATCATCATCGTTATCCAAATTCAATTTCACTCAAATCAAGATGCAGTGGCAAGATCTTGAAACAAGAAAAGGGGATCATTAAAGCAGAATCAACAGTGCCAAATAAATATGGACCGAGTGTTGTATACTCATAGTATTATGTGACTGCTCGCTTCATAATGAATTAGACTACAAAACTGATAATAATGTTAATATTCATTACTTAGCTTTTCTTTTCGACCTATTTACAGTTTTTTTTTTTTCAGTACTTTCAGGCGGACCAACACGGCAGTGATCGAAACAAGAATGGAATCTGCTTTTCCTCTTCTGTGGTTTATTAAGTGAAATTATCAGGCTAAGAGAAAAATCAGTATTGTGCCAGGGAAGAAACGTTACTGTATTGCAACTTCAAAAACAAACAGCTAAATATACCAAGTGAAGTAATACCGCATAAGTTCGCGATCCTGGTGAGAAAAAAGTAAATGATCATGGTCGTGGATATTACTTACGATATAACATCGGTAGCTCACGGATGGTTTCAGGCTTACGAAACATCTTAAGCTGTGTATAAGACTGCTTACATATTATACTGTCTTCACTTCTGTAGCTATCATACACTTTACAGTCAAACCAGAGTGGACATTTTAGTGAAAAAAATACGGAATGCTAAACTGTTTCTGTTAATATACTGCCATGGACGCTCTGTTATTCTGGAAATTAGTTCATATACTTAATAAATACGATCCCTGTTGACTATATGTGGTCATGTGATCCTTCGCTACAAACTGTGTGCTGGACGATAAGGTTTTATATGGACGAGTATTAATAAGACAAGTAAAATGACGATGTCAGCGAAACACACATATTAATGGACTAGAAAGGCGTTTACATTTCACTAAACTGCTGTTTTATGCGGTGGTGGAGTACAGTACAATTTATGCTGTGATGAAGATAAAAGAGAAAGACTGAGGTGTAATACCTGTAACACAGTATTGTATCCTATGAAGCAATTTTCACTCCCGTTCAGTAACTGTTGTAAACCCGTCATAAGTGTGATCACAGGTGCATCTGCGTAGTGAGATCAAGCAGTGAGCGTGTGATATGGTGTAGTGAGCCCAGCGGCAGTGTTGTGGGGTGTGGTGTAGTTGGTGCTGCGACAGTGTGGTGCCATCAATACATCCGGGCCATAGGCGGCATCACCATGCCAAGAGGATATCAACACGGCAGTAAATGATGAGCGGTCGCCCTTGTTGCTAAAATTCAGCATGACCAACGACGTGGACAGTTGCAAATCTGAGCGGGGCAACAAACAGCAGAGACCAGGATCCGGGGAGACTTACGAGCTGCGGCCTCGCCCTGCGCCGCGATGGCAGCAGCGTGGTCGCGACGCCGTGGCACCAAGGTCCCGCCCCACTGCCCGCCAGCGCCCACCACCACTGTCCAAGTACCGACGTAGGACAGCCAACGCTCGGGAACGGCACCGCATGCGGGAGATGAACGCTGCTTTCCAGGCCCTGCGCGGTGCCTTACCAGAGGTGTGTCGCCGCCGCGCCGCCGCCGCCATGACCAAGATTACTACACTGAGGCTGGCCGTCAACTACATCAGAGCACTGTCTCACCTCTTGCAAGACTCCGACCCACCACAGCTGTCCCAGCCTCGGCCAGCCCCTGCCTCAACCCTTACCTCCCATGACGAGGGGGTGATGGACCTGCTACCTGACCCCTGCCTCATACAAGACGCCCTGGCCTCACTGCCTGAACTGCCACCATTGCCTGATTCAGACAGCATGGCGTTCTTCCTGCCTGACCACGACCCCCTGCCTTGTTTTGCCTCGTGTAATGGCCTCTCACACTCTCAACCTTACTATTGAAATTACACACGCATTCACTAGACCAAGTACAATCTATTATCTCCCTCCCTTAAATCGCTTTGATTTCTAGCTTTTCTCTTTTCTGTTGTCACTGTTCACTGTCCTGTAATGCAGATCAAATAAGAAGTTTCTTTCAGTAGGCAGAGTGGACAGTAAATCGACATTTTGCAACTATATATTTCTTAGAGGACATGAGCCTACAATAAGCTGCATAAAATTCGGTGATACCTAGAATAAACTACAAAAAAATACTTTTGCTGCCTTGCTATATGTGTCAACAAAGAAAGAAGTATTTGGGGGCTTGTATCAGAGTATGACGGAGCAAGACAAATTTTGGAAGGTGATTATAATTTATATAGGCCTACAAACTGGATGAAAATTAAGGTTATCAATGCATGCTGATCCTTCCATCTTCCGTCTTTAGTGCGGTGTGGCTGTGACAGAAATGAAATTTAAAAGGGCCTCACAGTAAAAACTGTTGATGATAAACAGCAGGAAAAAGACAAAAAGTATCAAATGCTAATAATTACTGTGGTAAGAATATACCCATGACTTAGTCTTCACAGAAATGTTCCCAATCTGAAGATCTCGTCTAACCCAGAGTCTCTCTCTCTCTCTCTCTCTCTCTCTCTCTCTCTTTCTCTCTCTCTCTCTCTCTCTCTCTGACAATACATATATATATATATATATATATATATATATATATATATATATATATATATATATATATATATATATATATATATATATAAAACTAACAGTTATCTAATCCCAAAGTTCATCCAAGGAGACTGCGACAATAACACTCCTACATTCTTTGTTGTCCCACATCACTATGCTTTCACGTCACTCCAACCCTCCTTTCATCGAACACTCAGCCACTCTTCTTTCCATATAAAAACTCAGAGTCAAGAGATGAATGTCCAGGTTTTGGTTGCACCATCTTTAAATACGTGTAAGTTTGGCTAAATACAGTTAAAATGAACCCTTTCAGAACAACGACGTTTTTTAACATTTCATTCTTGACATTTCCAACCGTTTTTATTCAGCTCAGAGAAGGCTTTCCAAACTGTAGGGGATAGTTATGGCCTTCATTACCCTCTTCACTACTAGGGTGCTCTACCAAGACGAATCAATACTTTTGGTACCAGCAAGAATGAAGAAGAATGACGTCCTCGGGCTGAAAGGGTTAAACTAAAATTGAAAAACAAAATATTATTTACTGTTCATTGTTCAGGCATTATTTTTGTATGTTTTTCTAGGGTAGATAGTTAGAATACCAAGTATGACCGTTACTGTAGGAAGCTTGACAATGTTTTCCTTAAATAAATGCGGGTATGAAGTCAGCCTTTTGTTAAACCTGTGGTATTTGGTTGCCCAGATGAAAAGGTGGAGAGGGAAGGAGTGGGAAAGAAGGGAAGAGAGAAGCATATCTATGGAGAAAGACAGACAGACAGCAGGAGAAAATGTGGGAAGAGAGAAACAGAGACGAAAGAGAATACAAGAAAGGCGAAGTGGAAAGAGAGACATGTAGAAACTAAGAGACAAGACAAAAAAATGTAATAAATGAAATAAAGGAAATTCAAGAAGGAAAGATGAACAGAGGGAATGAATGTAGAGAAAATGAAGTGAAGGAGACGGAGAGGGGGAGACATGCACAGGAAAGAGGAGACACCTTGGCAGGACGGAATATGTAGGGAAAGAGCGACGTATGTAGAAGGACTAAGGACGGAGAGAAAAGGTATAGAAGGAGAGATGGATGGAGGAGAAAGATTAAGGAGGAAGAAAAACCATGCAGGAGTGACACACACACACAGAGGAGAAAATGGAAAGAAGAAAAGACAAATACTTGTAAATAAGAAGAAAGTGCAGAGAGAGAGAGAGAGAGGATGAAAATATTGTCTGGGTAAAAAAAATAAGGAAAAAGAAAAGAAAGTAATTTGGAATGGTGGTGCTGGTGGAATGTTTATAGTGCAATACTCCTTTGGAAAGCTCGGATATAAACAATTTACTTGGGAAAATGTTGGTAGAGGAATGTTGGTAGCTGTATAGGTGTGTTCCGCCCTCAGCCATATATGGAAGGTGGAGAGGGAGGAGGGAGTAGGTGGAGAGAGAGGACTGGAGAGGAAAGGAGATGAGAAGTGAGAAGAGGAGAGGAGAGGAGAAGAGTTACTGGATGGAGACAGCAAGAAGAGGGGAACCTGAAGGAAGAAAAGAAGAGAGGAAAAGAGAGGAGGAAGAAGTGGAGAGGGAAGGCGAAGAAACGAAAGGGAGGTGGAGAAGAACGGAAAGGAGAGGAGAGAGAAGTGGATCGGTAGGGAGGGTAATGGAGAGGGAATTGGAGAGGGAGACGGAAGGGGAGAGGGAGCTAGAGGAGCAGCGGCGTACCTGAGGGGGGGCGGGGGGGGGCTGTTTGAAACTGTCCCCTGGGCCCCCAATTGAAGGGGGGCCCCCCAAAGCCTTAAAAATTTATAAGCTTTTTTATTAATATTTAAAAATATATATATTTATCATCCCGACAATCCCGGCTGAGATATTATATAAGTTTTGAGAATGAGGGGGGCAGGTTCTTTGCAGGGCCCGCCTCCAGGAGGGGGCCCCGGCAAAGAACCTAGCCCCCCGGGCCCCCAGATCTCTAGGTACGCCCCTGTAGAGGAGAGAAGACAGGATGTACAGAGGGGAGGAGAGGAGAGGAGAGGGAAGTGGAGAGTGAGAGCGAGGAAAGGAGAGTGAAGAGGAGAGGGAGTGAAAGGAGAGGAGATGGGAAGTAGAGAGAAAGGAAGAGGAAAGGAAAGTGAAGAGGAAAGGAGAGGGAAGTGGAGAGAAAGTGAAAGGTGAGGAGATGAGAAGTGGAGAGGAAGAGAGAGGAGACGAGAGGGTAGTGGACAGGAAGAGAGAAGAGTGGAGAGGGAAGGAGAGGAAAGGAGAGGGAAGTGGTAAGGGAGTGAAAGAAGAGGAGATGGGAAGTAGAGAGGAAGGGAGAGGAAAGGACAGGGTAAAGGAGAGGAAGGGGATGAGAAGAAGGATGTGGAGAAAAAGCGAGGGAGAGAAGAGGAGAGGGAAGTGGAAACGGAAGGAGGGAGAGAAGAAGAGAGAGAATTGAAGAGGTAGGAAGAGGAGAGGTGAGGGAACTGGAAATAAAGGGAGAAAAGAGAAATAAAAAAATGAACAAATCGTCATAAAGCTGCAAGGAGGGAGAGAGGGGGTTGGTGGGCGGGACGTGTGCTAGTGTGTGTTCTTTCCATTATACGCTCCATAACACTTCCGCCCTCTCTCTCTCTCTCTCTCTCTCTCTCTCTCAATGGCAGATCTAGAGGGGGGTTACTTCTTTTACATGTGTGTATTTTTTCAATAAGTATGCAAAATTATTAAATGAATAACAGCAATACATGATATTTATCGTGCGAATTTGTCTCGACTGCATGAAGCTGTAAAATAATGCGTGAAAATGAATATTTTGGCTATATATACACATACATTAAATATATATATATATACTATATATATATATATATATACATACATATATATATATATATATATATATATATATATATATATATATATATATATATATATATATATATATATATATATATATATCGTCAATGGATAGAGAGAACAAGTTTTGACCCTCCCACCTTTTGACAAATGTTGGATCTCCTGCATACCCATATGAACCCCTTACCAGTGTTTACACGTGGCTTTTGGGTCCTGCGCTGTCACTGCGAGCGAGCGTGTGCGGCGAGCGAAGCGATGTTTACCTTTAGCTGAGAAATGAGCGGTCCGATTACATGACACGGTCTGACCGCGATGGTTTCTACTATGTGAGTTAGAGAAGAGATTCTCTCAAGAGGTAGTAGATACATCAATAAATTTTGTTTTTAGCTAGACATTTACACATGAGACCAAAGAAACCCCTTGTAATCCCAGCTTTCCTAGGGAATGTACCAATGGCTTCTATTGACATGCTTCACTATGAAATCGAATTTTAAAAGATTTCCTATGTAATACCATGTTTTCTTGAATGAATTCTGACAATTAAATATCGGATACTACGCTCATAATTTTACATGAACGTTTTTTCTGTTTAGAGGGTGAAATCAGCAAGGGTTCTGGGTTTTATCATATGATCAACGGTCGAGAGTTTACCGACGCAGTTCGTAGACACAGCACGTCCGGAGCAGAGAAATGGACATTAACATGTGATAAATGCTATAGCGCCTTGCTATATGCACATCCAGTGAGAAAACGCGAGAGAGAAAAAGTGAGAAAATAAAAATTTTAGCTTAATTATTCTCCTGTTATTGTTCAACTACCTAACCTGAAATGTTGAAAGTTTACACCAAGATGAAACTATGATGACAGGCATATGTTCAAAGGTTCGATCGCTCGTCACGCGCTCACAAAGTGCACTTTACTAGTATCATCCCCAGTAGGTCACTTTATATTTCATTCTTGTTGACACCAGACGATTAATTCCACTTTGGAAAGCAAGCTAACAGTAAAAGGGTTAATTAAGGCTGTATCCAAGCCCTCCAGCTTAAATGTTTCTTCTAAGCTGAGTAAAGTCGTTTGAAGATATTAAGAAAAAAAAATCACTGCAGCAAGGTAGTTAAAAAAGGTATTTGAGGAGAAGGCTAGCGTATGTGTATTATTTTCACAGTGTTGCTATTTCAAACACGACTAAAAACAAATCAGAAAAAAATCAAACAAGCAACTCAGTGGAAGGTAAAGATTATGTGTCGGCGGTGGCGTGGCGAAAATGAGGTGAGAGCCTACCCAAGGAGGTGGTTGTCATCTATTCCTAGTCAGATTAGGATACGAGTAAATCAGGTTAAGTTATATCCATTTAGGTTAGTTTCGGTCATGCAATTCCATTTAGGTCTTTCTAATCCTTAATTTAAGCACGTAAGTGTCCGTTCAGGTACTACACCCTTTCGCTCTAACTTCGTCTTCAATTGCCATCTTGAGTGCCCTGTTGTAAGAATCCAGTGGCACTAGATTATGATACTAATCACAGAGATGTGCTGTCAAAGGATGTACAGCCATAGCAATGTTTTATTATGCCAGTGAGCTAAATCAAATAGGCCGGAAAAAAACGAAAATCTGTGTAAAGTTAGTGTAAAAAGTGCATATTACCTCCGTTAAGGGCCTTCACCTTCAGTTAGGTCCAATCTGATACTTTTTAGTCCAGTCATATCCATGCAAGTGAATTCATATTAGTTCTTGTCATTCTAGTTCACTTCATCCATGCAAAAAAAAAACTCGAGTAGTTCAGTTCATGAGTATTTCACACAGTTTAGGCTTTACCGATCATGACACAGTTTAAATGGGCGCTGTAAGTTGGCTGGTATGGGCATGATGATGGTTTAATTCAGAATTTTCTCCAGAAATAACAAGGACAAGGGCTGGGAGAAAAAAGTACGGGATGCTCTTGTATACCTGGAACACCTGGTGTTTCACGAGGTAAGTGAAAATGGAAGCAAAAGTGTGTGTGTGTGTGTGTGGGAGAGAGAGAGAGAGAGAGAGAGAGAGAGAGAAATAATGAAGGAGTTGAGAGAAAACAGGAGAGTGGAGGGCGTGAGGAAGGTCAACCTAAGGCACTATCGGCCACCATCAGAAAATTGTAAGCACACGAACTGATGGCAGATGAGGGGACGGAGGGAAAGTGGAGATAAGAAGGAGGGAGTGAGGAAGGAAAAATGAGGGAGAAAGAATGGGGGGAAGGAGGAAAGGGAGAGAGGAAGCGCCAGGAAAAGTTGAGACAAGAGACGAGTGAGGAGGGAGGAAGGGAGGGAGAATGGTGCGAGAAGGGAGGAAAGAAGAAAAACAAAACAAGGAAAGAAAAACGAGTGAAGGAAAAAAGTGAGGCGCGAAATAGGAGAAGGGAGGAAGGAAGCGAGAGGGAAAGCTGAGACAAGAGAAGGGTGAGGAGAGGGAGAGGGGGAGGGAGGGAGGGAGAGAATGGCACGAGAAGGGAGGGATGAAGAAAAAAGAAAAGAGAGGAAAACGAGTGAAGGAAGAAAAAGGAAGGAGGCGAAGGAAGGAAAAGATGAGATAAAAAACAGTGAGGGAGGGAGAGTGGTGATAGAAAGAAAGGAAAGAGAAAAGGGGGGAATGGGGAAGAGAGAGTAGAACAAGAGGGATGGAGGACAAAGGTGAAAAGATGAGAGTGGATGGCATATGAGGGGAGCTGAGAGGAGAGAGGAAAAGCAGAGACAAAGAGAGAGAGAGAGAGAGAGAGACAGACAGAGACAGAGACAGAGACAGAGACAGAGAGAGTGGAAGATGGTAAAGGAAGAAAATATAAGAGGATGGGAGGGTGAGGGAAAGTGGTGAAAGAAAGGAGGAAAAGATGGGAGAAAAGGAGAACAAAGAAGAAAAGCATGATGGGAGTAATAAGAGATTATATGAAGCTTAAGATGCTAACTAGCACTATCTTACAAGTTACGCATGATTTGATACATATTAAAGATGAGCTCTTGTGGTGAAAGTTAATGAAGACAATATGTAACCCCGTCATAAAAAAAAAAAAAAAAAAAACTCTTCTAAGCTTAATTATATCACCTGGAAATGGCAAGAATAAAATGCAGAAGTTTTTGCATTGAAGGGGTTCAGGTCTCCGTAGTAAGCAAAATAAACTGCTGTGGAAAAGGTACTAAACAGCTCCGAAGTGTACGAAAAGACATCAGACGACAAGGAAATACCAAAGAACAGACATTCACCCACCCATTCCTACATCTCACATACCAGTCTCTCCATTCACAGCCAGGGGAAAAAAAAAAAAAATGAGAACGATCACCTTGCTGTATTAAAAAAAAAAAAAATCCTTGATATTTTGTACGAGGGAATGAGCGGAAATTATAGTGTCGTCTATCGTACACTGTTTAGTATAAAACAGGTGAGAAAATGTCTATCCTTCACTGGTTGTTGATCATGGTTGTCTTAGTATCAGCGTGGTGATCTGCAAGGGTTAATTTTTCATACAGCAGGGTCTCACTTGTGCAGGCATTTTATTTTGACTACTGCCAGACGATATTATTCAGGCTGGGGAAATCCCTGCCCTTAAAAAGATTAACATTAACCCCACAGAGGAAAAGCTTCAGTTAGGCATTTTATTGTAGCTGCTACTTCGAGACGATTTAACTCGGGTGAGGGGATAATCCTTTTTGATAAAGGGTTGTGAAATTTACTGAAGAAGATCCAAGATGGGAGCCATGGTGGCTCAGTGGTTGCCGCGTTCATCTTCCAATCTGCGGGCACTGAATCTGGGTTCGAAGCCAACTAGGGCAGGCATGTGTTAGCAAGTATACAACCCTGCCCGTCCACAGAGATCATACATTCAGACTGTGATAAACACAAACACAACTATTACAACAAATCAATCTTCTTATGCACAGCTCTTATTAAATACATTCTTTCCTGATTCATACCTGACCAACATGAGGAAAGAGATGCTAACACTTTCCCTCCTTGGAGAAGGTCCACTCCTGCATTCGGACTTCATACGTACTGATGTAGACAGATAGAGAGAGAGATGTGAGAAAAGGGAGAGGAGAGGCGGCAAGAAGAAAGATGTAAATGGAAAGAACGGGAAGGAAGCGGAGAAAAGGGGGATGGCAAATGTGAGAGGAAAGAGAGAGACACGAGAGGGAAGGAGAGAAGAATGGGACAGTACATGTAAGAGGAAGGAGGAAGAGAAGAATGGAATAGCAGATGTGAGAGGAGGGAAAGACAGAAGAGAGGGACAGTGGATGTTCAAGGAAGGAAGAAAAGAAGAAATGGAAGAAGGGAACAGAGGGACAGCAGAAGAGGAAGGAGAGAAGAATGGGAAAGCAGATGTCATAAGAGGGAAAGAAAGAAGACAAAAAGACACAGAAGAAGAAAGAGTGCAATAGTGAGACAGTAAACTGAAGAATAATGGGTACGAAGGGAAATATTACTTGCACTTTGGTTAAAGTGAGTAAGAGCAAGTAAAGGAAAGTGGCAATAAAGGTAAGAAGTAGAAATGGCGTAAAAAAGTTAACTTCATGTGACTGATGGACAGGATGAGTAAGAAACGAATTAAGACGAAAGAGAGAGAGAGAGAGAGAGAGAGAGAGAGAGAGAGAGTGGAGGAGTGCACAAGAGTGAAGAGCAGAGTGAGGGATTCCGCGGCCCGTGAGAACCCAACATAAATCACGCTCTTATCTTGCGTGAGGCGGGGAAGGGGGGAGAGAAGGAGGAGAGGAAGGAAAAGAGAATAGCATAGGTGAGAGAAAAGGGATCGACAAGAAAGTGATGGGGGAAAGGTGGAAGAAGTGGGAGAGAAAAGACATACAGGAAGGGGGAGAGGAGGGGAGAGAGGAGAAGAGAAGGGCAGAGGGAAAGTGGGAGAGGAAGGAGAGAAGAGAGGGTGAAGAACATAAGACTATATTAAAAGAGGACACTGTAATTGCCGTAGCTCAGTTGGTCCAGAGTATGCCGCTCCTGTCGAAGGGTAGGGCTGCATTACGACATCTGAAGGAAAGTAGGACAAAGATAGCAAAGAATATGGTTTTTCCACCCTCCACCACCATTAAACCAGCCGACCATGCACCACAGAAAATCAGACATTGAATTCTTAAAGGAAAGGAAAATAAGAATATATATATACTAACGCCCTGGAATCTTAAAAAAAAAATAATAATAATAATAATACTGCTCTGCATGTTTTAGTTCCGCAGAATTATACAGTTCTCAGACCACCTAGACCTCACGGCCCCCTCCAGGTGCACCAGCGTTGTCGTTGATTAATAAAGAAATCTGAGAATCTGATAGCAAACCAAATGCCTATACCGTCTTGTCCATCCGGAGATCAACTATGTCGTGCAGGAAAATGAGCAGATGTAACACTTTCGGTACTGAAATATCTGAAAGAAATTCCACAGAAACGGCAGAGAACAAAATAAAGAATAAAGCCAATAATCCTAAGAAGTATGAAAGGATACAAAATTGGGAAAGAGATAGCTTAAGCGAGCATGGGGAGAGAAGACTAAGGAAAGACAAAAGGGAGAGGAAAGAAATAAAAAAAAAAGGGGAGGGAGAGGGTAGGAGAAAAAAAAAGGGTGGGGGAGAAATGGAAAGGAGAAGAGGAAAAGGAAGTAAAAATGAAGAGAAAATGAGATGAGAGAAAAGATAAAGGAAATGAAAGAATATGGAAAGGGACAACAGGAGAAGACGGAAGAGAAAGGGAAGAAAAGAAGGAAAACTATAGGAATGGGAGAGGAGTGGAGTGAAAGAAAAACACTTTAAAAAACAGGGAGAAGAAAAAGAGAGCAAAACGGAGTGAGAAGCTTGCCGGCTGGGGAGAGAGAGAGAGAGAGAGAGAGAGAGAGAGAGAGAGAGAGAGAGAGAGAGAATAGAATGGAATATAAATGGGAAGAAGAAAAATGTAAGAAGAGAAGAAAACGTGGCATACTTTTCAGATACTGCAAAAAGAAAGTGAAATACGAAACGGCAGTGTAAAATAAATAGATTAGGAAAAATAGAACAGAGATTAAAAAAACAGTTGAGTAAAAAAAAAAAAAAAGAAATGAAATACTGGAAGAACAAAGGAAGCTTTTAAAAAATGAGGGAAAGGGAGAGAGAATGACTGAAGGAAATAAGAGAATGGGGTAGGGAAAGAAGAAAAGCACAGTAGAGAAAGAAGGATGACAGGAAGAGGAAGAAGAAGGGAGGGAAGAAGAGTAATGGAGTGAGAGGGCAGGGAGCAGGAGGCTGGACACGGACCCACCACATCTAAATACTGTACCACGAACCCTTCAAGGAAAATCATGATAAATTGCGTTCGCCCAAGAAAATCTGATTCAGTGCAAATTCATTAACGTTTCGAACCCGCACGAACTACACAAGCAACGAACAAAACTAAAGAGAGAATATAATGTTATCAAGCTTTATAAATACCCAACGACAATGGAAAACGAAAATAGTGGGCAATAAGGCTAGCAATTATGAAGTAACTGGAACAAAACAGCAATACTCCAATCCGAAACAGCCACGGTCTCGCTTCGAACCGTAACGAAGCGAAAATTAATTACTTTCTGATGACTTCAACGCCAGGTAGGTAGTGATCCACACGGCGCCCCGGGACCCCCACCGTCACCATCATTAGGCAGGCGATAATGACACACTCGTGGCATTATTAACTGATGGAGAGGCCGTTGGAGAGGGGAGGAGGAGGAAAGGGAAAAAGACAAGGAGTGACGGACTATTTGGCGAATGGCAGCCTGTTGGTAAATCAGGGAATATGGAGGAAAAAGTGAGAGATAAGGAAAGAAAACATTATGAGATAAACGGCGAGGGAAAGGGGAAAGAAAAAAGTGGAGATTGGAAAGGGATGGAGGTGAAAGTGATGTAATGGTATGGAAGGAGGGAAGATAGAAGAAAATATGAGGAATGGGGAAAGATGGAGGAAGGAGAGGGATGATGAGGAAGATGGAGAAAAGGGTGAGGGATGGGGGGAGGGAAGGGATGGCGAGAAAAATACAGAAAAGAGCGATACAGTAATCTGAGAAAGGAAAAGCATAAAAAGATACAGAAAGATGAGAAAGATGAAAGGAGTTAGGGTTGGGGAAGCTGAAGGGACGATAAGAAAGATGATGAAAAGGGTGAGGATTGGAGAAGGGAGGATGGAGGAAAGGGTTGATTAGGAGGGCAGGTGGAGGAAAGAGTGGGGTGAGGAAGGGTGGTGGAAGAAAAAGGGGTGGTAGGGAAGTGGAGGGACAGGATGAAGGTGGAAGAAAAAGAGGTGTTGAAATGAGGGGGTGAAATGACGGAGGGGAAAAGGTGGTGGAAGAAGTGGAACTGGAATCAGAGTAAAGAACAAGTTGGATGGGGGGGGGGGAGGAATGAGGGAGTAGGGTAAAAAGATGAACTGGAGACAACAAGGGATGTAAAACAGTGATTCCCACCTTTCTGTGTTCTGTGACCCCGGACTGAATACAGTAACATTCGTAGTCTCACCTACTGTATTTCTTCAAACGTTACACGAATGAGCATGTTGGATATGAGATTTTAGTAAATCGAGTACATATAAAAGAGATGAGGTGGATGCAAGTGAACCAGCAACTTGGAAATCAGCTCTGCTGATACAGGACAGCAAGACTGAATGAAACAACCAAACATTCATTTTACCAATAATAGGGCAACGTTCCATTCTCGCCCTAAAACCCGTCAAGCTCCTCTTTCCGAATGTGTCCTTGGCAAATGAATCACTCAGAAGTTCCACGAATTCATTTTGCATTGCCTCTTGATGTGCGCTGCATGAGATGGTTGACGGAAAATTGCTTCTCGCAAATCTTGCCTCAGGGTAATGACTGGATTTTTTCCCCCCATCGATGACTATAAATACATAAGATTTCCCCGTGGCTCCTCAGGGAGCCACGAACCATAAGTTGAGAACCACTGGTCTAGAGGACAAGAGCAATCACGGAAGAAGAAAGCACAGAAAGAAGGAGACTGTGAATGAGAGGAAAAGGTGAAAGAAGACGTAGTAATGTTGATTTCCTTGGTGATCGGGTATGGTAGTACTGTCTGTGATGGAAGAATATGATAATGACGTCAAAACTGGTAATGTAAAAATGATGCTACTTATGGCAAGGTATACTGTACAGTCTGATAGTGATAATAATCATGGCAGTACAGGGGGAATGTTAATTGTGAAAATACGGTGGCATTGTTAAATGGTGCTCATATCAATCATGGCAGAGTATGATGGTAACACACTGATGGCAAATTAAATATATATATATATATATATATATATATATATATATATATATATGGAAAAATTGTAATAATGGAAAAAAATAACGTATGAGTGTTGAAAATCAGATAGTATGTTTTTGTTACTCTACCCCGGTCTGTCTGGCAGAGCATACCCAACGACCACAAGCAGGACGATGACAAACATCGTCTCGTCAGGGTTGGAACACGGTCCTTCCACATGGCGAGGTGAAGGGAAAATAGAGGAGGCACACTTGTAGCTCCAAAGAGGATTAGTTGTATATAGGAGATATGTGTGAGTAGCCTAATGGTTTCAGCCTGGATTTTGACTACTTGGTAAATGTGGTTGAGTTCCTCGCCTGGCAGTGTTGTGCTGGACCAGATACCAGGTCTTGGGTCCACCTCACTTCCACGGTAATGCCTCCCGGGACGATGGTAACTATTCACCAACTACATTTTTGGTGGGCTAACGGGTGCTACGCCTTGTGACGGGTGACCAGGGACTATGCAGGGCACGAGCGTCCATCTTCCCTGGTCCGGACACGTTCTTCGCCCGCACACCCCTAAGCAGCAAAAAAGTGCAACAAACAAATGGGATCATGGTAACTTGCGCTAGTGATGTGAGGCACCAGGGATTTTAACCACTTCATTCCGGTGCATTTTCTAGTTTATTCTTGTCAAGATCTATGTAGAACACAGACCTTGGTTCTTGCTGTCCCTAAATTATCATATTCAATTCAGCCGAGACGTATCGAACTGGAAGGATTAGATGTGGACTTCATTAACCCCTTCACTATTAAATGTCAAACAGTTGAGAAGAACTGAATAGTGGTAGCCTGATTAAAATACAAAATGTCATCGGACTGAATAGTTCAGCCCACACAGTTCAAGAGATCCGCCGAAAGATACATGCGGTTGTGTGGCGGTTGCGCGAATCTGTCTAGAAAGACGTCTGTATAACGAAAAGGTAACTGCACATTTCTGCTACGCCTTTCACGACAAGAGGTCTCCCACAAACTGAATAAAATCGTCTGATGGTAGCAAGAATAAACTTGGAAAGATATTGTACAGAGTGGTTAATTATACACTAACTGCAGTAACTTTAATGAAATCGTCCCCGGCAGTTGCGAGAATAAAATCAAGGACATTACTGTAGTGAAGCGAGCTGAGAAGGATAAAAGGAAGACGTCAGCCTGCGATAATGCACACTGTTCTTGTGACCCTGTCGTCCGACACTAGGTTTACTTAGCTGCTACCAGGCGATTTTATGCTGCTTAGGAGAGAACCCTAGTAGAGATAGTCAATTCCTTCGCTCAGATAAGTATATTCTGTTCTGCTTTGCTACCTCTCGACGATTCTTTTCACCTTAGGATATACTTTACGAAATACAGGGATTGGGTATCGTCTTCACTAGTTTCTTCTCTGCTTCATACAGAAAAATACACTACAATATAAGTCACCGGATACAAGGGTTAATGAAGACTGTCTCTATACCTCCTTCAGCTCGATAAGTCTTTCGTAAGTTAAATTTAATCGTGTGGAAAGAGCAACATGAGAATAAAAGGGATGTCCTTGCACTGAACGGGTTAATACGCTAAATTAAATGCCTGTCTGGGAATTCTTGGAACATTAGTCCTTATATGGTGTGTGTGTGTGTGTGTGTGTGTGAGAGAGAGAGAGAGAGAGAGAGAGAGAGAGAGAGAGAGGGGAAGGGGTGTTAAGCAAGAGATCAGGGATGACGAGAGTGATCCATCATACACCTGCTCATTATACGCAGCTTCTGGAGGTGGGGAGGAGGGATGCAGAGATCGAGGAAAGGAGAGATGGAGGGAAGGGGGAGAGATGGAGGGAAAGGGGAGAGATGGAGGAAAGGAGAGATGGAGGGAAGGAGGAGAGATGGAAGGAAGGGGGCGAGATGGAAAGAAGGGGGAGAGACGGAGGAAAGAGGTAAGGAGATGGAGGAAAAGGGGAAGAGGGAGAGATGGGGTAGAGGGGAGGGAAGAGAGAAAAAGAAAATCAGGAAAGAGGGAGAGGGAGAAGAGAGAAGCAAGGAAAGATGGCGGATAGGGATAAAAAGGATATGAAGAAATGAGGGGGATGAGATACAGATAATAAGGAGGGAAGGAGAACAGAGAAACAAGAAGTGGATGAAGAGAAGAGATGGAAAGGAGGAAAGATGAAGAAATGGAGGGGAAGAATGAAGAAAAGGGGGAGGGGAAGAAAAAGCAGGGAGGGGGAAGCAAGGAAAATAAGGGAGGGGGATTGAAGGAAAGGCCGGGAGGGGGAAGGAAAGCAAAGGAGTAGGGGGATGGATGAAGAAATGGAAGACTGAGAGAGAGGGTGGGAGATATGGAGAGATGGAGGAAAGTGGGGTATAGTAAGAGAGAGGGGGATACATAGGGAAGAGAGGAGAGAAGGGGGAGAAAGGAAGAGATGGAGATATGAAGGAAAGAGAGGAGAAGCAGTGAAAGAAATAGGAAAGGGGAAGACATGAAGACAGAGGAAAGAGAGGGGAAGAGGAAAGATGGAGAGGTGGAAGAAGGAAGGCAGGAAAGGGGAGAAATGAAATAAACAGGAGGGGGGAAAAGATGAAGGATAAAAAGAGTGGAGCAGATGAATTAAAGAGAGGGAAAAGGAAGAGATGGAGGAAAGAGAGGGAAGGGGGGGGGGAATGGAAGAACAAGGGAAGGAGAGAAATGGAGAAGAGGGAAAGAGAGGAAATGAGAGAAGTAGGAAAGGAATAGAAACTTAAGAAGAGAGCGAGAAAGAAGAGAAGATACAGGAGATGAAGGAAAGGGAGGAAAGGTGGAGAAATGAAGGAAGAAAAGGGAGATGGCGAAGAAAATGGAGGGGAGCAATGAAGGAGAGGGCGATAGAGAAATAGAAGAAAGAGAGGGGAAAGAGGAGAGAAGGGAGAAAGAGAGGAGAAAGAGAAGAGATGAAGGGATGGAGGAAAAAGAGAGAGCGAGAGAGAGGAGATGATGTAAGAAGGAGATATAGGAAGGACGGGAGAAGGGATGGGGGAAAATAAGAAGAGAGAGAGAGAGAGAGAGAGAGAGAGAGAGAATGCGGAAAACGATGGATGGCAAGGGAGAAGGAGACAAATGAGATGAGGGGAAAAAATGGAGGAAAGAGAAGCAAGGGAGAGAGAGAGAGAGAGAGAGAGAGAGAGAATGAAGGGAAGGAGATGGAAGGAGGAAGAAGATTAATGAAGGGAGGAAGGAGATGGGGGAACGAGGTAGAAGATTAATGAAAGATGGAGGTAAATGAGAGAGAGAGAGAGAGAGAGAGAGAGAGAGAGAGAGAGAGAGAGAGAGAGAGAGAGAGAGAGAGAGAGAGAGAGAGAGAGAGAGAATCGTGAAAGGAAGCGTCTATAATGCATAATGATAGACCTGCCTGGCTGTCTTATTGTGTTTCCCTCTCTATTTCTTCTTCCTTCATTCCCTCCTTTCTTCTCTCTTCTTTCCATCCATCCATCCTCCCTTTACTGTTTTTCCTCCTTCTTTTTTTCCTTCCATTCACCCTCCTTTTCTCCCTTCTTTTCTTGTAGTCTTCATTCACAATCATCTGTTCCATATAAAATTTTTCTTATTGTCAGTCACAAAAATCACTTGAGCCACTCTACTTTCCACGTACTCTCTCAAAAAAGGCACACAAAAAAATGATGATAGTGACAATAGTAATAATAATAATAATAATAATAATAATAATAATAATAATAATAATAATGAGTTATAATAATAATAATAACCGTAAGACTAGAGGACTCCCAAAGGGGAAATCATACCAGCCGCAAGCCGATACATATCTAGCGTGGCTCGGAATATGACCTTGACCTTGACCTACTTTCACCATTTTCGAACTCGTAAGAGATTTTCATGCCTACTACATACATGTAAAATTTTATGATAATATCTTCAGCGGTTGCGAAGTTAGTGTGGTAACAGACACACAGACTTTGACCTACTTTCACCAATTTCGAACTCGTAGGAGATTTTCATCCCTACTACACAGCTGTAAAATTTGGTGATGATATCTTGAGCGGCTGCGAAGTTATCGTGCTAACACACACACACACACACACACACACACACACACACACACACACACACACACACACACACACACACACACACACACACACAAACTGTAAACAACACTCGTAGAAGATTTTCATCCCTACTACACACCTGTAAAATTTTGTGACGATATCTTAAGCAGTTGCGAAGTTATCGTGGTAAGAGACACACAGACCTTGACCAACTTTCGCCAATTTCGAACTCGTTATCGATTTTTTCCCCTACTACATACCTGTAAAAGTCTGTGGAGATAGCTTGAGCGGTTGCGAAACTATCGTGCTAAGAGACACACAGACATACAGAGACAAACTGAAAACAATACCAGCTTCGCTATCGTGGCTGGTAAAAAATACACTATGTATATACAGTACTGTATCACATCATAGTCATCCAATGCAGGTCTGCCCCCTCCCATTTCTTTCGTCTACGTCGGTCACTGATATCAAACTCACAACTGAGAGAATAGTGGTGGGATAGTGGGTTATGATGACGACGGTGATGATGATTGGGTTATGATGACGACGGTGATGATCAAGTCAAACAGAAGCTTAAATTGTAATATCCAGCCACAACACACTTTCTGGCCGTGAATCATGTCACACAAGCATAATAAATTTCAACCTAACAACAGCTTACACATACACTACTACTACATACCACGTTCTAATCTTGTTACGGGCTTTCAATAAAATAAATATATGCATCGCTAAGACACTACACCTGTATAGATGGATTTCATTATGAAATTCACTGTGAGACTCAATATAACCTCTTTACTACGATGACGTACTTTTATTTTATCCTTCCACTCGAGATTACTTTAGTCAGCATTTTTAGAGACATTTAGAGCTTGATGTATCAGTTACAGTCATCATTAGCTCCTTCACTGGTAGGGGGCAACAAGAACACACTAAGACGTCATTGGGTTTCAACGAGTATTTCTTATGGCTTTGCTGTAATTTGTATCCCTTCGAATGATAGATTTCTCGTGGCCGAATAAAATCTACTGACGTTAGTAAGAATATAATACCCACGCTCGACACCAACGGTGAGAGGGTTAACCATTTTACGACGATGAGGTCTTTTGCATTTAACTCCTGCTATGACGGTTTTATTTAATTTAGGAGATATTTTTCAGACTGTACGAGTATAGTTTACTGTAGATATTGCGTCCATTTACCTCTCCACTTAATGTGCGCCCTCCTTAACTGAAAAAAACCGTCTGGTAAAATCAAGAATAAAATGACTCCCTTGTTTAGTGAAGGGGTTAAACGCTGCCCATTTCCTTCCTAAGTCTTAATCCTTTCAATGCGGTGACGTCTTCTGATTACATTGTGTGTAATAATACTAGACGCTATTATTTAATTTTGCAAAGATTTTTCGAACTGGAGAAGTTAGATACAGCCTTCATTAATCCCTTCACTACAAAAAGTCTCTCCTAAGTCGAATAAAATGGTCTGGTATCATCAAAAATAAAATAAAAGTGAGGTCCTGTTAGTGAACGGGTTAAACGGTTCGCCTCTTTCCCCATTAACCCTTAAGCTCCGGCTGCCATCATTACAGGTCACAGTTTTCCCGCCCAGTAATTTGACACTCAGCCTTAGTATTTATATTTCTCCTCTTCCTTCTCCTTCTTTCTTAACCCGTAACTTCATTCTTCTCCTCTTTTTATTCAAGGACCACTATTTTTCCCCTCCTCGTCCATCTTCCTCTAACTCATGGCCATAATAATTCTCATTTTTTTCTCCTTTAGCTTTTGAAATAGTCTCCTTCATTTCGTCTCATTTTTAAATTCACAGACTTAGCATTATGTTGCCTCCTTCAACTTTAGTATTCCTATCTCTCTCCTGCTCCTTCTCCTCCATTTCTATCGTCTACCTTTATTATTAATAATCTTATTCTCCCTTTTCTCATCCTCCTTTCATGTACGAGTATCTACCTCTGGACATGTGCTAGACAGCCCGTTTCCTGAGGTTCAGCAGTCCTCCCATGCACCAACAGACAGCGCCACACACCCTTACATCACCATTTGGGCACGAAAAGCGAATCACCCACTGTATACTAGGATATGCTAAGGGTATCCCATGCAGGACTGGTGTGATGGTACTAACAGGATGTTTTTATTTAATTCACTTGTGATCGGGACAACTCAAGTAACTGATTCGACGTCACAGGATTTTATTCGGTTAGCAGTGAGGCATAAAAACTAAGAGTTAGTACTGTCACCATTAACACGCCAATAAGGACAATAATGATTATTATTTTAGTATTATATTCCGGCTAACGTTGGAAGATTTTATTCGACTGAAAGTGAGTCATATGAGCCTGAGAGTGTAGTATGATAGTGAGCAATGTCAAAGAGCAGTAAGACTTGTTGCTGATGCTCTACCCTGGTCTGTTTGGCAGAGCAGATCCATCGACCTCAAGCATGCAAAAGCCTTCTTAAGGCAGATAGTGCATCACCTAGGCCGGAACAGGGTCGTTTCACACGGCGAAGTGCAGGGAAAATATTGCAAGCATAGCCTTCAAGAGGATGAGCTGTGTATAAGTGATAATGCAAAAGTAGTAGTCTCCGCCCAGACTTTGACTACTCGGTAAACGTGGTTGAGTTCCCCTCCCTGGCAGTGTTATGTAGCTACTGGGCCGTGGTCCCACGTCACACCCATGGTCGTACCTCCCGGAACGATGGTAACCACGTACCTACTACCTCTCAGATAGGTTAAGGATGCTACACCTTGCCCAAGGGTGACCCGTAACTATGCAGGGAAGGGACGCCCATCTTCCCTTAGCTGGACACATTCTTTGGCAGCATACCCAAAGGAATGATTGTTATAATGAAATTCAATTTGTCAAAGTATTCTCTGCCATAGTGGAGATTAATCGCATGATACTGCGGATAGCAAACCAACCTTTTAACCAACTGACTTCCACTCGCCATACACAGAAGGCCTAGGTGATGTCCATTGACTACACAAGGCGTATTAAGGCAGGGAATTGATTTTGCCGAGTCCCAGTCTTCCCCCGTAATACGACACGCAATAATCGAATTTACATTCAGTCCCGCAACTGTTCTGCTAGTTGTACAAAGAGAAGAGGTGACAAAATTTTGTCCAACAGTCCGACCAGACCAATCGAACTTGAGGTCATCAAGCTGCGAGTTTGGTAGACTAACAATGCACACCCTATAGAAAACAGCTATACATTTTTTCCCAATGTGTATATGCTATAGAGCAATTTATTTGCAAACAGGACCTCACTTCAATTAAATTCATTCCAGGCTTCCTCACAGTGAATCACCACGTATATCGATTAAGTGCCTTCTTTAAAAGCTCCAGTCCAGTGATGTTTGATGTGTTTTATTAATCTGCTCTTGCTGCCACCAAACGATTTAATGACATATAAGACAGCTCCCTGGTAGTGAAAAATAATGAAAACTATCTCTTACTACTGCAGTTCGAGAAATCTATCCTACGGCAAATGAAATCGCTGATGGCAGTAATAATGACGATATTAAAAAAAGTAATCGAAATGAGTGGGTTATATCGTGGAAAATATTTATGATTATTTTCCAGCACTGATTTACCAAGGAATTCAATCTCATATAATGAAAAATCAAACTAGTCAAAATTTACTCACTACTGTGACGATGTATTTCTCTACTCATTTCCTGCCATCCCCAGGTGATTTCAGTTAATAATTTTTTATGCATAGAAGAAGGAACTAAAGGCCAGAAGCATGCAAACTGTTCCCTCCAAGAAAAAAGAAAAACAAAAACAAGATAACAGAGAGCCAAATTCAAGATTCATTCCTTTCGAGATGCCTGGCCACATTGCATTTGAAAGACTGGAGATCATAGGCGGCAGGAAGTACAGACAGAGGGAGGCAGTTCCAGAGCTGACCTTTTGCATACATGAAGGACTAGGAGTAACGGTTAATTTTTGCATTAGAGAGTTGGACAGAAAAGGGATGGGAGCTGAGTTTGTTGTTATACAGGTGCTATGCGCCAGAGGAGCAGTGGCCATTGAAGTAGCAACAGAAAAGAGAAACAGACGCAACACTGCAGCGAAGAGACATTGGTTTAAGGAATTAGTTAATGAGACGAAAAGCCTGTGACTCCACCTTGTTGAGAACACCGGTATTTGTGGTGAATAAAACCCGTGTATATAGTCAACAACTGTGCAGGGGTAAAAAAAGCGCGGAGTCGGCTTTGCACATCCGATCTCTTGGAAGCAGATTTTACAAGAGGGATATTATATTTTTTCCAAGATAAATCCCGAGAGAATGAAACCCCACGTATGTTTAAAGATGGTGCTGAATTGAGCTGGATATTGTTAAAACTTAGCGGGTACTCCTGTGGAAGATTTTGTGGAATTGATAGATGTATGAACTTAGTTTTTGATGCATTAAAAACAACAGACATTAGGTCAGCCATAGTCTCATCCCTTATTTGTTGAAGTAACTGCTGAGATGGATGCTGCAGGAAGCAAATGGAAAAGTTAAAAGTGGAGTCATCAGCATATGAGTGCATAGGGTTAGATGTACAGCATAAAAGGTCATTAATGAATAAAAGGAAGAGAGTTGGCGATAGGACAGAGCCTTGAGGAACACCACTCTTGATAGATCTAGGAGAACGGTGGCCGTCTACAACAGCAGCTATAGAACGACCAGGAAGGAAGCTAGAGATGAAGGCACAGACAGAAGGATAGAAGCCGTAAGAGGAATTTATGTCATATTCGAATGCAATGGCAAAGCTTTCGCCAAAGTCCCGAAAGGAGGATGACCAGGAGTCTGAAAGGTAGGTGAGAAGATCGCCAGTGGAGCGTCCCTGGCGGAATCCATACTGACGATCAGAAAGAAGGTTATGATAGGAAAGATACCTTTAATTTTTTTTGTTAAGAATAGACTCAAGAACTTGAAACACAGGATGTTAAAGCAATAAGATGATAATCAGAGGGATGGGAATGGTCACTTTCCTTTGGGACAGGATGAATGAGAGCAAACTTCCAGCAAGAAGGAAAGGTGCAAGTTGACAGACAAAGGCAAAAAAGTTTACCTAGGAAGGGTGTAAGCACAGAAGCACAGTTCTTGAGGACAACAGGAGGGACCCCATCAGACCCATATGCTTTGTCAGTATTGAGGCCAGTGATGGAAGAAAATATATCAATTAAAGAAATTTTGAGGTCAGCCATGAGGCTGTCAGAAGAGGGAAGTAATGGAGGAACAGCACCAGAATCTCTAAGGTGGAATTGGAGGAGAAAGTCTGACCAAAGAGTTCTGCTTTATCAGAAGAAGTAGCTACAGAGCCATCCGAGAGGAAGAGAGGAGGGAAGGATGATGAAGTAAAGTTGTTAGACAGGTTCTTGGCAAGGTGCCAGAAGGAGCGGGAAGAATTCGAGTTAGAGAGTTGAGAGCGTTTAGTACGAATGAAATTATTTTTAGCAGGGTGAAGAACAGACTTAGCACGATTCCGGGCAGAAACATAAAAGAGATAAGACTCAGGAATTGGTTGACTCCGGTACCTTTTATGGGCCTTCTCCTTGTTGTGGATAGTGTTACGGAACAGAGAAAGATAATGTACACTTTAAGTGAGAATGCTAAAAATCACTACTGTCCCGTAAAGTTCCAGGTTCAAAACAAAAGAGTTAGGTAAAATTACAAGTTAAAGTTTAATGCTCAAACTAACAACAAAACATTCAGGACTCATAAGGATAATGTAATGGCAAATAAACAGGTTAAATATATGGTTAACTGCAATAGCCTCTATTAACACGAAATTAGCAAGAGTAAATTTATCTAAGTCAGCCCTGATAAAATGAGATACCAGATAATACTCAGTGAATGCCAGATAAATTATTACAGATACAAACTATTATCAAAAATGACTGACAAAGAACCCTACATAAATTACAAACTTCACCAGTCCCACAAATTAAACCCATGCTATACAGTACAAGAACAAAATGCAACAACGGTTATACTCAAATTACACACAGCTGCTAGATGTTTGGAGATTTCTTGAGCACTCACAATAATAATATCTGTACAGAGGAGGACAGAGATGTGAACAAAATGAGGAGCAGATCTAAGTGGCAATGATGCAGAGACTGAGCTCATTATATAGGGGCTGGCAGAGCTTGATACAACTTGTAAGAGGGACGCGCAAATGAAGCCATGGGGACAGAGAGCTGAAAATCCCGCAAAGTATAACAGAGAGAACGACTTACTCTACTATAACGGTAGAAGGGGGGGACTGAGGCAGAACACGCTCGTGATCAAACATGCAGCATACTGTGCGTTAAAATTACACAAAGGATGATGAAATCATAGGCTATGTAACACCTCCCCACAAAGAAAAAGAAATTTACAAAGGAAATTTCTTATTACTCTAAAACAATCTGTCAAAAGTCTAGATAAGCAATCTGCAATAACATTCTCTTTCCCCTTGACATGTTGTATGTCTAATGAATACTCCTGAAGAAGTAGACTCCATCTTGTCAATCTCTGATTTTTATCTTTAAACTTACTAAGGAATTTCAGTGGGTTGTGATCGGTATAAATGACTATGGGGTCAAAACCAGAACACAAATAAAATGAAAGCTGCTGTAAACCCAAAATCAAGGCCAAAAGCTCTTTCTCAATAGTGGAGTAGTTCTTTTGAGGTGGAGTGAACTTCTTACTGTAATAAGATACAGGATGTTCAATACCCTGATCATCCTCTTGCAGCAAAACAGCCCCAGCTCCTGTATCACTTGCATCAACAGCCATCTTAAAAGGCTTAGCAAAATTTGGAGTAGCGAGCACTGGCTGACTTAATAGAATAGCTTTAAGTTTGTTGAAAGAGGATTCACAGTTATCGGTCCAGACAAATTTAACTCCCTTTTTCAGTAGGTCTGTAAGTGGTGATACAAGAATAGAAAAGTTAAGAACAAATCTCCTGTAATAACCTACCATTCCCAAAAATCTTTGTAGCTCTTTCCTACTTTTAGGACTGGGAAGACCACTTATAACCTGAACCTTAGCTCCTGGTGGTGCAACATGTCCATCACCAATTACATACCCAAGGTACTGAACCTTAGCTTGACCAAACTCACACTTTGATAAATTAGCTACAAGATTAGCCTGAACTAAACGGTCAAGAAATTTACTGACATGGCATAGATGATCTTTCCAGTTGTCACTGAAGATTAATACATCATCAATATAAACAACACACCCTGCCAAACCCTCTGTTACAACATTCATGAGCTTCTGAAATGTGGCTGGTGCATTCTTCATACCATATGGCATTACAGAACATGCAAAAGCCTTTCCTAGTGTTACAAAACATGAGATCTCCCTAGCACGTTCAGTCATAGGTACTTGCCAGTATCCCTTTAACAAATCAAATTTACTTATGTACCTAGCCTTTCCGATCTTGTCTATGCAATCTTCCACACGAGGGAGAGGGTAAGTGTCTGTTTTAGTTATCTGATTAACACGTCTGTAGTCGATGCAAAGCCTCTGTGACCCACCTGGCTTAGGGACTAGAGTGACAGGAGAACTCCACTCGCTCTGACAGGGCTCAATCATCTTGTGGTCCAACAGGTAGCCAAGCTCCTTCTGGATGAGAGGAACTTTCACTGGGTTCACACGGTAAGGAGGCAGTTTAATTGGCTTTGCGTCTCCAACATCGACATCATGCATCAACACAGTGGTTCTTCCTGGAGTAGCACGGAACACTTGCGGGTACTCCTGCAGTAATGCCGAAAACTCCTGCCTTTCCTTGGGAGGTAGATGAGAAAGCTTAGTCTGGAGATCATTCATGATATCAGGATTCTTCCCCAAACTATCACTCAGGCTCATACTGCATGGGAGAGCTTCACTTGCAGACTCGGGTGGAACAGCTACAGTGCAGACTGGATTATTTTCGTCCCGCCTGTGATATAACTTTAGCATGTTGATGTGACATAGTTGCTTGCTCTTTCTACGATCTGGTGTGGCGATGACATAGTTGACATCACTGAGTTTCTTCTCCACGAAATAAGGACCACTAAACTTGGCTTGAAGAGGTTGCCCATGAACTGGTAGCAGAATCAAAACCTGATCTCCTGGCTGAAAGTGGCGTAACCTGGACTTCTTATCATACCAAGTCTTCATCTTCTCCTGAGCAGCTCCTAAATTCTCTCTCGCCAGCTGTAAAGCAGTGGACAGCCGTTCTTTGAACTTCATCACATACTCCAGCAGGTTGACGTCATCTTCCTCCGACAGCCAGCATTCCTTGAGTAGCTTAAGGGGTCCTCTTACTTCATGGCCAAACAGTAGTTCAAAAGGTGAGAAGCCCAGTGATTCATTTGGAGATTCTCTTGCGGCAAATACAACAAATGGAAGACCTTTGTCCCAGTCTTTCTGATGTTCCAAACAGTATTTCTTGAGCATCGATTTGAGTGTTTGATGATATCTCTCCAACGCTCCTTGGGTCTGGGGATGGTAAGCTGAAGACGTGATCTGGGTGATGCCCAACTCTTTCAGAGACTGCTTGAAAACATTTGACATGAAATTACTTCCCCGGTCTGACTGTACCTCCTTGGGCAGACCAAACTTTGTGAAGAACCCTAGCATTTCCTTAACCACGTTCTTTGCTGAGATGTTTCTAAGTGGAATGGCTTCAGGATAACGAGTAGCCATATCAATCATGGTCAACACATAAGAAAATCCTGAAGAAGTCTTAGGAAGAGGGCCCACAATATCCACCAACACACGGGTGAAAGGCGCCTCAAAAGGAGGAATGGGAACTAGAGGTGCAACCTTTTCGGTCTGATTACACTTCCCCACAACTTGACAGGTGTGACAAGACTTACAATACCAGGAAACATCCCTGAAGATACCTGGCCAGTAGAAGTGTTTCAAAATGCGTGCCACAGTCTTCCTCACTCCAAGGTGTCCTGCCAAACTGGAATCATGAGCCACTCTAATGATATCCTGCCTACAAACACGAGGGATGACAACTTGATGTACAACCTCCCATTCACAGTCGGCTGATGCTGTTGAGGGTCTCCACTTCCTCATAAGTACTCCTGACTTTACATAATAACAAGTAGAAGCACCGGCTGACTCTTCTTCACTGTAAGCAGAGTTAGCTAGACCTTTCAACTCAGGGTCAGCAACCTGCAACTCAACCAACTCTTGACGAGACAAATTATCAACACTACGGGGTACTGCCTCATCTGGTGAATGGTCCAAATTAGCAAGAAAAGTGTCAGCTAGGATAACATCATCATCATCATTATCCTCTAAATCACCAGTAACTTTAGACTTAGCCCTAGTGACAGCACATGCAGGGAACACATCAGGGACATCACAATCCTGGGCCGCAGCCACTGGCTCACTAGACAACTGAGGAGCTGGACACACTTGACTTCCACCAATATCATTTCCAAGTAAGAAAGTTACACCTGACATTGGGAGTGTCTCAACCAACCCAACCATAACGGAACCATTAACAAAACCAGACTCTAAATTCACTCTGCACAGAGGGACAGAGAAGTAATTATTCCCTACACCTTGTAAGATTACAGTTTCATCAGAGGAATTAACATTAGAGCCTAGAACACTGGTCAGCATAAGGGATTGGCAAGCACCTGTATCACGATATATTTTAACTGATTTCCTGTCATTACTGTCCAGAGGACTGACAAAACCATCAGACAGGAAATTAGCACATGAACTCTTGAGAGTGTCACCCACGTTACTGCTCAAAAGAGGAGCTCCATCATGAGAATTTAAGTTACCCCTCAAAGCAGGTTCAGTTAACTCAGTTAAAGAATTCTGGGAACTCTCAAGATTAATTGACTGAATATTTAAAGACTCCTTTTTGTTCACATCACGCTGTCTCCTGAAACATCTCTCCGTAGTATGACCAAGCTTACTACAATAAGTACATTTACTTTTCTGAAATCTAGAGGTGAAGCTGGTATTTACTTCCTGAGAAACATCATCCTTATTCTCTTTCCTGTTACCTGTACTCTGAGTAGAGGCAACGTACTTACTCTCAGCTTTCCCTTTTTCTTTAGAATATCTCTTGTGAGTGAGAACATATTCATCAGCTAAAACTGCAGCATCAGACAAATTATCTATTCTTTTCTCATCAAGATATAGGCTTACATCTTTATAAATACACCTCTTGAAGTCCTCCAGCAAAATCATCTGCTTAAATTTACCAAAATCAGAATCCACATTCTTAGAATTTAACCACTGCTCTAACAGATCTTCTTTGATTTTTGCATACTCAACATGGGATTGCTTATCTTGCTTGTAAGTTGTCCTAAATTTTACTCTATAGGCTTCAGGAACAAGCTCATAGGCCTTAAGAATCAAGCTCTTAACTACATCATAATTATCAGACTGATCCTGAGGCAAAGATGCATAAGTTACTTGAGCTTTACCGGTGAGAACAGTTTGAAGGAGTACTGTCCAATACTCCTTAGGCCAATTAAAACCTGTAGCTACCCTCTCAAACAACTGAAAATACTTTGTTAAATCAGATTCATTAAAAGGAGGGACAAGTTTAACATTTTTAGCCACATCAAAATCATCAGAGCTAGATGATCCAGTTCCACCTTGTTTCATGCGATACTCATGGTCTGCCTGAATCCTGGCAAGTTCAACTTGTGCCTGAGCCTGTATCTGTGCCTCCTGAATCCGAACCTGAGATTCCGCCTCCTTAGCCTGAGACTCAGCCTCCTTAGCACGTGCTTGAAATTCAGCCTCCTTAACACGAGACTCCGCCTCCTTAGCACGAGCCTCCTGCAGGGCTAGCTGTAACTTAGCTAATTCAATCTGCGTTTGCTCATTTGGAGGAGTTACATTAAACAAGCTCTTATTAATCATGCCAACAATTTGATCTTTAGAATGATGAGAGTGAACTGCAATTCCCAATTGTTGAGCAACAAGCTTAAGTTCATTCTTTGTTCTGTTTTCTATATCACACACTGTTTGCACATTTGACAAAAAATCTTTGGCTTCATCAAGTGTAGAAATAGTAGCCATCATGAATATATCACAGTCACAAAATATCAAAGAATATCCTTATGATAATATCCTGAATATCCTGATGAGAGGTCGCCAAATTTATGTTACGGAACAGAGAAAGATAATGTACACTTTAAGTGAGAATGCTAAAAATCACTACTGTCCCGTAAAGTTCCAGGTTCAAAACAAAAGAGTTAGGTAAAATTACAAGTTAAAGTTTAATGCTCAAACTAACAACAAAACATTCAGGACTCATAAGGATAATGTAATGGCAAATAAACAGGTTAAATATATGGTTAACTGCAATAGCCTCTATTAACACGAAATTAGCAAGAGTAAATTTATCTAAGTCAGCCCTGATAAAATGAGATACCAGATAATACTCAGTGAATGCCAGATAAATTATTACAGATACAAACTATTATCAAAAATGACTGACAAAGAACCCTACATAAATTACAAACTTCACCAGGCCCACAAATTAAACCCATGCTATACAGTACAAGAACAAAATGCAACAACGGTTATACTCTAATTACACACAGCTGCTAGATGTTTGGAGATTTCTTGAGCACTCACAATAATAATATCTGTACAGGGGAGGACAGAGATGTGAACAAAATGAGGAGCAGATCTAAGTGGCAATGATGCAGAGACTGAGCTCATTATATAAGGGCTGGCAGAGCTTGATACAACTTGTAAGAGGGACGCGCAAATGAAGCCATGGGGACAGAGAGCTGAAAATCCCGCAAAGTATAACAGAGAGAACGACTTACTTTACTATAACGGTAGAAGGGGGGGACTGAGGCAGAACACGCTCGTGATCAAACATGCAGCATACAGTACTGTGCGTTAAAATTACACAAAGGATGATGAAATCATAGGCTATGTAACAATAGCATCATGACAAGCGTGATTAAACTAAGGTATTTTTGCATTAGTCAAAGGATATGAGAAAGGAATGCATGCTTCCATGCCCGAAAGAATAACCTCTGTAATGCGCAATTCACACTCAGATGGTTCTCGGCTATGGACGCAGTAATCATTCCAGGGAAAATCAAAGAAATACTGCTTGAGGGCTTACCAATCTGCAGTTCCAAAGTGCCACAACCGACTCTTCTTTGGAGGCTCCTCAGGCCTTACTGGAGCGATAGGACAGGTTAAGGTGATAAGGTTGTGATCAAAGGAGCTCAACAGGAAAGATTAACAGCGTAAGCAGAAGGATTAGTTGTAAGAAAGAGGTCAAGTACGTTGGAACTCTCACCAAGGCTGTCAGAGATACGAGTAGGTGATGTACAAGCTGCTCTTGGTCATTAAGGATAGAAAGGATGTAAGCTTGTTCACCAGGTGGATCAGTGAAAGAAGAGGAGGAATCACCAGTAATTAGGGATTAATGAAGGGTGTATCTAATCCTTCCTAATAGAAAAGCATTTTGTAAACTGCATAAGATCGTCTGAAAATGGGGAGAATAAGAGAAAAATTACGTCAGGGTTGTGAATGGTTTAAATATATTACAACGACTTAGCATTAGTCAATCAATTTCTTGGCACAAATATAGAAATGTACCCAAAGCTTTGCCACTTCAGCTCGATGACGTGTTGTTTCATTCAAATTTCCTCCAGAGCGTTTTACTCAGCATTGGGGTTGAAGCAGAAGCAAGAATGAAATTAAAAGTACGTCATGGGATTGAAGGGGTTAGGGGTCAAACATTGATCATTCAAGACTCCACGGGATCCCTGCATACATAAGCAGCGAGATATACACACTGTCCGCTGGTGCTGAGTACTGGCCATTGAACACACACACCACACCACCATGTTTTTGTCCAATATTTATCGATATTTTTTTATTAAAAATGGAGTAATAGAAATTACAGTTGTGAAAAATGCTAAAAACAAAAAAAAACAAGCCATGTTGCATTGAAGTACTAACACACACACACGTGTGTGTTGGTAGTCAAGTGCAACGCACATATATATATATATATATATATATATATATATATATATCCGTACTGAAAATTGAGAGAGAGAGAGAGAGAGTGAGAGAGAGAATGTAGGTAGTATAGAGAGGGTGGGAGGGCTGGAGGTAAGTGGGAGGTGAGTGGTGGTGTGAGGCTAAACAAACGAGGTGAGGGAGGGAGTGTGAGGGAGGGGCCAAAAGTCGTAACTCACCCCCTGGTATTTATATTGACACCTTCAGACCCTCATCCCCCCCTGCCCCTAACCCACCCTCACTTACCCCTACCTCATTTACCCCTACTGGACCTCTTTCATCCCTACCCTACCTCCTTCTCTCTTCCCCAACCTCATTTACCTGTACCCTACCATCCTCACTCCTACCCTGCCTCATTTACACCTAGTCTACCTCTCTCACCCCTACCCTATCTTATCCGTACTTCATTTACCCCTAATCTACTTCACTCCTACCTCATTTACCCCTACTTCAACCCCCCCCCCAATCACGCCTATCACTGAGGGCAGTATTCTAAGTGGCTTTGGTAATTCTGTAACACCTTTTCGTTAGCTATTTATTCTGCCCAGTACATCTCAACATCCTCCTGTATGCTACTGATGCAAACAACGTTTATATTTAAATGATGTAATTAGCATACAAGATACTGTCAAGGTGCAATATGCAACATGAATCGCTAAGGATAAGGTGCTATGTAGTTTTTATTCCTCATCCTCATACTTTCACCCCTAATACTCGTACTCATCTCCTGCCGTACGTCACTTTATCTCACTCTCCCCTCCACGGTCACTCCTACGTCTGTCATTTCTGGCCCTTTCACCCATACCTTACCTCACCTCTGCATTGCTTCCCCCTCTTACCTTTCTCACTCCTCTTTTAACTATGGCCACCCTGTTTTCACCTCACGGGACTAGGTCACTTTCACAACTTGAATTGCATAAAATCTGATGAGCTTTACGTATGAGGAAGAAATGAGTTTCCTTGAATACTAATCAAATCGACTCTTCAGTCTGACCACACTTAGCCATCAACAGAACTGAAAGGAGAAACGGACCTTCGTCAGGACACTGTAAACGTGCATTACCTGATTATTCTTGTCATAGTTACTTCTCATTAACTTTCAGGTCACCTATGTTTACTTCAATATTTTGCTTCCTACCCAGTCCTTACCTATACCTTCATCCCTTTCTCTAATTTCTCTTCCTTCTATCCATTCAGTTACCCTTCATTTTCTTTCCACCTTCTCCCCTTCGTCTCTCCTTACTTTCACCCTTCTCTCCTTTAAGTCATTTTAGTTATCATTTCCTCCATCTCCTTTACCGTCTCTCATTTTTTCCCTCTTATACATTCTGTCCTTGTCTCGCTACATCCATATATTCTACCCTCTCCCTGCTTCTAACTTTCTTCCCTTCCACATCTCAATCTTCCATCTCTCCATTCTTTCCTTCTTTCGTTAAGTTTTATCTTTTTCTGTTCTTCCTGCCCTCATATCCTAAATTTCTATTCTCGTCTCCCTATGTCTCTACCCTTCTCCCTCCCCATCTCTTACCTTTTCCATACTTTAATGATTTTCTCCCTTTTTTTTTTTTTTTATCTTTCCTTCCTTCCTCTCCTTTCATTCTGTTCCCTATATCGCCCTCTGGTATTTATTTACTCTTCCTGCCTCCCTACGTCCCTTCCCTTCCCCCTTCCCTCCTCTCTGACCCTTAACATACAAATCCCAGTTACCTTCCCTCTCCCCTTCCCTCCCCTCCCTTATCCATCCTCCATCACTCCCTCTTAGATCATGGCATTCCTCTTCCATCCCCTCCCTCCTTCCATCTTTCTCTCTCACCATTTCCCTTAATCTTTTTTCCCTCATACATATGTTTATCTTACTTTCTCTCTCTCTCTCTCTCTCCTCACCTTTGATCTTTCCCCTTCCCTTCTCGTATCCTCATCCTTAATGTCTCTCCTTCCACCTTGCCCTGTTTTTTCCCTCCTCTCTCTCTCTCTTGCTTTCACTTTGCTTAAGCTTTTCGCCTATCTTTTCATCCATTCCTTCTTCTTCTTTCTTTTCGTTTATATAGCCTATCTATCTATCTATCTATCTATCTATCTATATATATATATATATATATATATTTCCTATCTCCCTCCTTTATCCCCCTCTTCACCTTCCCATTCACATTTCTAAACCCTTCCTCTTCCTTTCTACCTTCCCATTCCTCCCTCTCTCTTGCCTCTCCTTCCCTCGTCTACTCCCCCCTTTCCCTTCTCCCCCTTCCTCAACACCTGCCCACCTTCTTCCCACCTGTGGTAATCACTATAAGGACTGCCCGTGGTCTCAGCCGCACCTCCCATTATTCATTACACCTGTGCTTGCCTCTGGCGTCATGCGGTGGGGATGAGAGGATGGTGGGGTGGTGACTGGGGGTGTAGTGTGTTGTGGTGGAAGTGGGGTGAATAGGTAGAGTAGTATGGGGTGGTAGGATGACTGGGTGGTATGATGGGTTGTGGCGTCATGTGGTGTGGTACAGTGATGTTGTGATGGTGTGTAATGTGGTGTGGTTTGCGAGGTAGTAAGGTGGCGTCAAAGGATGGGATGTGGTGGCGGTGGGGTGTGATGTGGTGTTGTAGGGTGACTGGATGGTGTAGTAAGTTATGGTATGGTGAGGTGACTTGGTGACGTGGTGTGTTGGGGTGTTGTGGGGTGATTTGGTGGTGTCGTGTCGTGTGGTGTTGTAGGGTGAGTGGGTGAGGTATGGTGTGGCGTGGTGTGATGTAGTGTAAGGAGACTGGGCTGATGGGGTGCGATGGAATGGCGAGATGTGGCAGAGGCGTGGGGCGAAAGCGTGAGGTGTGATGGTGATGTGTTGTGGTGGCGTGACTGGGTGGTAAAATGAGGTGCTGGAAAAACTAAGTGGTGTGATTCGGAGTAGTGAGGTTGCGTGATGAGCTGGAGCAATTGGATGGTGAGGTGTGGAGGGGTCGGGATGACCAAGTTGTGTGGTGTGGTGTGGTATGATGAGGCTGAGGTGATGTGGTATGGTTGAGCTGGACTGGAAGGTGTGATGTGCCGTGCTGGAGGATTGGACAGTGTGATGTGGTGCTGGTGGGGTTGGGGTAATGAGCTGGGGTGGTGTGCTGCGTTGGAGGACTTGGTGGTGGAGGTGGATGGGATGGGGTCAAGTAGTGAGTAGTGCTGCGGTAGAACTGATGGATGATGTGCCTGGCTTGTAGCGTGATGCGGAGTGGGGGGAGGGATGGGGATTGGGTGGAAGGTGTGGTGGAGGGGGCGATGGGGTGGGGTTGGACGACTGGATTGTAGGGTTGATGTGATGGAGTTGTAGAGTGAGGAAAGCAGAGAGGCTGGGTGGTGCGATTGGAGTAAATGGTTGGTGTAGTGTTATGTGACAATGTGCTTGGCTGGTCGGGCTTCACAGTGGTGGTGGGTTGAGCAGATGGGGTGGTGAGACGAAGTGAGGTGGGGTGAGGAGACTGGATAGTGGGGTTGGGGTGATTGGGTGGTGTGGCAGGGTTGGTTCATATGGTGGCATGATAATATAGATGGATGATGTGGTATACCTGGATGGTGTGATGTGGTGAGACGGGGAGGGATGAGTGGGAAGTGTGACGTGGTCAGGTTAATGGATGGTGTGCTGCGCTGCGTTGGGCTGATGGAATTGTGTGGTACGATGTTGTGGTTTGGGGAAAGTGGTGGTGTGGTGTGGTGAGGTAATAGGGTGGTGTGACGTGCTACTTTCATCTGATGGGGTCGTGTGGTGTGGTGCGGTGGTTTGGATAGATGAGGTGGTGTCTGTTTGATGGTTTGGGGGAATAAGGGTGCTGTGGTGATGGGTGTGGCGACTGTTAGTGTGGTGTAACAAGGTGTGGTGGGGTTCAGTGATCGGGTTGATGTGATGCGAGTGGATGATTAGGTGGTATGGTTGAGTGGCTAGTTGTGTATTGTGGTGCGATGGAATTACTGCGTGGTGCACTGGTTGCTGTTGTTAATAATCAACTCCAGTTTGTCTAGCCGAGCAGATCCATCAACCACAGGCAAGCAAACGTCCCCGCAGGATCGTCCCATGAACGAACTGGTCTCCCCTTGCGGTTGACAGCATCTCGTCTCAGCGATGCGCGGGGAAAAGTGTGGAGGTTTGGATCCTGAGTGGATGCCACATTTGCGTCTCCACCCAGTTAACAAGGGCACCATAGCAGGCGCGGCTTCATCCCGTGATCTGGTTATATGGTTACCAAACAGAGTTGTAATGGTTTTCTGGGTTACAGGAAACCATCAGACATGTCAGTCAGTGTAGAGGCAACTGAACTGGAAAGAGGAGTAATAAAAAGTGACAGAATGGAAAAGGAGAAGTAGGACGAGAGGAAGGAAGAGGTGAAGGAAGAAATAAAGACAGCACTACATCAATGAGTGGTTGTTGGTCGCCACCACCTGCCACCTGGTGTACTGGTATATGTAGACATTAGATGGTGAATTTTATACTGTAGTTGGGTGTTGTGGTAATGAGGTGAGGTGACTCCGTGGTGTGCTGTAGCACGGTATGGTGCAGTGTGGTGTATTATGGTATGGAATGGTGTGGTTGAATAGTGGTATGCTGTGGTAGTGTGGTTTGCTTTGAAGATGTGGTGGTGTGGTAATTCTATGGCGTGGTTGGATAACCAATTGCTGTTGTGTGGTGTGGTGGGTGGTGTGGAACGAATAGTGTGGTAAGATGATGGTGAGATGTTTATTAGTGCAGTATGTCGGTAATGATGATGATGATGATGATGAAATATTTGTAGCGACGATGGTTAGCGGTAAAAAATCAACAGATACAGTTACTTGTAAAGGTGATGAACTAAATGTTACCACATCTTCTAGAGAATTTACATCAGATTAGCAACTATGACCATCAAATGTATGAAAATACAGAAAGTGAACGGACAAAAGAAATTTAAATTAACGAACAAATAAATAATAAAGGAAAAACAGGAATATTACACTACACTAAATTCAAACTACCCAAACTGAAAATAATTAAAGTCAGCCGAATTATATTAAAATCATACGTTTATCACAATCAGTTTTTGTTTCCGTGTTTTTCCATACTGTATCTTTATGGTTATCCTCATTTTTATCTCCAAACGTTTTATTCAACTTACTTCGAACTAGTGTGGTTATAGGTGGCTTCCATTAACCCCTTCATTACCAGATTTAATTCCTAAGTTCAATAACATTATCTGGTGGTAACCTGAATAAAATGAAAAAGAAACCACAGTAACGAATGGCTTTACATTTCAGGCCTTATGCTGCACGTTTTGGGGTGCACAAATTTTATACTCAAATCAAGCGATCCATCGCAAGTTCTTATGTACCCATAATATAACCATTTGAGACATAATTTTTCAGATTCTTAAGAATACGTATCATACTTAAAATAGGACTTCCATTTCAGATTCTTAGAAGTGCACTTAATATCACAAATTTAGATCTTACATATCAAATTGTTACATGTAGCCTACAAATACTTTAGATCTCAACCTAATTAGATAATAAATTTCACATTTTTACGAGCTAATACTTCACACCACATCCAACAAATCAGGACTTAAATATCAAATTTTTACAACAACAAATCATAACCAAATCATTCCTTCCATCTCAAGCTGTTGCGAGCACATGATAAGTAAGGTTTTACATCTTACACCCTTATGAGCACATACCTACGCCGTAACCAAATCAGTATATACAGTATTTCAAAATTCACAGCTCCAAATCAGACCTTGCATATCAAATCCTTAAACAATAACATTTCACATTTTTACGGGTGCATAGTTAAGATTGACCAAATCAGTGTACATATCTCAAAGTTCAAAGCCCTAGGCCCTTCTTAAGCCCCATACCAGCAGCCCTCACCCCCTCCTTAACCCCATACCAACAAGCTCTCACCCCTAACAGCCGAAGGTGTATGGGTAACAGCCCTAGACAGCCCCGAGCCGAAGCGAGAGTGTGCCGTAGATCACCCTTCAGACAGTCCTGATCACAAGCCCAATATCTCAGTCATAAATAATTGGGTGGGAGGTAGGCATGGAGATGGAGATGGAGAGAGAGAGGTCTATAGAGGAAAGACAGGGATGGAGTAAAAGAGAGAGGAGGCAGGAATGGAGGGAAAGGGTGGCGAGAGGAGAGAGAGAGAGAGAGAGAGAGAGAGAGAGAGAGAGAGAGAGGAATGTAAAGAAAGGGGAGACAAGGGGTTGAAGGAAATGAGAGGGATGAATGGAAAGAGAGAGGAGAGAGAGAGAGAGGAATGGAGAGAAGGAAAGCGGAGAGAGAGGGATGGAAGCAAAGAGAAAGGAATAGAGGGAAGAAAAGGGAGAGAGAGGAATGGAAGGAAGGAAAAGGGAAAGGCAAAGATGGAGGGAATTACAGAGAGGTGTGTGTGTGTGTGTGTGTGTGTGTGTGTGTGTGTGTGTGTGTGTGTGTGTGTGTGTGTGTGTGTGTGTGTGTGTGTGTGTGTGTGTGTGTGTGTGTGTGTGTGTGTGTGTGTGTGTGTGTGTGTGTGTGTGTGTGTGTGTGTGTGTGTGTGTGTGTGTGTGTGTGTGTGTGAGAGAGAGAGAGAGAGAGAGAGAGAGAGAGTTATAGAAGGAAGGAAAGGGAGAGGGATGGAGGTAGGAAAAAGGAAAGGCAAAGATGAGGGAATTACAGAGGTGAGAGAGAGAGAGAGAGAGACGGATGGAAAGACAAAGGAATAGAAGGAAGGAAAGGGAGAGAGGGATGGAAGGAAAAAGGATAGGCAAAGATGGAGGGAATTACTCAGGTGAGAGAGAGAGAGAGAGAGAGAGAGAGAGAGAGAGAGAGAGAGAGAGAGAGATTAAAAAAAAAAAAAAAAGGGCATTTAAACAACAGAAAGAAAAAGATAAAATGTTCTGAGAGGCGCGTGTAATAAGGAATGAGTCGAGGTGGTTTGGTTATTATGAGAGACATTCCATTCCTCACAACTGGCCAGGACGGTAAGCGAGAGGCCATCACTTCTCTTACCTATTTGACTTCCCCCCTCCTCTCTCTCTCTCTCTCTCATGTTGCGTAGAGGATTAATTTTTTATACAGTACGTTTCTATACTGTACACTTGTCTACTCTCATACACCCACCTACCAGACTTGAATCTGGCTCTCTTATCTTTTTTTTTTTTTTTTCTGGAGGGAACAGTTACAGGCTCCTGGCCTTTGGTTCCTTTTTCCTTCCATAAAAAAAAAACTCAGAATCAAGAACACAGTAACAAAATACAGAAAACAACTCGATCTGCGGTGACATTTAACCGCTACGGTGATCTATTAATCGTGCAAATTAATTGAGATTCTTTATAAATACGACCCCACAACCGTAGATACCAAATCCTCGTCCTTCAGCTAGGGGCAATATTCTTATGAGAGGGGCCGAGAGAAAGAGTCCTATTATTAAAATAAAGCGAGAAGTGTCGACATATTCTGTTTCTTACCATATATAATTTCTGAAGTATGTGATGATGATAGAACAGGTCTAATCTTCTGTACAAAATAGATATACAACGGAAAGCAAACAGAAACAGATCTAACGGTCTTTTTGAGACTTAGTTATAGAGAGGACTATTTTTATGATACCTGTAAGTTGCAGAAAAATCACACCTACAAGTTGCAGGCGTTCCATATATAACCACAAAAATTTAAGGGCTTATTTACACCTACGCTCACCTAGTTAATATGGGCCTCAGTGTCGTATTCTCATTAGCACAGGAGACTTTCAATACTCTTGAAATGCGATTTTTTTCCTATTAAACCCTGAACTTCATTTGTATGTTATTTACGTCTTTTGTATAATGTCATAACGTGCACCAATAAAATATAAGAGGACATAAAGGCGTCATTATGTAAAATATATACCGTCGTGGAATATATGCTACGATATCTCTACGACAACAAGAATAAGAACCATAAGACCAAATTCTCCTAAGTTAAGGAAGCTATCTAATACCTCTTTCATACAAATTTACCTCCACATGTAATATATTATTATTTTCTACGTTATTTTTTGCAGTTTGCGTACATATTCAACAGGGAGGACATTAATGTGTAATATGGAAAATAATTCTCCCAGGAAAGGATAGTAGAAAACTTCCTAAGTCAACAACAATACGGACGATAATCTCTTCCCCCATCCAACCCATCAAGCTTCTCAAAGAAGTCTCAGTATGACAGTTTCCAGGAAAAAATACCCTGACAATTACTACAGAATTACGGTAACCCTCTGCTTGCTAAATATCCTAACATCTTATTAAAATCGTCTAGTTTCAATCACAGTAAGCAGAACACAATGGAGAGGCGAATTAAACCCCAGTTCCATCGTCTCTTCTCGTGTCTTAGGGGCTACGAGGCTGATTGCATTACTTGAGGGAAGTAGTGGGCTTGGCACACGTACACCAGATACATGGAGGCAGAGGTTGACAATGTCCACGTCCCGGCCACTTTACTCACCGTTAACGACACGCCGGGAATATGTGTGCACGATAGTATTTTTTCTCTCCTGTCCCCAGGCATAAATACTTCATGAATTTAATCTTGATCCCAATGTTCTCCCACCTTTCGCTGTACCCTATCTTTCCTTTCCCTCCCCATACTTCCCCTCTCTCTCCCACAGAATCGTAGACGTCACACTCAGCTCCTTCCTAACCCTCCTCTCACCTCGCCTTCGCACCTCAGTATTTCCAAACATGTAATTACTTCACCGCCGACAACTCCGCCATTCACAGGCACTTCACAAAGCTAACATACTGTAGGTTGTAAACAAAATGGCCGAGCGCGGCAGTGAGGGATGGAACTTCTGGTGTCGTATTTACGAAGGATCCTAGCAAATTTTTACAATAAACGATTCTCAAAGGCAGTTAACTATTAAGTCTCCATGACAGCTACTTATTATCACTTTTTTTTTTTTTAATGTACACACTAATTTGACTGTGAAGTGTTTGGTAGCTGCATAAAAAAAATATATATATATATTCCCCTGAGCCAGACCTTATTAGATCACAAATATAGCCCTGCTAAGTGACAGGAGGGCGCTACCCCTCCCGGCATGGCAGCTACCGGTAATGGCTCGAACTCACGACCCCCCGGTCCCGAGTCCGACGTTCTACCAGTGCCACCTTGCTCCCGTGGTAGCTGCATGAGTGAACGTAAACGTCCTAAATACTACCGATCTCAAACGTAACCTAAACTGATAAATGTGTAGAAATCTTCCCTGTGAGAGGGGCACGAGAAGAATGAAGTGCCTAGCAGATTTTCTTAAGAGTCTCGCCATTAAAGGAACGTTGGGTGCGAACTCCAAGTGCGGAAGAGACGAGAGGGCTAGGCAGCGACGATTTCACTTCCCATCTACCTATCTATAGCCAGACGCCACAGTCCCGTAAGGGGTGGCCGTTTGTCTCTGAGTCACCCACCTGTTGACAAGTAACAAACACATATGGATTGTTTAGATGGTTACCGCCCAACATTGTAAATGGTTTCCTGGCTTACAGGAATCCATTAGGCTTGTCACTCGATGCAAAGCCACCTGAAAAGAAACGAAGGGTAATAAAAAGTGACAGGAAAGATGAAATATTAAGTGAGGAGGGTTGACACAGAAAAAGTACTTTCTACTCTACAGAAATTTGATTTCCTCGAGATGTTAAATGAGAAGCACCAAAAGTCGTAACTGGAGTGTACTTGTTAGCTTTACAGTCTCACGACATGTCTACACGCACATACGACTGCCAAGTTGACCACAACATTAGTCATCACAGCCAAAGCCTTCAGCTCATGAATACAGCACAAACTGCCTAATCCATAAAAGAACACCAACAGGCAACATGGAATCCAAATATATGAGCCTGAGATTTCGGGAAATGTATAACTGACGGTAATTTGAAAAACACACACCTTGAACGACTTCGAGCCAAAAATATATTAAGGCTTGGACAAAGTGGTTACATATTTTCCCTAGGACAAGGCCTCTAGCTCCTCTGGAATATAGATTACGCTTCCCAGGTAGTCGTGGCCCCGCCCTCACACCTCGCTTGCTCAACACTTGAGATCCACAAAAGAAAACACTCTTTTTATCATCTGGAGTGGGGAGAAGAGGAGTGACGCACAGTGAAATGTGGAAGCTGGAATACAAGAATGAAAGGGGGATATGTACTCGTAAAGCGTCTAATGAAGAGGAAGGGAGCATGGAAATACAAGAAAGAACTATCAAACTGGGAGGACTGATATGGAAGCGGCATCTAGCGAAAAGAATAAAAAACATGGAAGAGAGAAATATACGGGTGGAGACTGGTTTGATAATAGGGGTGTCTAGTGAAGGGTGGAAGGGGGAATAACGGAATGGAAGAAAGTGCATGATTGGGAGATTTACGAGCAGCGTCTAAAGCTGGGTTACTAATACGAGAGCAGGGTCTAGTGATATATATATATATATATATATATATATATATATATATATATATATATATATATATATATATATATATATATATAGTGTGTGTGTGAGCCTCTGTGGTACAGTGGTAGAGTGTGCGTTTCGCACGCTGGTGGACGCGGGTTCGCCTCCCGCCAGTGGTAAAAACCTTGGGAAGCGTTCATCGAGCCACTGTCTGCTTTGGCGGACACAAGTGTTGCTGTGGTTGAACCAATGTCACATACTAGTATGCTAGCACCCAGTCGGCTTGCGGCGGGCCGATTGCACTTGGTTCACAGACTACACACACATCCAAAACCACTCCAACAGTACAATTACACTCACAAGCACTTCTCACCCTACATACAGTCTCTACCAGACAGCCTAAGCCACAGGGTAGAGATACATTGGCTGTATCGTCCCCGTTTCGGTGGGGATAGGCCGGTCCTGCAATGGACCTCAACGGCTGATGATGATGATATATATATTCTATAGGGAGGTATGGAAAAACACAGGTGAAAGGATAGAGATTATTCCCTAACGTTTCAACCAAAGGCTTCTATCAAAGAGAATGCTACATTTGGACTGATGTGAAAGGAATAACATGAAGAATAGTGTGGTCTATACAATTCCTTGTAGAAACTGTTCATTCGTATATTATGGTGAATCCTCCCGGGGCCTTTGTAAGTGGTTACATGAACATAAGAACGATGTAAGGTGTCACAGAACATCAGATTCTTTAGTTGTTCACATAGATTAGTATAATCACTTGCCAAATTGGGAGGAGGCACAAATAATACAAGAGAGCAATGGAAGCAGCTCACATTTGTGCAAACAAGGGTAGCACAACTAACCATCGTGACGGCTTTCTGTATTGGGCGAGGCCGAGAGCGTAAATAGCAATCAGGAGAGGCGGCGACGTCAGATCATGGGGGGAGTGGACAGCCAGCAAGAAGGACTTATCCCACGGGTACTTAAGCAGCTCACATCAGTCCGAATGTTGCACTCTCTCTGATAAAGGCCTCTGGTCGAAACGTCAGAGAATAAATTCCAGCCTCTCACCTGTGTTTTTCCTAACCTCCCTATAGAATCCACTTATCAGTATGGAACATTCACTTACAGAGAGAGAGAGAGAGAGAGAGAGAACTGAACATACAGAGGGTGATGTGCTATGAACGTTTCTAAACTTTACATCCCTCTCTCCCCCTACAAATACACCCCTACACACTTTCCCCACATCGTCGGTGTCGGGGGCCTAAGCCAAAATATTACAGTCAACCCAACCCCTTCTTGCTCCATCCAACCCCTTCCAGCCCCATCCAACCCATTCCAGCCCCACCCAATCCCTTCCAGCCCCACCCAATCCCTTCCATCCCTACCCAATTCCTTCCAGCCCCATACAATCCCTTCCAGTCCCAGCCAACCCATTCCTGCCCAACCCAACCCATTCCAACTCAACCCAACACACTCCAGCTTAACCCAACTAATTCCAGTCTAATCCACTCCGACCCATTCCAGCACAACCCAACCCATTACAGAACATCCCAGTTCAATGCACTTCAGCCAAAACTAACACATTTTATCCAGACTTCAGCCAATACTAACAATTTTTATCCAAACCAGCCAAAACTAACACGTTGTATCCAAACTTCAGCCAAAACTAACACAGTTTATCCAAACTTCAGCAAAAACTAACACATTTTATCCAAAATGACCAAATACCTTTGAAATCTGTACAGTCTGCCCTGACATTCAACAGTTGTCAACATTTGCATACTTACATAAGAGGTAAACAGTGTAAGGTGGATTTCATCGCCATATTATAGGTGCCTCTAAAACCACCTTACACTCTCTCTCTCTCTCTCTCCTCGAATTATCGTGAAAATAGTCTTAACTTTCTGTGTTGGCTCGCTCATTAATTTAATATACTGTAATGCAACTGTAAAGTACGAAAAATAAATTACAACTTTTATCAGCCAATACTACTACGACTTAATAATAATAATAATAATAATAATAATAATAATAGCAACAGTAAGCCGCATCCACAAGAAAACACGTACAGTGCCTGCTAGGGGTTTCCCTCTTAAAAAAAAAAAAAAAAAAAAAAAAAAAAAAAAATCCCCGTCGAAAAAAATGATACAGTATTTCTATTTATCTATCTATAGCCAGGCGCCATAGTCCCGTGAGGGGTGGCCGTTTGATTTTTAATTGTTTTACGGGGAGGGGAACTTATTCCGCCAACCCACTTGTTGACACGTAGGCCACACGTGTGGGTTAGTTATATGGTTACCATCCACCGCTGCAAATGTTTCCCGGCTTACAGGAAACCATTTGGTTTGCCACTCACTGAAAACACCTGAAAAGGAAGGACGATTAATAAAAAGCAACAGGAGAGATGGGAGAAATAGGAAGAGAGAAGAGCAGACAGAAAAATTATGATAGAGGTGAAGGAAGAAGTAGACAGCACAATCAAGTGAGTGGATGATGGTCGCCACCGCCTACCACAACTTTGTTATATTATTGTGTTTTTCTCCTCATATTCGCCCCCTAAAAATCGATAGTCTAGTCAACCAAGAAAGAAAGCCCATGTTTATAATTTCGTTCAGGTGCTTAAGTACACCTTGTACTACTCTCCGCGAGCGAGTGGCATTTACTTCTCACCCAGGTCAAAACAAACCATCACGTCAAATCCATCTAACTTTTATGAAGCCTCCGCCACACGGCCCTCGGCTGGCGTGCGTCCGGTTGCGGTTAAGTAGGTGTCTGGTAGGATTTGCAAGTGAGATTGAGGAGCGGCGGCGGCGAGGATGAGTGAGGTGGTGGAATAAGCAAACAGCACGGCCGTATTTACGCCCGGGCACCCTGGGATTGTATTTAACAACAATCTTAACCAGTTTTCAGGATAAACAAGTTTCCATGCAGGATTACTGTTATCAGAAATTGCTTGTCTTGCGTACTTTTAAAAATCAGTATTCAATTTACTGTAGTTTGGATATGAAGTGTATGATATCTGTATGAGTACTAAATTATAAACGATCCTATCCAAAACTTAATCTCAAGAAACGTAATAATCACGGCTTCAGGACTCGGTAGCGCGAGAAGGTGGGCAAATCCAACATTTTGGTTCGCAGGTCAGCCAAATCATTGAGACGTAGGAAACTCTGTTGTTTATGTGAGATCACTTATAATCTGGATTACATTGGTGAGCATCGAAGTGAAAAAGTTACTACATGACAGTATTGTGATACCAACTCTAACGTATAGAAGTGAAGCTTGAACGTTGTTGGAAGGACACAAGTCTAGAGTGAAAGCAGTGGAAATGAGTTATTTAAGAGGTGCCTGCTGGAGTCACATGGAAAGACAGGCTGACAAATGAGGATATAAAGGAGCGTTGTGGTGTGGATGTGGATGTGATAGGAAGTGTTAGGAGGAACACACTGAGGTGGTTAGGCCATGTGGAGAGGATGGAGGGTGAGAGACTGACGAGGAGAGTGTATGTGAGTGAGGTGGGGGGGGGAAAGGGATGGGGAGGCCGAGGATGAGATGGAGGGATGGGGTGGAGGTATATGAGAGAGGGGGGTGTGAGTTGGGAGCAGGACAGTGAAATGGTGGGGGACAGGGCGACGTAGAAGCGATTTGTTTGTGACCACCCCAAACGGGACTGAGGCGTCTGGCAATAGATAGATAGATAATCTCCGTTCCCTTTTGTCATGCAATGACAGGAGAGGTAAAGATTAGCATGGGACTATTTTTATTTGTCTTGGAAATATTAACAAAGTCTCTCACACACGAGTGAAGTATAGAGTCCCGTTAGCTACCTCCCTGTCGCACTCTCTCTTTCTCTGCCACACTCTGTTCCCTGTTGCTAGCCTCCTTCTCCCTACTACCTGCCGGTTCTATGGCCAGTCCCTTTCTGAGCTCAGAATCCTACATTCTCGTTTAGAGGGGCCGTGTCACGTGTACTATACTATTGTGGAAGCTTCTAGAATAGTGTGTGTGTGTGTGTGTGTGTGTGTGTGTGTGTGTGTGTGTGTGTGTGTGTGTGTGTGTGTGTGTGTGTGTGTGTGTGTGTACTGCTCCCGGTGCACGATCAACATTCCTTCACTTAAAGAGTTGCAAGCTAATTTCCCGTCCCCACACCTTGTCTGGTGCTCTCCCTATTTATCTATCAATCTATCCATCATGCTTTCTGTTATGATTTGTATTTATAATATCGAGTCCTGACAAATCACCTGTCAGATAATTAACCTAAATGGATGAATTTATACAACAGGCATGATAAGCATTCTACTCCATTACTAAGGTGACAAAATGGTACAACCTCACAAGCATCTGTGGAACAACTTGGTGATAGTATACCTTGTGAAATGGAGGTAAGAATTCTGAAAAATTTAATGATGGGGTGGACAGAACTACTGAATAGCCCATTTCACTAGGCACTCTACTACTATTCTAACTTGTTTTCTTATTTTGCTTTTGGATCCTAACTACCCCTCTGATACTGAATTCTGATGATAAGAAAACAATGATGACAAGCAGCACTTGTACATTACACTGATTTTTCCCACAAATGGCTTACGGTTACTTTAAGATGCTCCTCACTACTCTGAGGCAAGGATGAGATTATGTAAGTGACATTCTGCATCTTTCTAATCAGGTGTGAACTCGGGAAAAATGTACCAAGATAATAAATGATGATGTTTTTTCTCTGCACATAGCTTCTTAATCTCTTCATTACTATAGGTCTTCTATGAGCTGCATAAAAATGACCAGTGGTGGACAATGAATCTTGCTGGAAAGGATAATCAAATGTATGCTGTGTTAAATATTCTAAAACATTTTCCAGTTCCATCCATCCATCATCCAATCCAACATCACCCCATATGGGAGAATGGGGCCCTGGGATAAGCTACTAAGTCCAGACATTTAAGGCTAAAGTGACCAGCTACTCACCTTTTAGTGGCTTTGCGTAAGCAACATACCCAAACCATGCCTGGGAATTGGACTCTTGTGAGTCACATCTGGTTGGAATGCCTAGACCACCAGGCAACTCAAATTTCATGAAGGCAATGGGGCTAGTGGACTACATCAGTACACAGCACAATGGGGTGCCAGCAAGATGCCTCTTCAAGGTGGGACCACCTCCCAGAAGGATCTCCTGGGAACCAAACCATCCCAACTATCCCATCCTGGTGGAGTGTGGTGCCAGAGTGCTGCTGCTGTCATAGGGCACCTCACCCAATGGGAGTGCAGCAGCCAGGATGCTGATCCGATGAGGGTGACAGGTTTCCCCTGTTGCTCCGGTTTTATGCCTCAGTGACATCACAGGCAACCAAACAACAACAGAATGACGGCCCACATTTGATCTCTCTGTATGCATTAGAGAACTGTTCCATAAGGAGTAAAGTATCCAAATGCAACAGGGAAGAAAAGCCATCCAAACAGACACTCTTGGATTATACTTGTATTTAGTTACTAATATACAGTAGGTACGGCATCAGTGGTCTTTAAATAGTACCACTACCATGTTAGAAGGCATAACATGTCTTACTGAATCATATAATACATATAAAAATCATAGTCTAACATTTTTTGTACTTAAGTTTCTGAGCCTGTTGCAGCTCTTCTGTTTTTTGGGTAAGCCACTTACATCCAGCCTGAAATTCACATGAGTGGCATTTCCATGCCTCTTCTATGTCAACACCTTGGCACTCCCGTTTGCCCTGCCAATATTCCAGACACCTTGTCATTTTCCTCTCAAACCATATGCCATCATACTTCACCTGTAAAGAAGGCAAAATGGAAAAAAATTAAAAAAGAAATAAAAATGGCAACAATAAAAGCCAATCCCACTACAATGAATTTTAGGCACTGGAGGCCAGGCTACTACAGTCTGGTATACGTAAGGGTGGGTAACCAGCCTACTCCCTTCGTGATATTGCATGACTGAAAAGGCTTCAGCAACCTTTGAGGATCAGACCTACAGATGGCTTTCTTTACAACTGGGGTGATTTAACCACTACACCACCAGGTATCCTGATGACCTTATTTGGGCCTGATATAGTTCAATATAAAAAACAAAACACAGTGGCTATTATTAACTACTTCCCATCCCCCAAACGTTTGAAGGTGAGAAATGGCATGCAGTGTATAGTTTTATTTACACTGAAATTCATGACTAACCATCCATCCATCCATCATCCAATCCTATGAGAAGCGGAGGAGCCCGTGGTTGGGCAAGTTGGTCCTGACATTTAAGATGAGAATGACCGGCCTCACTCACCCCTGAGTGGCAAAACGTGAGCAATAAACCCCAACTACCCCCTGGATATAAACCTACACAGGCTCAGTCTGATTGGAGTCCCTTAATTACCCACTAAACCACCAGGTGCCATAATTTGGTTTTATGGCATAGTGAATGGTTTCCTGGTGTACAGGAAACCATTTGGCTTTTCACTCAGTGGTCACCCACAGGCAGATGGAACGGGAAAGAATGAAGGAAAGAAAGACAGAAGAAGAAGTGTAAAGTCACCCGTAAGCAGAAGGAAGTTGAAAGAACGAAGGAAAGAAAGACAGAGGAAGAAGGATGGACGTGAGGAAAAGACAGACACCCAAAGCAGCACTACATCGAGTGAGTGGATGGTGAGTGCCCCCACCTACCACCAAGACAGTAAAACTACTGTACCGGTACTTCATATAAGTAATTGCAATATCTGAGCATCATCATCATCACCATCATCCGGACCTCCTTTTCCGTCCTAGGGCAGGGTGAGGAGTAGCAACGTCCAGACAGCCCAAGTTTGCCCAATCCAATGGGCCACGCTTCCATTCACTCACCATTCAAGACCCCGGGAATCCTTGCTCTATCTATCTATCTATTGCAAGATGCCTTAATCCTTTGTACGGGGTGGCCACAAACAAATCGCCTCCACGTCACCCTCTCCCCTGCCATTTCACAGCCCTGCTCTCAATTCACCCCCCCCCCCCTCTCTCATATACCACTCCACTCCATCCCTCCATCTCATCCTTGGCCTTCCCCTCCCTCTCTCCCCCTCCACCTCACTCACATACACTCTCATCATCAGTCTCTCACTCTCCATCCTCTCCACATGGCCATACCACCTCAATGTGTTTCTCCTAGTGCTTCCTATCACAGCCACATCCACACTACAACACTCCTTCACCTCCTCATTTGTCAGTCTGTCTCTCCATGTGACTCCACAGGCTCCTCTCAAATAACTCTATCTGATACACCAAAAACATTTACCACGTACTGCAGCTTCACATAAATGTATCTGATTAGAGTCAATCCAGACGATGTCACATTAATGCCAAATTCCTGATCATGCACTTCTCCTCACAATATTCATCCAGCCAGCTCGATCTCATGTCAGTCCCCTAGCCTCACCAACTTCCAAACCTCTCTTCCTTACACACTCATCCACCATATCCCCCCACCTTCTCCTTGGCCTACCTCGCCTCCTCCCTCCTTCAAATTCGCTCAGATATATCTCTATTGTTATCCATTCTCTCCACATGACCATACCATCTCAGTATGCTCTCTCTGATTTGTGGTGTCCACAGACTTCCCCATTCCACATCTTTCACGAATCACATTATTTCATATCCTATCCACTCTCTGTACTCTACATACACTCCTCAGCAGCCCCATCTCCATGGCTCTCACTCTTGACTTTTCATTTTCATGCCACACCATAAAACTTTCCTCTCTTTTCTATCATTGTACCCAGGTATTTAAACTCTCTCATCAATTCTAGTCTCTCTCCATTCACTGTAACATCACACTGGGAGCAAGCTTCTCTCTCAATAACCATCATTTTACTCTTTTCTACATTTACTCTAAAGGCACAACACTCACAGACATCAGCAAAACTCTGCACTAGTCTAATAAGTTCTTGTCCGGCTGTACTAAACCATCAGGTGCAAAAACTTTAGTTACATGGTTACCATTTACTACACTGGTTGTAACCAAAAAACCAAATTTTGGCATCTGATGGTTTAGTGGGTAATTATGGCACTCCAATCAGATTGAGCCATTGAAGGTTTATGTACGAGGGGTGGTTGGGGTTCATCGTTCACGTAATATCACTCAGGGATGAGTGAGGCTGGTCACTCCCATCTTAAATGCCAGGACCAACTTGCCTAGCACTGGGCTCCTTTGCCGCTCATGGGGCAATGTAGGATTGGAAGATGAATGAATGAATGACTACATCATCAGCATACAACAAATCTGAGATATTCCATTCCATCGCCATTCATTATGAACGCCATCTCCCTCTCCATTACTCGTTCTTTTACTTCTCTCATCACCCTGTCCATATATATACTGAACAACCATGGGGACATCACACAAACTTGTCACACACCCACACCTATCGTGAACCATTCACTTAGATGCCCATTTACCCATACACACATATTTGATTACAGTGGGTACCCACAGTACGCAAGTTCAGAGTACGCGATCCTCATTGTACGCGAGGACATATTTCTTTCTAATTTTAGTGTATTTTTTAATAGTACGTGAATTAACCTCATTGTAAGCGAGATGGGCAGCGAAGAGTGGCCCAAATCCGGGGTTATCCCGAGTATGCGACATTGCCACCCCAAGAAGCGAAAAACGGTTGCCCACGCTCTGCCCACCTTGTGACGCCGATGATGCGCATTCGTCACATGATGCCCAAATGCGCCGCTTGAAGGGTGGAGAGAGAGGCTCAGCAGGGGAAACACAGGTGAACAGAGGGTACACTCACTTTTCCAGCAACATTCTCATCTACTCTGAGGATATTGTTTTGTGAGCCATGATGTCTGCCCTGTCCTCAAGAAGGAGGAAGTGCATCACCCATGCCATGAAGATGAAAGTCATTTGGAAGAGAGTGGGAAGGGTAACACCGCTATTGGGAATGAACTCGGCTTGGCAGAATCGACGGTGAGAACAATATGGGCGAACGGGGAGGCCATAAAGAAGACTGTCAAGATGTATGGAACGGCAGCACTGGACAAGGGAAGCAGGCTAACCAACCAGGCAATAATTCTCATGGAGCAGTACCTGGCAACATACATCCTGAGGAAGGAGAAGGAAGGAGTTCCACTGAACGGGCGTTACATCAGGAACCAGGTCAAGATTTTCTACAAAGCTGCATCTGTGAAGCTTGGTGTCAAGAAACCCTTCAAAGCCTCCATGGGATGGTTATGCCAGTTCCTGTAAAGGAGAGAGCTACGTCATATTCGCCTCACCAGCGAGCATGCATCTGCGGATGAAATGGCAGCTAGGGATTATCCTGCCATCCTGAAGGGGATAATCAACGAGGGTGGTTACAGCAGGCACCAAATTTACAACACAGATGAAGCAACCCTATACCACAAGGCTATGCTGAAGTCTACTTATATCAGTAAGCAGCAGCGCCAGGCCCGGGGGAGAAAAATGGACAAGAGCAGGATAATGGTAATGATTGCCGTGAACTTATCAGGCTCACACAAGATGTGGCCTGTTGTGGTTCATACTGCAGCACACCCCAGATGTTACAAGAATCTTCGCTGCATGGATGATAGTGGGGTGTACTGGTACAGCAACTCCAATGGCTGGATGACGAGCAGCATCATTTCCAAGTGGCTGTTGCGGCACTTCATCCCTGATGCCAAGGCTAAATCCCAGGAACTTGGCATCGCCTTCAAGGTGCTCCTCGTCCTCAACAATGCCCCAAGTCATCCAACCTGGATAGCAGACCTCAGCGAGGAATGCAAGATTGTTTTTTTGCCACCCAGAACAACCTCTCTCATCCAACCGCTAGACCAGGAGTTAATTGCAATGGTAAGGCAGCTATACCACCAACGCCTCTACGATCATCTCCACAGCAAAGACCGACAACTATGTGGAACTGCAGGCAATTCTTGACTTGGACACAGCTGGAAGTGATGTCATGGACCCCGAGGATGGTTTGGACTCATCACCCACTTCACCTGCTCCACGCACAGCACCCGCACCACCAGCTTCGACTCCTGATAAGACTGTTATGGCTTTTTGGCGGTCATTCACCCTCAAGGATGCCATCACATTCCTGTTGTCCTCTTGGGGAGATATAACCGCTGCAACAATCAACCATGCTTGGCGCCTCCTTGTGTGAAATCGCACTGGGAAGCAGCTTTCAGTCCCTGGCTGCAGCCGCTGCAGCCACTCCCACAACTGCACAAGCTGTGCCAGGGTTTCAGGCCATCACGCTGGAGGAGATCAGGGGCTTACATTTGGCAACAGTGGAGCAGGAACCCCAGGAAGTCGTGCAGCGAGTGGACGAGGCCGATGCAGAGCAGATCACAGCAGAAAAGCCAGCAACACCAGTGACGGAGAGTGAAGATTTGTCCATGATGGAGATCAGCCAGGTACTGTGTGCCCTTGATAAATTCAAGGAAGAATTCAAGAACATCAAACGCTCTCAGTTGCGAGTGGTGGAGGTGATGACTTCACTAGACAGAACCTTCCGTTACTACACAGTCAAGCACAACCAGGAAGTAAACAGACGGAAGCAAACCCTCATCACCCGTTACCTTCAGCTTGAAGAAAGTGAGGAATCACTCCCTTCAACATCAGAAGAGCCACATCCTGAGGAGGATCAAGAGGATGATGCAGTCTGAGGTGTCAGAGATAGCCTTTGAAGGGTTTATGAACGAGGTGAAAGCATTAGGTAGTGAAAGTGTCTAAAGTACTGGTGATGAGAGTTGGGAGGAAGGTGGTGTGTCGGGTGGTGTGGTGGGTGATGCAGGAGATGCTCGCTAGGTGCATCACCTTTCTTTGGATCTCCTTCTTACCTCCATCAAGCCTGTTGTCCTCTTGGGTTAAGGTGAGCAGCCATATTCTTGTTGGTATAGATAAGCCATATCCTTGTTGATTTAGTAAAGCCATAATCTTGTTAGTTTATCTTAGGTAATATGTCTTAGATAGTTTCCCTGTACAGTACAATACTTAGGTCTGAAAGGAGTCTCATGGGTTCTCCATGAAGGGGGGTGCCACCCATATGTAATTTTTCCCATAAGTTTATTTATTCTGAGTATGCGAATTCCTAGTACGCGCCGTCCTCTGCCGCCCATATACTCACATACTGTGGGTACCTACTGTACTCCAAAAATTTATTTTTCTCAATGCCATACATCTCACTAATCTCCCTACCTCTTACTCTGCTGAACTTACACAACCACATGTACTCTAAACATTCTCATAGCCACTTCTTTTACTCCATATGGTTGCTGGGGAGAGATCCTTTCATATGGTGGCATTGAAACAACTAGTCAGCTCACCGGTCTGGTTATACAAATACCCCTCAAAGAATTCTCTTTCCACCAAAAGGCAGATGGCAGATTGTAGAAGGAAGATATTTTAATTCAGCTGTCTCCCAGGCTTATTTCAGATGAGCCTGGGCCCATAACAACAACTACTGAAGAAAGTGGAGCCACTACTACAACATAATTCTATCCATTCATATGCAGATGACTCGACACTTCACAGTTCACTTACACTTAAACACCCATTCACAAAGTTCAATCTCTCTAACTCAGAGCTCAGTACAGCAGTCTCCATAAATCAAGACTTATCTAAGATCACTGACTATGGACAAAATAACATTGTCTCATTTAATGCTTGTGCCAACGGCCATACCATGTTGAGTACAGCGCTTCCCGTCCGATCAGCGAAGTTAAGCGACGTTGGGTCTGGTTAGTACTTGGATGGGTGACCGCCTGGGAACACCAGATGCTGTTGGCATCCCTATGTGTCAAGTGGGGTTGGTGGAGGATTAGTGCCCCTCCCTGTAAAACAATTAACTCTGGGCCCTTGGCCACCCCGTTTGGGATACGTGGCGTCTGGCAATGAATGAATGAAAAAACCAAATATATACAATTTTCTAACAGACAGATATTGCCTGATTCCAATATTACCTTCGGTGCTACTAACATTCCAATCTCTAAAAATACTGAAATTCTCTGTGTTTCACTTAACAATACCCTCAGCTGGACTTCTCATGTTAGATCACTTGCTAAAACTGCTTCAGAGAAACTTGGATTGTAGAAGAGAGTCTGTAACTTCTTCACTGAGGAGCAGCTAGATGTAATTTTTTAGTCACGTGTGCTTCGGCTGAAATGTTGCTCACCCTTGTGGAATGGATGTGGAGAGGTAACACTTAAAAGCAACTAGACAAAATTCAGAACAAGGCTGTTAGAATTATTAATAATCCTACGCAAATGAACTACCTCCCCTACAGGTAAGAAGGCATGTTGCCTCCCTTGCATCATTTTAATGATACTTTTATGGCAAATGCTCAGCTGAAGTTGCATCCATTGTGCCACCTCTCCATGCTTTCTCAAGTGCTACACAGGCATTTGGTTGCACTCATGACTGGACTGTCACATTGCCGTAGTGCTGAACTTCCACCTATCAGAATTCTTTTATTCTCCCAACTGCATCTCTTGGGAACTTGCTTCCCCAGAGTGGTTTCCCCCCATACTTCAACCTACGACTGTTCAAGTCCAACTGTTATAGAATTTTTATGAATGGAGGACACCTGTAATCTGGTGTGTAAATAGTTTTTTTATTCATTTGTTTTTCCTTCCTATCTAACCATCTATCTACTGCCAGACGCCATGCTCCCGTAAAGGGTGGCCATTTGACTTTTAGTTATTTGTTTTACAGGGAGGGGCACTAACCCTCCACCAACCCACTTGCTGACACTTCCTCTGTTCTGTTATTCAAAAAAATAATAATAATAACAATTTTGTACCATATTAATATCTCACACATATGTTAACATGGATAAAAGCACATCCTCATGCATCATCAGCATTCAATCTTGTTTTGTGTCAAGCCCCTCAGAGCAACAATCACTCTTCTTCCTTTTCAGAGTGATGACATCTTTTCACTATATTCTTACAAACTCTAGGTGATTTTCTTCAACTGAAGAAAAAACTCTTGTGCTGAAGAAGTTAAAAACAATTTCCATTAGGCTACCTCCCTACAGAAGGTATTTCCTTAGCTGAAGAAAACTAATTGGCAGCAGTAAGAATACAGTACAGTGCAGTAGTAAAGACATCATCGCAATTTTGAACGAGTTAAGTCAATGTACTCTATCCATCATGCAGTCCACTACTGCCCCAGCAGGAGAGTTGAGGCCTGGGGCTAGGCTACTCAGTCTAGACATTTAAGGTGTGAGATCCAACTGCTTTTTCCTGAGCAGCACAACATGAGCAATATACCCCAACCACACCTCAGACGTAGATCCTCATATGCCACATCCAAAGGAAGCACCATAAATCATTAAACCAGTACATACCATGAGGGCTCACCCCTGATCTCCCTGTATGCACTCAGATGCAACATGTGTATATACAGTGTATGTATGTGACATACCTATCATTTTAGTAGCTACTTTAAATGATATACAGGATTGTATGTTTCATGCATCTTCTCTCATGAACTGCTGAGAGCCAAGTAGCCACATTAAACAGGGCAAATGGAAGTTAGTTTGTGATGCAGCAACAGGCAATGCCATGCTCTGTCTGGAGCTGATGAGAGTATACTGATGAGAGGGAGGCAGTTTGTCACTGTACTCACATGGAGAAAGTTACAGACCTGAGGACCCAGAAGGAAACTCCTACCATGACTCTGTCAGGAGTGCTCCTATAAAATGGCAGCAAAGTTCAGTATGAGACTAGAAAGGAAGCTCAATTTCCTTCCCCACATAAATGAATCTCCAAAAGCTATCTCGAAAAAGAGGAGGGCCATGGGACCCATACAGGGAATGGCTGGAAGATCTTGATGGGTGCACCATACATGCACCTGGCTTAGAACAAATGCTTTCTAGGGGACACTAAGAAAGTAAGCAAATGCTCAAATGGGTGACTTAGAAGGGCCAAGGTGAGCAGATGGGCCACCTACACCAGGGTGGAGAAGCAACAGGGATCTTGTATACTACTGTCAACCTCACTAAAACAGTAAAATATAAGGAAGAAGAGGTTAATAAATTTGAAACATTCTATCATACGCTAGTTCCCTGCTTCTTCCCAGGTACTCCTCCATAGGGCATGACCATGACTGAAGTCTCTGGGTTGTTCTGTCATTACACACTTCTTATGCTTCCACGAACATTTTTCTTTCATTCCCAATTCTCTTGCTGTCAAAATAGTCAACTTTATTCTCTAGTGTAAATGAAAGTTTTCTTCTTGCAACACTGCCAATCAGTTTACTCTAAAACATTCTCCCAATCAATCTGTTTTCCATTATTCTGTCCATATATCCATACCACCTCAATGTTTTTCTTCATGCACTTCACAACACAACAACGTATGCTGCATGCTCTCCTTTTTCTGAAGCTGATAATGCACAACTCAGGAAAGGAGGAAAGAACACACAAGGTGTGTCCATGGCAAGCCATAAAAAGGTGGCTTGAACTGGCTATCCAATCTAAATCAGACAAACCTTGGTCAAAACCCTACTGCTTGACAATCAAATCATACTGTATCATTGTACTGTTTACAGAGACTCCAACATGCTTGCATGTAGTCTTGGTCACCTAATGGAAGCTCTCCATGCTGCTCGATCTCTGGCAGCCTTTCTGTTCAGTCCCTTATGCCTTAAGTCACACTCTGTGACCTTGTTCCAGGTCTTTTTTGGTCTGCCTCTCACAACCCTACCATCAACGTTCACGCCTTTCACCTTCTGCTCCCAACTGTTATTCTCCATCTTCTTAACATGCCCAAGCTATCTCAATCTACCCCTCTTCATCACAACACCATTACATTCACGTCCCATTCTTCCCCTTGCACTATTAGACCCCCAGGTCTTGCATTCAAGGATGCACTACATATCTGTCTAATCATTGTCAATTTTGTATATTTGAGCCTATGCATATTTTCTTCTTTTTCTGCCCAGGTCTCACTACCATACAGAATACTCAAAACACATGTTGTATACAAGGATCCCTTACCACAGAGGGAGAGCCTTCTCAATGTTAGGAGTTCATTTCCCTGAACTTTCTTTAATCACTCCTTACCCTAGCCACAGAGCTACCAGCCCCACCTCCAGCACATAACATGTTCCCCATATAACAAGACTCCTTCACTCACTCAAGAAACTCTCCAGCAATATTAATCCTTCCACACCTGTCAATCTCTACATACTGTCCCCAGCATACTGCACACACGAAATCAGAATTATATCACGGACTACCTCTAACACCACTACATCTCGTATGCACTCACTTATCACAAACACTGCAAAAGATGGAGTTACTTTCTACACTCTTGTGGCAAACTGCATATGGCCACACTCCCTCTGCTTTGACAATACTGCCACCAGCCCTTGATGTTATCACTTTAGCTTTATCCACAGTTACTCTCAAACCCTTGTGCCTCATTCCATCTCTCCACTTCCTAAATCTTTTTCATTCTCTTCAAGCAATGCCAAGTCATCAGCATACGAGATCTCCCATGGAAGTCTATTCGGAAATCAAGTGAGAAAGCTTCATGCACCATGACAAATAACAAGGGGCTCTAGACTCACCCCTGATGCACCCCAACATTCATGGAATGCTCATCACTAAAATCTCCATTCACTCTTACCTGGATGTGAGCACTCTTATACATAGCCATAATCTACGAGAAAAATCTTTGGGTTGCTACAAGAATGGGTTTGTGGGAAAAATAGCTTGAAGATAATACAAAAAAACAAATATGACAGGTCAGTGCTATATGAACAATGGCATCTTAAACGATACACAACTACGAAACAGGGAAGGTATAAAATACAATTTTACAAGAACAGGGCACATATAGGAGCTCTCCTCTCAGCATGCAGCTGTGTTAGAATCCCTGACTCTAACTTCACTTGTGTTTAAGGACAGCATTAAGAGTTTCTCTTCACAGGATGTCACTACAACCTATTGGGAGAAGGGGAATTCAACTCCTTTCCAATATTCATGATACACAGGGAATACATGGGAGCAGAGCTTCCCTCAATGAGTAGCAGTTTAAAATCATAACATATTTACCTCCTCCAAGAGGAAAGTCTGGTGGTCCTCTTGCCAGACATAATCTATGAATAGCTGATTAATGAATGGCAAGCTCTCAGCTGTTTCCTTTATCATATCTAACATCAGAGATAATGTCCATGTACCATCTGAAAAATGCATCAGTCATGAAATACATTCAAAGTATGCTGACAATTCTATTAAAATAAAAAACAGTTTTATGCTGATTTCATAAAAAATCTTCATTTTCTTTCAGTCTGTTACCAAATTAGTTATAAACTAATTATTGACGTTGACAAGAAGCCTAGATGTGGTGGCGCTAGGTACCGTGCATGGCACGAAACAGATGTAGCATCCACTCAATAGCCTACAGTAATCTCCTTATATTTCTTTGCAACTCACCGTCGGGAAGGACCCTGGTCCAACCCTGATGAGGTGGCGTTTACCACAAGGGGGCATCAGTTCAAAAAACAATGTATGTACCAATATTGTATTGTACTGTACTTGTAGGATGGCCTCACAGAGGCAGATGCTTGCCTGAGGCTGACAGGTCTGCTCAGCCAGACAGACTGGGATTAAGTAACAATAACATCAGTTACTAAAATAGTGTAGGACAATATGTACTGCAAATACAAAAAACTGAGCATGGTCAAAAGTGACAATTCTATTAACTAGATTCCAGTTGATCTGAATGACCTCAGGAACAATTTTACTTGGAACAACAGCTGGACTATAACTTACTAACCAGACTCAACACTGATGTGGTCAAACTGGGAGGTAAGCTGCACAGCAGAGATATGAGTATTTATACTGTCCCCCAGAGTTCGATTCAGGTCAAGATTTAAAGTGGCAGTGAGACTATGACGTGGCACCAGTCCACGCACTAGGTCATCGAACAACCGTTTGTACACCATTACCTGTTGATGGTATGAACAACATATTAAACTACAGTATAAAATCTTCGTAATTCAGCACAACAGGGAATTTCTAGGCATTACATCTGTGTATCTATCTCTTGTTTCTGTCACTACCAAAGCATGCTTCAGTGCTATTATAACAAAAGCAAATGTCTGCATATGCCAATTAACTGGTGAACTGTGGAACCAGCAAGAAATTAATATTCTATCTATCTCTATCTATCTATTGCCAGACGCCATAATCCCGTAAAGGGTGGCCATTTGATATTAAAAGAATATTTTTCCTTATACATATTGCAACAATTCTCAGCTCTCTTTGGAGGAAAGCTGTGAATGCCAAAAAATACATGCCCTTTTATGTTGGTAAATCCTAATTGGACAAGTGTTAACATAATATATCCATTACAAAAAGCTTATTTTGCTCATTCCTCTGAGACAAAGCCAAAGTTTTGCATGATTCTTACCTCTGAAATTCACCAACCGAAGTCTGACTGTACTTGGTGACTCTCCTAAATCCACTGTCACACTCATCCTGCCACAGGCCTTCAATGCTCAAAGAGCTTCCATCACAGAAGGATACATGTGAAATGTTTCCAGCCATGTCCACCTCTCTCTCTCTCTCTCTCTCTCTCTCTCTCATGTGTGTGTGTGTGTGTGTGTGTGTGTGTGTGTGTGTGTGTGTGTGAGTGTGTTTTATAACCTTCTACCACTTCCCAGTCCTTGCTCAAGATGCCTGGGAAGGGCATGTCATGTTAGGAAAAGGTCAGAATCTTTACTTTACAAGAAGAAAATCTCCCTGTTAAAGAAACTGCCAGACTGTAAGTGAAACACTGCGGGCTGCAAACTCCATTAAGTGGCCTGCCAGCTGTTCAACTCTTGCCAATAAATCCATATTCTGGCCAACCACACACGACTTCTAAGGTCACAGTTACTCTTCTGAGGCAAGAAGTACAAGACTTATAGCATGCTTGCAGCAGAGTTATCCAGGGAAATGTATTACACCACATCATTCAACATCATCAAAAAGATACGAACTGGCCAGTTGACATGACACCAGAAAAAATGTGCAAGGTTCATCTTGAATTTGTCCACAAATATTGTCCTTGGACATCAAAACAGTGAGCACATCATGTGATGCAAAGAGTGCACATTCCTGTGTGCTAAAGTGAGTGGTGCTAGGGTACGGCATCCACAAAGTCAGCAGGTACAACCATCAGTACACCATGAAAACTATGAAACACCTAAACCATGTTAAGATCTGAGGCTCTTTTAGTGGCGTTATGAAGAGACGTAGCTTGCATTTCCCCCCGCAGTATTAACCCGCCCCATCCCGACATTTTCTGGGCAGTGGTACGCCCCAGTCCCGACATTTTTGGACCTTTTTTTTTTTTTTGGCTCAAACATCCGCTTTTGGTGAGAAACATCAAAAATTCATAGAGAAATCGCTCACCTGAGGTTTAAAATACTCGATCCAGGTAGGAGTACCTCCTTACCTTACAAGGTTTTCTATCAGGCTGGCTGCAAAGAAAACAAGTTCTATGGGAGGATAACTATTCTACACCACTCATAAACGGTATTTATTTATTTATTTGGTACGAATTTATATGTAGTAGGCGAGTATATTGGTTTTCAAACGGTAATACAGGCATTATAAGCATTGTTTCACTCACTAACTCATCACCATTCCTGACCTTTTTTTGCCACATTACCTGATCATCATTTCTGACTGTTTCTTCCTCTAATGTTTGTCCTCCACATTGTCATCGATTGGGGAATCACTCTGGCCCTGAATTTCGTACCGTGGCATGACACAGTTTTACTGGCCAGGTCACTGATAACAGATGAATTGCTGAGAAAAGGTCATGCAGGGGGGGGGGGAGGAGATCATGCTGGGTAAGGCATTGTCCCTGCCTGGCATCTTGTAGAGGAAGGTGTCCTGTGTATACGTGCCAAAAATCACTCGCGAAAATTGAAAATTGTGCAAATTAGAGACCTTGCAATGTCCTTGCAATGTTGCCATGTTAATTTACATCTCCGGGATATTAGTGCACATCATGTGAGGACGTGAATTCACGTCTCTGGGACAGGGCGGGTTAAAGCGAACAGCAACTGGTATCCAACAAGGTAAGAACAGTATTTGCATGCAGTTTATGACATTCATGGTTGTAACATCTTTCAGCAAGATGGTGAACTGTGCCATTGTAACATCTTTCTGCAAGACAGTGAACTGTGACACTGGTCTAAAATAGTCCGCAAATGTTTAAGAGAACTTTAAGTCAAATGGCCATCCCTTACGGGATTATGGCGTCTGGCAATAGATAGATACTGTAGATAGATAACAAAATTTACAATATGTAATGAACTCAGAACAGCCAAGACCTAATTCCAGTCAAATATACTTGGTTATACATGAAACAGAACCTTAATTCTCAGGATACCTTCTCTGTGCCCCACCTAACAAAAGGCATCAAGAATATGTGGATGCAAAATGAGTGTGAAAGGGAAAATTGTAGGGGAGTGAAAGATATGAATAATAGATTGTTGGTGGAGAAGAGAGAGAAATTGAGGAGATGGAAGGAGCACTTTGAGGATTTGTTGAATGTAGCGAGTGAGGGCAGTGCGAGTATAAGTGGTTGGGGAATGGCTGGGAGAAGAAGAGATGAGAGGAGGAAGAGATCAGTAGGGCAGAAGTAGTGGAAGCAATGAAGAAGATCAAGATGGGAAAGGTCCCAGGAATTGATGGAGTGTGTGGTGAAATGCTGAGGTATGGGGGTGAGATTGTTGTGGAGTGGATATGGAAGTTGAGAAGACTGGCTTGGGAAGAGGGAAGGGTTCCAGAGGACTGGAAATCAGGTATAATTGTTCCTTTACACAAAGGAAAAGAGGAGAGAGAAGTATGTGGTACCCATAGAGGTATTTGCCTTCTTAGTGTGACTGGTAAAATATATGGTAGAATACTCATTGATAGGGTTAGGCATATGACAGAGGAGCTAGTTGGAGAAGAACAAGGGGGATTTAGGAAGGAAAAAGGGTGTGTAGATCAGATATTTTGTTCTATGATGTTTAGTGGAGAGGTATCTAGAGAAGGGAAAGAAAGTGTATGCTGCCTTCATGGACTTCGAGAAAGCTTATGACAGAATAGATAGGCAAGGAATGTGGAAGGTATTAAGAATATATGGAGTGGAGGGGAAATTGTTGAGTGCTGTAAAGAGTATGTACGAAGGAGCTAGGGCTACAATGAAAGTGGATGGTGAGCTGAGTGAGTTCTTTGATCTCAATGTGGGACTGAAACAGGGTTGTGTGATGTCTCCATGGCTGTTTAATATATACATGGATGGGGTTGTAAAGGAGGTGCAAGGTAGGGCAGTGGATGTGGGGCTGGCTCTAATGAATGAGGGTGAGATTTGGAAGATTCCGGTGTTGCTGTTTGCTGTTGATACAATATTGTTGAGTGAAGCTGAATGGGAGTTGCAAGGTTTGGTGAATGAATTCGGGACAGTGTGTAGGAGGAGGAAGCTGAAAGTTAATGTAAACAAAAGTAAAGTTATGGTGTTTGAGAGGAATGAAGTCACAATGTACAGTGAGGTTGGATGGTGAGGATATGGAGAATGTGAGTGCATTCAAGTACTTGGGTAGTGTGATGAGTAAGGATGGAACTTTGGGGGATGAAGTGCGTGAAAGGATACAGCAGGGAAGGAAGATTGTTGGTTCACTGAAAGTAGTGATGAGAAATTGGGAGGTGAGTATGATAGTATTATGATCCCTACCCAGACGTATGGAAGCGAGGCGCGGACCTTGCAAGAGGGGAACAAGTGAGCACAGTGGAAATGAGTTACTTGAGAGGAGCATGTGGAGTGACATGGAGGGACAGGCTGACGAATGAAGAAGTAAAGGAATGTTGTGGGGTGGATGTGGATGTGGTTGAGAAGATTAGGAAAAATACACTGAGGTGGTTTGGACATGTGGAGAGAATGGAGAATGAACGACTGACTAAGAGGGTGTATGTAGGTGAGGAGGAGGGAGGGAGAGGGAGGGGTAGACCGAGGATGAGGTGGAGGGATGGAGTTGAGAGGTATATGAGGGAGGGGGGGGTGAGTTGGGGGGAGGGTAGTCAAATGGTGGGTGACAGAGCGACTTGGAGGCATTTTGTCTGCGGCCACTCTTTGCGGGATTAGGGCGTCGGGCTATAGATAGATAGATATATAGAAAATGAAAGTGCGGAATACTTTCAGAGTCTGTCTAATTCCATGCCAAATGGTTATGCATATTAAAGTCTGGACCCTAAGATATTCACTGAGTACTTAGCAATACCTTATGATTTTTTTTTTTTTCATCATGAAATAATTGTGTGTCACAAAAAACAGAGAGTACTGCAGTATCTTTTGCAGTGAGTGTAGATGAAACAATCCCTTATCTGTGTACCTCAAAGCCTGGAATATGTTGTAAGTGAGTAAATCATCATCATCCTAACCTTTACTACAACCAAAAATTTTGGAATGAGGTAGAATCCAGAAACAAAGAAAAAGTATACAAGTATAAGCACTATCAACAGCATAACCTGTGAAAGAGGCAACACAATCATTTGCAAATTACTCAAGCCTTCAGAACTGTGGCTTTATCTTCTGCACACAATATAAAACCATCTGCAAATTTTCTGAAAATGTGCTTCACATGCACCTACAGAATAGTCTTATTTTGACTACCAAGTTAACAACAGAATGGCAAAATTCGCATGAGTTTCTTTGCACTTACATCCATCCATCCATCCATCATCCAATCCTATGCCATCCCATGAGAAGCGTAGGAGCCCAGGATCAGGCAAGTTGGTCCTGACATTTAAGATAAGAGTGACCAGCCCCACTCATCCCTAAGTGGCATTACAGAAGCAATAAACCCCAGCCACCCCTTGGATATAAACCCACACAGGCTCAATCCTATTGGAGCGCCTTAATTACCCACTAACCACCAGGTGTCATAATTTGGTTATATGGTTACCACACAGGGTAGTAAATGGCTTCCTGATGTACAGGAAACCATTTGGCTTGTCACCCAGTGTAGAGTCACCCATAGGCAGAAGGAAGAGGAAGGAGTGATGGAAAGACAAAAGAGGGTATGTAAAGTCACCTGTAGGCAGAATGAAGAGGAAAGAATGAAGGAAAGAAAGACAGAAAAGGAAGGAAGGACGAGAGAAACGGGCAGACACTCAAAGAAGACTACATCAAGAAAGTGGATGGTGAGCACCTCCACCTACCACAAATGTTTTTATTTACTATAACCATTTATCTTCTTGTTGGCGTATAATGCCTCCTCCCATTTTTACACTCACATATACCCCTTTCACACTTCCTGGCTATGCTCTCAATATGACCTTGACATCCAAGCACACTCTCTCCTAACCTTTTATCAACAGAGTTCCTTACTCTACATCCCTCATGAGTCTCTGTTATATTCCTTAACCTCTAGTCTAAAGACACCTTTCTAATTCTATTCTGGTTAATGACAAATTGTTTTGCTCAGCTTATGCAAATAGTTCCCAGGCTGAGGGGGCTACAAACCGTCTCAGTAATCTCTCACCCAAAGATGTCTTTCTGGCTAACACTAGACAATTTTATTCTGTTTATTGGAATCTGCAGTCTTTTTCCCATTGCTCTCACTCTTCAACTTTCACATTCATACCACACCAAAGTCTCACATAACCTCATGCCCATATATAAATGTTGTTAACGTGGGCACTGATACATTTCCATATCCTATTGCAGTCTACAAAACTCAGTTCTCTGATTCATATCAAGGGCTTCAAAGTATGGCCACCTTCCTTCCTCAGGCCACTCTACTCTCCAGTTCGTTTCATCGTTTCATTTTTAAAGGCTCCAACATGTTTGCATGCGTCGGCCTTGGTCACCTAATGGCAGCTTTCCACGCTGCACGATCCATTGCAGCCTCCCTGTTCAGTCCCTTAACCCTGAAGTCACACTTAATGACCTCGTCCCACGTCTTTCTCGGTCTACCCCTCATAACCCCACCACCAATATTAACACTTCTCACCTTCCTCACCCAATTATCATCCCCCATCCTCTCCACATGTCCAAACCATCTCAATCTACCTTTTTTCATCACAACACCAATACACTCCAGTCCCATCCTACCTCTCAACTCTTCCATTGTAAACCCAGCCTCCCCGGACCTTGCACGCAGGGACGCACTACACATCCACCTAATCATTGTCATTTCTGTACGTCTGAGCTGGCGAATACCGGTATCCTCCTCCTTTACTGCCCAGGTCTCACTACCATACAGCATTACACTCCTAACACATGCTGCATACAAAGACCCCTTAGCACGTAGGGAGAGCCCTCTCAATGTCAGAAGAGGTAAGAGCTCCCTGAACTTCTTCCAACCACTTCTCACCCTAGCCACAGAGCTAGCTCCAGCCCCACCTCCAGCACACAACATGTCTCCCAAATAACAAAACTCTTTCACACACTCAAGAGATTCACCAGCAAGTTCAATCCTTTCACGCCTGACAATCTCCACTTCCTTTGAACATTTGCTTCTCTTTTTATTACTGCTACAAGGTACTTCAGCATCCATCAATTTGTCTTTCCTACTATCCATGTACTACCACATGAAACCGAGAATCACCTTCTCTCGCAAAAAACATCACTTCTCGTGAATCTAAATTTACAGCACTTTCAAATAAGCCACCCACATTACTCTGACCTAGTCTAAGCCAATGACCAATTTGAAAACAGGACAGGAGTGTGGACAAATCTATCCTACACATTTAAAAAGTAATCAACAAGTAAAATATCTATCTACCTATTGCCAGATGCCTTAATCCCATAAGGGGTGGCCACAAACAAATTACCTCCATGTCACTCCGTCCCCTGCCATTTAGCTGCCCCCCTCCCCCCGAACTCACACCTCCCTCTTTCATATATCTCTTCACTCCATCCCTCCATCTCATCTTTGGTCTCCCCCTCCCTCTCCCCCCTCCACCTCATTCACATAAACCTTTCCTCATTAATCTCTCACTCCCCATCCTCTCCACATGACCAAGCCACCTCAACGTATTTCTCCTAACACTTTCTGTCACATCCACATCCACACCTCAATGCTCCTTCACTTCCTCATTCATTAATCTCTCTCTGCATGTAACTCCACATGCTTCACTCAAATGACTCATTTCCATTGCCCTTATTCTTGACTTATGTCCTTCCAGCAAGGTCCAAACTACGCTTCCATACATACGAGTGAGTATCACAATACTATCATGCTGTGACTTTTTTACTTTCATGCTCACTTCCTTCCCTATTTCTTATCATTGCTTTCAATGAACCAGCAACCTCTCTTCCCTGTTGTACCCTTTCAACCACTTCATCCCCTAAACTTCCCTCCTTATGTATCACACTACCCAAATACAGTACTTGAATGCACCCACATTTTCCACTTCCTCACTATCCAGCCTCACTGTGCATTCAGCAAGTAAATTTCTCTTGAAGACCACGATTTTACTCTTTCCTACATTCACCTTTAGATTCCATGTCTTACATACTCTCCCAAACTCATTCACCGTCCCTTGCAGTTCCCTTTCGTCTTTGCTTAACAACACAGTATTATCTACAGTCAACAGAACTGGAAGTTTCCAAATGCTGCCCTCTCTCATTAGGACCACTTCAACATCCACTGCCCTGCCTTGTATCTCATTTATAACTCCATCCACATACAAATTGATCAACTTTGGTGACATGACACAGCCCGGTTTCAATCCAACATTCAAATAGAAAAATTCACTCAGTTCACCATTCACAAGCACTGCAGCTTTACCCTCATATTTACTCTTCATGGCATTCAACAGCTTCCCAATTCTATCTATCTATCTATTGCCAGATGCCTCAACGCCGTTCGGGATGGCCACAAACAAATCGCCTCCACGTCGCCCTGTCCCCCGCCATTTCACTGCTCTGCTCCCAACTCACCTTCCTCTCTCATATACCTCTCCACCCCATCCTTCCATCTCATCCTCTGCCTCCCCCTCCCTTTCCCCCCCTCCACCTCACTCACATACACTCTCTTCGTCAGTCTTTCACCCTCCATTCTCTCCACATGGCCAAACCACCTCAGCGTATTCATCCTAATGCTTCCTATCACATCCACATCCACACCACAACGCTCCTTTATATCCTCATTTGTCAGCCTATCTCTCCATGTGACTCCACAGGCTCCTCTTAAATAACTCATTTCCACTGCTCTCACTCTTGATTTGTGTCCTTCCAACAACGTCCAAGCTTCACCTCCATATGTTAGAGTTGGAATCACAATACTGTCATGTAGTAACTTTTTCACTTCCAGCTCTCACTCTTGACTTGTGTCCTTCCAACAACGTCCAAGCTTCACCTCCATACATTAGAGTTGGTATCACAATACTGTCATGTAGTAACTTTTTCACTTCCATGCTCACTTCCCTGTTGCTTATCACTGCTCTCAAGGAACAAGCAACCTTTCTTCCCTGCTTCACCCTTTCAAGTACTTCACCCTACAAACCTCCATCCTTACTCATCACACTACCCAAGTACTTAAACGTACTCACATTTTCCAATTCCTCACCATCCAACCTCGCTGTACATTCACTGACTTCACCTCTCTCAAAGACCATCACTTTACTCTTCCCTACATTCACCTTCAAATTCCGTTTCTTACACGCTCTCCCAAACTCATCACCAAGCCTTGCAGTTCCCCTTCGTCTTCACTCAACAACACAGTATCATCTGCAAACAACAGTACAGGGAGTCTCCAAACACTACTCTCTCTCACCAGGGCCACTCCAACATCCACTGCCCTACCTTGTACCTCTTTTATTACCCCATCCATGTACAGATTGAACAACCATGGAGACATGACACATCCCTGTTTCACCCCAATCTTCAAAGAGAAAAATTCACTCAGTTCACCATCCACACACACTGCAGCCTTAGCACCATCATACACACTCATCACAGCATTCAACAACTTCCCATCTACTCTTAATACTTTCCACAATCCTTGTCTATCCACCCTGTCATATGCTTTCTCCAAATCCATGAAAGCCACATACAACTTCTTTCCCTTCTGTAGAAACTTTTCCACTAAAGATCTAAGAATGAATATCTGATCTACACAACTTCTTCCCTTCCTAAAGCCTTCCTGTTCTTCTCCAACTAATTCCTCTGTTCTTTCTCTAACTCTGTCAATAAGTATCCTACCATACACTTTTCTTATTATACTAAGAAGACAAATGCCCCTATGATTACCACACACTTCTTTTTCCTTTGTACATGGGAATAATTATATGTGACTTCCAATCCTCCGGGACTCTACCTTCCTCCCAGGCTAATCTGCACATCTTCCACATCCATTCTACTACTATCTCTCCCCCATGCTTCAACATTTCACCACACACTCCATCAATTCCTGGGGCTTTCCCCAATTTAACTTTCTTCATTGCTGCCACAACTTCTATCCTACTGATTTCTTCCTGTCTTCTCACCTCCCTTCCTCTCCCAGCCATTCCCCAGCCACTTATACTCGCATTACTTCCATCCTCTATGTTCCACAATTCCTTAAAGTGTTCTCTCCATCTGCTCACTTTTTCTCCCTTCTCCACTAGTAATCTACCATTTTTATCTTTCACTCCCCTGCTAATTCACTTCCACCCTGTCTTACTCTCTTCACCTCTTTCCAGAACATTTTCTAACAGTCCCTCCACTTTACACTGAAATTCCTTCCAAATTCCTCATCCACTCTCTTCTTACTCTCTCTTACTAATCTTTTCACCTCTTTCTTTCTACATATAACTCTCTCTTCTGCCTCTCAACTTCTTCCACGCCCCTATTTCTCATCCACTCATTGTATGCTTTCTTCTTTGTGCCACAGCCTGTCTCACCTCTTCATTCCACCACACTGTTCCTTGCACCCCCCTCTGTCTTCTCTTCATCCCACACACCACATCACATGCTGCCCATATTTCATCTGTGAATATCCTGTACACACTTTCCACGTCCCCCATCTGCTCCAATTCATATTTGCCCAATTGTTCCTCCACTTCTCTCTTATATTCTGCCTTTTTCTCATCCTCTTGTAACCTTTCCACTCTCCTTACAACTAATCCTTCCTCCAGTCCTTCCCTTCTTCTATTTCTCCATCTTACAGTATTTGGATCTTTATTCTGGCCACCACCAAGTAGTGGTCAGAAAGTCCACTCCCCCAACCTCTATAAGCTCTTGCATTCATTACACATCTTTGCATCCTTTCATCCACACACACATAATCAATCACTGCCTTCCTTTCATTCAGTTCACCACCCACCCTTCTCATCACTCACCATGTATACCTGTGGATCATTTTGTGCCTTAAGAGGGTATTGGCTATCACCAACCCTCTCCCAGCACAAATGTCCACTAACGCACTGCCATTCTCATCTATCTCAGCAGGCACACCCCACTCACCAACTATCCCATCCACCTTCACATTCCCTACTTTACCATTCATATCACTGATCAAAAACACTCTCTCATTCCTTCCAAACTTTTCCATGCACACTTCCACATTTATCCAGAACTCTTCTCTCACTCTCCCTGCACGATCTTGCGTTGGCGCATAGACGCACACAATCGCCCACATTTGTATTCCAACTTTCAATCTTACCCACACAATCCTTGAGCCAACTGATCCATACTCTCTTATGTTCTTCTTCCATCTTTTACTCACAATTACCCAATTACTCAATGTATTTTAAATATTTTCCACATTCATTTTTTTATCAGCTGGCATGTGTTTTCTCCAAGTCCACTTTCCTTCTCCAGAACTTTTCCACTAAACATCTAAGGATGAATATCTGATCTACAAAACCTCTTTCCTTCCTAAACCCCCCCCCCCTGTTCTTCTCCAACTAATTCCTCTGTTATTTCCCTAACTCTGTCAATAAGTATCCTACCATATACTTTTCCTATTATACTAAAACAAATGCCCCCATGATTACTGCACACTTCTTTTTCCCTTTTTCCTTTGTGCAGGGGAATAATTATACCCGACTTCCAATCCTCTGGGACTCAGGCCAATCTGCACATCCATATCTACTTTGCTACTATCTCTCCCCTGTGCTTCAGTATTTCACCACACCACCAATTCCTGGGGCTTTCCCCATTTTAACTTTCTTCATTGCTTTCACTACTTTCGTCCTACTGATTTCTTCCTCCCTTCCTATCTCCCTCCTCCCAGCCATTCCCCAGCCACTCATACTCATGTAATTTTAAATCTCTATGTTTAACAGTTCCTTAAGGTGTTCTCTCCATTTGCTCAATTTTTTCTCTTCTTCACCACCAATCTGCCATTTTTATCTCTCACTCCTCTACTAGCTTCTTTATCACCCCATCTTACTCTCTTAACCTACTTGTGGAACATTTGCTTATATTCCTTCCATTTTACACTCAAATTCCTTCCAAACTCCTCATCCACTCTCTTCTTATTTTCTCTCACTAATCTTTTCATTTCATTCTTCTACATATAACTCTCTATCCTGTCCCTCAAATTCCTCCATGGCTATGTTCTCCATCCACTCAGTACATGCTTTCTTCCCTTGCACCACAGCTTGTCTCACCTCTTCATTCCACCATGCTGCTCCTTACACCCACTTTTGTCATCTCTTCACCCCACATACCACCTCCCACCTCACATGCTGGACTGATTTCTTCAGTGAATATCTTGAATGCACCTTCCACCTCCATCTGCCCCAGATCATATCTATCCAGTCGCTCCTTTACTTCTCTCTTATATTCTGCTTTTTTTTTTCATCCTCCTGCAGCCTTTCTACCCTCTCCGTATGGACTGCTTCCTCCAGCCCTTCTCTCTAGCACATTTGTACCTTGATTCTCTCTAGCTCATTTGTACCTTGATTCTCACCACCACCAAGTGGTGGTTCGAGAGTCCACCTCCCCAACCTCTGTATGCTCTTGCTACAAATAATTCTGCATACTATACATGCTATACTGCAATGAAGTGTTGAAGTTCTTACAGTATGGTGGCAGTGTTATTACAGAGATCCCTTGTTTGACATGGTTAATGTGTGGGTTAGGACCTTGTGTAAATGAATTTCAAGTAAACCATTCCATACATAAATTATATTATATGGCTAATGTGGGAGAAGACCTCCAAAATTTTTAAAGAAGTCCGTAATATGGCCCTACAGAAAGTTGTACTGCCATCAAACAATACAAAAACACAAACTGATTATCATTAAATATGTTAAATACAGTTAATCATCAAGTAACGCAGACAACAGGGACAAGGGCCATGCTATTTGAACCCGTGTCACTCAAACAATATGTTTACTTGTAGTCATTACTCGTTTTATGATGATTCAGTTTATGATAATTCGCTACAACGATAATAGAAAAGTCCCACCCCGAAATTCAATTTACAATAAATTTCCCGCTTTAACAATTTTGCCACTGGAAAGCGCCAGGCACACACAAGGTGACCGTCGCTTGTCTCAGGCAAGATGGTGGCCCCGGTGTGCAGGCATTGTTATGGTTCAGGTCCTGCCACCCCTTCAAAGCCCTGTCTTTTCAACTTGTTCATGTGTCCCCCCGTTATCATCACCTCTCACCAAACATCGTACTACAGTACTGTGAATTTGTGTGCCCAGTGGTAAGGTCAGTGCCAGTGTAGGCTCCAGTGCTATGGCTGGTGCTGGTATGGCTCCTAGTGCTAAGGTTGGTGCAGGTATGGGCCGGATTCCCCTCCCCCTAACCTGTTCCTGTCTGACTCAGAGGCTGACAACTAGTGACTGTAAGCACAGGCTATCCCCCAGCCTCGGGGTGGATGACTTGGAGACAACTTGGACCAACACAGGAAGGAATGAAGGTGGGTTGTCATTTTGGTTCAGCCTAGGTTAGGTGACTTTGGGAAGTTGAGTTGATGTAAACCCCCTTTTATAATGGGTTTCAATCTCCCATCCATCCATCCATCATCCAATCCTAAATTGCCCCATGAGGAGCGCAGGAGCCCGGGGCCAGGCAGTTGGTCCCGACATTTAAGATGAGAGTGAAATGATTTACAATAAAATCAGTATACAATAAAGTACGACCTGACGTAACCCCATCGTAAAACGAGTAATGACTGTATAACAGTCCAATGTGCTCCAGTGACTTTCCAAAACTCTCACTCTTACTCCTTCTTACTCCATTACCCCAGATAAATTACCCCCTACTTATACCCACTCACAGGTAAAACAATGAAAGCGATATAACTGTTGTAATTAAGAACATGAATGGTATTAAAATAGCATTAACAAAAACAATACATTAGACTGGGTACCCGAGTATTACTGATGCAAACCTCCATGGCACTCTCCCTTTGCCCCCAATCCCCAATGTTATTGTTGTCATTGTTGAGATACTGCTGCTCCTGCACTTCCTTCTTCGACATATTAGTCGAATCCTTCGACGGTGCTTTCATTCACACTTTGTTTTTTCGCCATTTATACCTGCCTCATCCCCTGTTCTAACTCCTTTCACCATCTCATACTTCTGGGCATACGTGATGTTGTGTTGCTTTCTGGGTGGCTGGGGCTGATCATGCAGCATGACTAACAGTCAATGTCCTCACTTGACACTCAAACACCAAAAAATCTTGCTGCACAGTACGGGTAGAACTCAGTGAGACGTGAGAAAGGAATGAGTGTGCCCAGGACAGGTACCAAGACATAAGCTGGCCAATCATGGCGAGTCTGGCGGGTACCGTCACCTTGCATGACTTTCAAACTGAGTCACCAGGCCTGCTGACTTCCTGTGTAAGCTTGAGTTTTTCCCTGTGTTGATTATGACCTGTCACATTATGCTGACCATGCTAGAACAAAAATGGTTTACTCAACTGTGCATTAAAAGGATTGACTGTACTGGCTGTACATGAATAATGATACTGAACTAGCGGTGGAATTTAAACTCATCTTGAAACAGCAGTGGGGATGACTGATGCTGCATTTTTGCTAAACTTGAAGCTTAAGCTGTGCTTTACTCATTGGCTTAAGGCTCAGTGACCCCACAAAAACACTTTCTAACCTCTGATCTGCTGATTACTGTACACACTCTGGTCAGCCGATACTATTTACATACAGTACAATGTTCATTTATAAAATGCATTCACGGTAACTTTCAGCATGTATGTAGATCATCATCAATCATTGCAAGTCACATATTCATAATGTAATTTTAAAGAAATTTGAAAATGGAACTTCCAACAAAAGAGAGGAGAGAGAGAATGCCGGCTGGTCAGTCATAGGGTGTGGGTATGGGTGTGTGTGCTAGCTCCGTGCCCACACACAGCCACCACCATAATGCTATGCATTTTACAACAATAAACATTTCAATCAATCAATCAATAAGCTTGCCTAGCTTGATGGCCTCCTCCATCGTAACTTAATATAAGCACACAGACCTTACAGTTGATTCATTAATCTTGAAAAACTTTGCAATATGCACCACTGACACTCCAAGGTCTAAGCACTTGACAATGTCCTGATTTTCTTACAGTAAAAAGTGACACCTGTCTGCCTCTGCTACCATACTGTGGGCTTTTCTGCTGCTTGGGGGCATTGTGGTTCAAGTAATACACAGTAAGATTACACAAGATTCTGATGGGCTCATGGGTCAAGGTTGAGACGATATGTGGCCAGCATGGGTGAAAGGAGTGAGGGAAGGATGCCCAGTGTTGTGTGCATGCATCTAGACCATGATGTCAGCATCCCATGACCACCCCATCAGCACATGGGTATTTTGAAAGTTGAAGGTAGTGATCCGTGGTTTGTAGCCACAATTTTCCTGCATAAACCATGGAATGGCCAGCACAATGGGCAGAAGGGTAAGAGATTAGAGATCCCATGTGAAGGGTGATTAGCATAAACCATACCTGTGTAAAGCAAGGGCCCACTAAATTAGTATCAAAAGTCTGCCAACACTTCCCTGTCAGCTATGGCAATGGAAGAAGTTGCATGAAATACTTTAAAGTAAAAGCAAAACAAAGCACATTATAAAGAGTATGAAAAGGGAAGATTTTTCCTGACATAGGAGACAAAATGAAGTAGCCTACTGTATAAGGAAGGCAAGACTCTATGCTGGCAAGGGACTGTTGGCAAACTGTTGCTCAAAATACTACAGTACCTGCAGATTATGTGTGGCCTTCTGAGAACCACTAGGGGGCCGCTTGTTTTTTCTGGTCTTGAGGTCTACAATGTCAATGTTAAATGTTTCTTTATCTACTCGAATTTCATCTATTTTTCCAATAATAAACACTCCGTTAATAACTCCAAAAATGGGCACCTCCCTATGAATGAATGCTGACTGTGTTAAGATGCTCTTCATTACGACCAACATATTCATGATCTGTAAATATAAAAGTCAAATGTCAACTACACTGAACAAATAAATTACAAAATGCTGCCTATACAGAATGAGCAAGAAGTTCAGTAATAATGCACTTAGCAAACTATCACATACTGTACTCTGTCCACTTTGACATGGTCTGTAATTGCCATCTGTCCATCTAGAATGCTGAACTGTAACAAGAGATCAGCATTAGAAATATGGTGCTAGTCACAACAAAGTACTATGGAAAGTATGTAAAGGCATACAACAGACCCTTGCTCTGGCGAACCTCGACAGACCAAATATCAGATTTAACGGACACTACAAAGGCCACTGAATTTCCGTCAGCTATAGGGAACAATGTCCATTAAATGGGGCACAATGGGTCACAATACATGTGCTTCCTACCCTTTTGACTCTAACCTGGCCTGAAATTGCCCTCTTTCCATTGTGACTGCAGAGTTGTAATAACAGACCATAGTAATGATGTACTACTGGTAGTCATGAAGAGATGCTGAGAAGGATGTGAAATAAACTGCAAAAGGACTAAATTATGGGTCAGGTTAGTGTAAAATTGATACAGTTTTCATTTTTAGTACTAAAATATGCTAGTGTACTCATTTATTTTCAAACATATGCTTGAAATCCCACCTCAGGGGGATGACCATAGGATATAGGCTAAGCGACTCAGCTTTATCGGATCAAGCTTCCTCCCAGTTTGTCTGTTACAGAGAGGGTCTACTGTATCACTGTTTCATTAATCCACTGAGCTACATGATGTATGCTGAGTATCTGCCAAGTTAAGGTGGAATGAATGAACTAAAAAAAATCTTTTCTGCTTAATTCTCTAATGTGAGTTACATGGTATGGTATTCTGAACTTTTCACATAGCTACAAAGCAGATAATTTCTAAAATGAACTTGTTTAGAATATCTTGCCCCCTGCTTCTTAAAAACAGTGCTTCTACATCTCATAATCAATGTATCTTGATATGGGATTACTTTTTCCAACTCTAATTTCTTCTTGCATTAAAAAAGAAAAAAAAAAAAAATCCTCACCTCATTGCCTTGAATGTATTTATACACTATACAGTAGAGCTGCCTGTCAGTATTATGTGGGCCTAAGAAAGCAATTATAATTCGGATATTTCCTCCTATCCACTTGTTCAGTCTGAGTACAGTACATCATAATCATTTATTTACTTATTTATTTGCAATCTTCTGATCGTTTAATCCAGTTCAGAACAGACTTTCTAAATCATGAATGATTAGGTATAGCCTTTCATTAACCCCTTCACCATCAGAGAGCTCTCCTAAGCTGAATAAAACAATCTGGCAGCTGCAAGAGTAAACTACAAAAAGACAATGCTGTAGTGAAAACGATGGTTTAACATCTTCACCTATAACTTCATACAGTACTGTACCACCATCTTTATCCATACCCACTCACTTCTAACCTTCTATCACATAACACTACTGTAGCCATTATATGTTATCAAACTCTAAATACTGTACTGCAATATGCACTATGAGTAAAATGTTGAAAAAGACACTTGACACCAGAGCTTTCTACTGTACCCATGAACACTAGCATTATTCCACTGATAATGTTTATCAAGAATTCTATAAATCCAATAAAAATCAAACACATTATACATTATACTGTACCGTATAAAATAAAGGCGATGAAACTTCATGGCCTCAACTCAGCGGTGAGTGATAAAAGAAACAAATATATAATACTGTAATGAACAGAAAAAGACAGCACTAATATGCACAGTACATATATGTTTAAGACTGAAACAGTACAGTGGTCTGACCTTCACTGCAAAGATGTCTTCATCTGAAGTCACTTTTATATTCACATAATCATGAACTTGCAATTCTGTAAGGAGACAGTAAATATTTGAGTCAGATATTACTGTAGTGTTGATTGTTCAACATAAAGTAGTGCACTGTACTTTCTTTAACAACAATGCAGGGATCCTAAAAATAAACAGGAGGGAAGGAGGAGATAAATGTACTTGAATAACAATACCAGACTACTGTTTTAAACTATGGAAAAACCACAAACCAACAGGGATAAAAATCAAACCATTGAGTCACAAAAAAAAAAAAACACATCAAAAACCAATTTCATCATTTTAACTTTTTTTTTGCATTAATAAGTGGGGAGTGGGGTCATACATCCATTTAAGCCTCTGAAATTCTCATCTCCACTCCAAATGCACAAGCCTAAAGAACTACAGTAGACCTTCATTATATAAGGAACCAGTAAGCAATGAATTGCTGATATGATGACAAATAATTTATATTCTTTTTTTCGATATGTGACAGAATTTTTGCTTATATGATGAATATGATCCTGTATTGATGCTTCACTGGCTGATATATAAGCACTATTTTCACTTCTATGATTGCCCTCACTCAAGTCTACAGTCATTTGTCTGCTGCAAGATGGCCTTTAAATTCATCACTACTGGGTATGTAGCATCAGTGATGGCACATGGTATGGTGTCACAGTTCAAGCAGCAAGTGAAGTGCGGTGAGGTGAGATAACTACTGCTTCAAGTAATCTGTAAACTTGTTTTTAGATATTTTTTATGGTGTGCAGCAAGTGAAGTATTATGGAGTCTATCTATCTATTGCTAGACGCCTCAATCCCGTTCGGGGTGGCCACAGACAAATCGCCTCCACGTCGCTCTGTCCCCCGCCATTTCACTGCCCTGCTCCCAACTCACACCCTCCTCTCTCATATACCTCTCCACCCCATCCTTCCATCTCATTCTCGGCCTCCCCCTCCCTCTTCCCCCCTCCACCTCACTCACATACACTCTCTTCGTCAGTCTTTCACCCTCCATCCTCTCCACATGGTCAAACCACCTTAGTGTATTCCTCCTAATGCTTCCTATCACATCCACATCCACACCACAATGCTCCTTTATATCCTCATTTGTCAACCTGTCTCTCCATGTGACTCCACAGGCTCCTCTTAAATAACTCATTTCCACTGCTCTCACTCTTGACTTGTGTCCTTCCAACAACGTCCAAGCTTCACTACCATACGTTAGAGTTGGTATCACAATACTGTCATGTAGTAACTTTTTCACTTCCATGCTCACTTCACTGTTTCTTATCACTGCTTTCAAGGAACCAGCAACTTTTCTTCCCTGCTGTACCCTTTCAAGCACTTCACCCTCCAAACCTCCATCCTTACTCATTACACTACCCAAGTACTTAAACATACTCATATTTTCCAATTCCTCACCATCCAATCTCGCTGTACATTCACTGACTTCACCCCTCTCAAAGACCATCACTTTACTCTTCCCTATATTCACCTTTAGATTCCGTTTCTTACACACTCTCCCAAACTCATCCACAAAGCCTTGCAGCTCTCCTTCGTCTTCACTCAACAACACAGTATCATCTGCAAACAACAGTACAGGGAGTTTCCGAACACTACCCTCTCTCACCAAGGCCACTCCAACATCCACTACCCTACCTTGTACCTCTTTTATTACCCCATCCATGTACAGATTGAACAACCATGGAGACATGACACATCCCTGATTCAACCCAACCTTCAAAGAGAAAAATTCACTTAGTTCACCATCCACACACACTGCAGCCTTAGCAGCATCATACATACTCTTCACTGCATTCAACAACTTCCCATCTACTCCATATATTCTTAATACTTTCCACAATCCTTGTCTATCCACCGTCATATGCTTTCTCCAAATCCATGAAAGCCACATACAACTTTTTTCCCTCCTCTAGAAACTTTTCCACTAAAGATCTAAGAATGAATATCTGATCCACACAACCTCTTCCCTTCCTGAAGCCTTCCTGTTCTTCTCCAACTAATTCCTCTGTTCTTTCTCTAACTCTGTCAATAAGTATCCTACCATACACTTTTCCTATTATACTAAGAAGACAGATGCCCCTATGACTACCACATACTTCTTTTTCCCCTTTTCCTTTGTACAAGGGAATAATTATACCTGACTTCCAATCCTCCCGGACTCTACCTTCCTCCCAGGCCAATCTTCACATTTTCCACATCCATTCTACTACTATCTCTCCCCCATACTTCAGCTTCTCACCACACACTCCATCAATTCCTGGGGCTTTCCCCAATTTAACTTTCTTCATTGCTTCCACAACTTCTATCCTACTGATTTCTTCTTGTCTTCTCACCTCCCTACTCCCAGCCATTCCCCAGCTGCTTATACTCACATTACTTCCATCCTCTATGTTCAACAATTCCTTAAAGTGTTCTCTCCATCTGCTCACTTTTTCTCCCTTCTCCACTAGTAATCTACCATTTTTATCTTTCACTTCCCTGCTAACTTCACTGCCACCCTGTCTTATTCTTCTCACCTCTTTCCAGAACATTTTCTTACAGTCCCTCCACTTTACACTCAATTTTGGTGAGTAAGAAACTTGGCCTTAGGCCTTGTTGGGTGGGTGACCCTTGGCCAAAAATGTATCCAAATGACTGTGTAGTAGTAGTAGTAGTAGTTGTTCCCTAGGCAGTCTGGCCAAACAGCCCCGAGCCCTTCAGGAAGGCCATGGCCGAGACCAGGCTTTCCCACAGAGCTCTCAAAGAGTGTATGTTGTGTTGCTGGCGTAGGTGACTGTGTGCAATGCAGTCTTTCATAATGTGCTTAATAGTATCGGGTGCTGTGTTGCATCCTGGACAGGAATCAGCGACGGAGTTATCCAGCCTCTTCTGGTAGCTTAAGAGGGCTGGATGGTGCTGATGATATACAATAAATCATTTTGAGATGGATTTTTTTCAAAACCATCCTCATCGTAAAATGAGGGCATGCTGTACAGTATATACCTCAAGAGATTACCACTAAATATACCTGAAGAGCCTAAACAATTCATAATTTGCCAAGTTAACAAAAAAGGTGTAATACAGTACTTACTGTGTGCAACTCCATACAAAAATCATCCATCCATTTCCTTCTTTTGACGATTTCATTCTCCAGTTCTGTATCTCACTTTCTCATTCACCCACTCCCCATATTACTACATCCTGCCCTACTACCCTAAAACTTACATACGCTGTTTACATCAGCCAGGCTGCAACAACCAACCATCCTCTATCTGGGACATGGGGAGGGAGCTGAGGGGCATTTTAGAGTATACCTGGTTGGCTTTGCTGTTTGGGTGTATCAGTGTCACTGTATGACGGAATCCTTCTCCAGCATCCCCCCCCCCCCCCAAGATATTCATTCTACAAAAAAACCCTTCTCAGAGACATGTACTCAACTAGCCAGACTATGCTGAAGCCACTGTTACTCTACCTCAGTGCCAACACAAAATACAGCACACAAGCAATCTACTTTTCCTTTACTTAATGCACCTCACCAAAGTTGACTCACCTCATGCACTTCACTCTCACATCAGAGACAAGCTTCAACAAACTATCCAGCTGCCTCTTTGGGATTTAAACTGTCATCTTGACAGATGTCCTGAGATCACTAGGCTTCAGTGTAAGATATATAAATGAAACAAATACTGACCTCTGGCTAAGTGCAACTCTGAGCCCCTGGTGACCTGCTCAGGCTCTGGGATGGTGACATCTGGTGGAAGTGTGAGTTTGTATTCTAGCTGCTGTTCACACCACAGTTGAGATGAAAAGTCAGACACCCACAAGTAACCTCCTCGTAACAGTTCTAAAGGAGGGGCTGGAAGATGAAAATGTGTACTGTACAAGTATATTATCATCATCATCATCATCCGGACCTCCTTTCCCACCCTAGGGCAGGGTGAGGAGTAGCACCGTCCAAACAGCCCAAATCTGCCCAATCCAATGGGCCACGTTTCCATTCACTCATCATTCAAGCCCCTGGAATTCTGGCTCTTTCAGATACGCCAAAAACATTCACTACATTCCGTACCTTCACATAAACGTATCCAATAGAGTCATACAAGTATTTATTTATCTCTAAACTGTACAATACACTCAAATATTAAACACACACACACACACACACACACACACACACACACACACACAATATTAATAACACTGTAAAGAGCAATTCCAAGGACAATGAATACTGCTGTATGCCCACTGTTCATGCCTCACATTCAGACAATGAATCAGTCCAAAGATACCACAGTATAGTAAAAAAACATGTACAGGTACTGTACTGTATTATACAAACAACTGTTGTTAAAACTTCCAAGAATGTACAGAAGTGGTTCAAATGGGTGGTTACACAACAGCCTATCTTTTACAACATGAATTAATTTTAGCACAGTACTATCACTCATGCTACTGATTGAATATCTTGTAGCCATCACAGAATATATGCCTGATCAAGCAGTACACATTTATAAGTAGAGAATAACTACTGCTTAAGTAAAGGCTATCATAATCATCATCATCATCATCATCATCTGGACCTCCTTTCCCATCCTAGGGCAGGTGAGGAGTCAAAGCTATTGTTTTATTATTTCAGCATCTAGTCCATGCACCACCCACCCCTATGACATCATTTAGCCTAGCCATCAAGGCACAGATACCATCAGAACATAGGGACCTGTCAGGCTAGGCTTCAGAGATTCTTCCATGCTTCTTAGGCAGCAGTGACAATATCAGCAGTGTGAAGTTTCTATGAGTGGAATAATGAGACTGTAGACTTTATCACAAGTTTTAATTTACAGTACACATCTCTATGCATGTACCATAAAAGCCAGCACACTAACAGTGAATTGCATTTCAGAAGGTACAGGTATTACATTCAGTTACATAAACAGTACAGTCAGTCTAAAATTTTCTCAAGTTTTCCCATACACCTGTACAGTAATTAGTCTGACTCAAGCAGGAAACTGACTACATTTTACTGGCCCAACTTTAACTGGTATGCTATCCTAGAAACATACTTCTTGTGAACAGTTGTAAAGAACTAAACGTAAATAACATGGAGTAACTGTTGCTATAGGGTCACTCCCTGACAGTGTCAACCTTTAGTGTCAATCTCAGAACTGATCAAAAATATAAAAATTATATATCATTTTAAAGTCTAAACATTGAATTTTATAAATCTGGACAAAAATAAATTTCTGCACTGACTAATGAGAGCGAGGCATTAAAAAATGTTATAGCATGGAACTGAATAAAAATTCATGCTGAAATTAGTGATTTTTTTATCATCATTGGCTCAAGTACAGTTTGTATTTGTTTGGAATGTTGTCTTTAGTTTTTATTGAAACAACATCTATTTGTGTTGTAAATGTCACTATAATTGTTTACATATACTTTGCGGTCAGACTGTGGTACGACCTTGAAGTGGAAATACAGGTAAGCCCTTAATTCACGCAAACTTTTTTCACGCGATTTCGGTTATCCACGAATTTTTCGTACAATAATTAAAACATAAAATTATAGTACAATACTCAAATAAATAATTTTAATATACAAGAGAAATAAATAAAATATAAAAATGCCTATCTGCTGCCCGTGTGCATACATATATGTATGTATGTGTGTGTGTGGGGGGGGGGTCTACCATGCATCACACAGTCAGTTTGAATCTGACAGTCGAACCATGCGTGACTCGCAAATCGTTTTTTGTGGCTTATTTTTCTGCCTTCCAGTGATTGCTTGCCTTGTCTGCTAACATGGGGCCTAAGCATAGTGCTAGTGATGCATGTGGTAACACACCAAAACGGACTAGTAAAGTGATGTTGCTGACAGAGAAAGTTAAAGTGTTGGACAAACTTAAGGGAGGAATGTCGGCGACAATTCTCCGTCAGGACGATTCCCCGTCATTTATTTACATACCAGTTTATTTAGCAAGTACAGTACACTAGTTTTTTACTTATATGAGTTATAAAATCCCCCTGAAAATTAGTTATTAAAGTATTAATTAATCAATAATAAGTATATTTATAGAATGACAGGAAATCGTCCATGTTTTAATGGTGAATTAACTTCGTGGTGAATTGTCTTGGAACCGTGTGTTTGGGGTGAGTCAACTGTTCTTACAATAAAGAAGGCAGAACGTAGCATACGGGAGGGAGTGAGGGCTAGTGCACCAGACTGTGCTGAAGTGTCTCCACCTACGCCTGTGAACTGGCTTGGACCCGTGTGTTTGGGGTGAATGAGTCAACTGTTTGGACAATAAAGAAGGCAGAATGTAGCATATGGGAGGCAGTGAGGGCTTGTGCACCAGACTGCTGAAGTGTCTCCATCTACTACTGTGCTTGTCAGGTTTCAGTGTTAAATTTCTTACATTTTTGTTGTTTTTCATACTTTATGCTAGTTTATAAGGTGTATGTAGTGCATAAACAGTATTATTCAGATGTAATATACTTAGTAGACATGCGTAATTATGTGCACACAAGAGCAGAACATATAAGCGAATTTACCACATACGCGAAGGGTCTGGGAACGTAACCCTCGCGTGAATTAAGGGCTTACCTGTACAGTATTTCAGGAGTGCCATACACAGCTTACAAAGTGGAGAAAACTAACATAACTTTATATAAATGGGCATCCTAGTACCTTACTTCTGTAGCCCTGTGATATCTTGTATGAGACTCTGGTAAGCCATATGCTCCATCACATGTTACATGCATAGCTTGAGGAATGTTACTGGAAGAAGACGTAACATTTCTCACGCACAGCATTCAACAAGAAATCACTGCAGTTACACTGAATTCAGGGAGAGATGGGTGGGCATGGTGGAAGGGATGGATGGGTTGCTGTCATGGATGGCATTGTTGGGTGGGCAGAGTGGGTGGCATTTGTGGTTGGGGAGGGTAGGTGACCGTGGTTGGTGGGCAAGATGGGTCGTCAGAATTTGTGGGTTGCCAGGGTGGCTGAGAAGATTGTGTGGCCAGGGTGCTCTGTGTGGGTGCTTGGGTTGGCAGGTGGGTAGATGTGTTTGGTGGCATTGTTAGATGAGTTTGGTAGATGGCATCGGTGGGTGGGCAGGGTGGATGGCCGAGATCGGTGTGCTTGGTGGGTTGCACAGATGACTGGGAAAGGTAAGTGTTGGATGGGTTGAGTGAGCAGGTGGATATGTGGATGGGTGGATATACTGCTCCCCACATGACAAGGCAGGAGTGGAACTTTTAGGGCTAGCAGTCATATAACTTGTCATTGTTCATTAGATTTTAGTACAGTACATCGTTTAGATGACAAATAAATATTTGGAATAAAATTCTATACACCAGGGTCATTCTACTGAAATCTGCTAGAGCCTCAATATAATTATTTCTCACTGAGCTGAGGGTGGATGTGTACTTAAAATAAAAACCGTACCAGTAGAATAAATTATACTAATATTACATGCAACAAGATGTGAGAGAGAGCAAAGCTTCAGATCTCCGATCCATCCACCTAACAAATCGGTGGCTTTGTGGGGGTAAGAAGGGGGAGTTGGGAGGTGGACGTGTGCATTTAACCTGCCCTCTGGTGGCAGACTACTACCCTGTCCCCTTATTAGTGTTCATTGCTGAACTAGGTCATTATACAACCAAGAAGCTATCTAAACATTATGAACTGCAGTCACTGAGTCAATGCCTGAAGAGGGCATGATGAAAGTTACCTTAGAAAAAGGGACATCAACAGAGTGGGTCATATTCAGTTTAGTTTCCCTGACAACCCAGACAAAGATGGCATAGCAGAAGTCATGGTTGTGCAGGTTTTGCCAATTCCTCAAGTATCGAGAATGGTACATACATTCAAAGGGGTGGCTTTCCCCACCTTGATCAACTAGTCTATGTTGATATCATGTTGCTGATGTCACTTGAATATGTTGATGTCACTTAAAACTGGAACTGTTTTCTAGTTAATTCATTCATTCACTCATCATCTAATCATGTGTTGCCCCATGAGGCACATAGAAGCCCGGGGTTGGGCAACTTGGTCCTGACATTAAAGATGAGTGGCCAGCCTCACTCATCCCTGAATGGTATTATGTGAGCAGTAAACCCCAAACACACCTTGGATATAAACCTCCACAGGCTCAATCTGACTGGAGTGCCTTAATTGCCCATTAAACCACCAGGTGCGATAATTTGGTAACACAGTTACCACCCAGCATAGTAAATGGTTTCCTGGTGTACACAAAACCATTTGGCTTGTCACTCAGTGTAGATTCACCTGTAGACAGAAGAAAGAGGAAAGAATGAAGGGAGGAAAAGACAGATGAAGGAGGACGAAAAGAAGGAAGGAACAGAGGAAAGGTCAGGCACCTGAGAGCAACACTACATCGAGTGATTGGAAGGTGAGCACCCCCACCAACCACTTTCTGGTTAGTTTATTATGTAAATTTTGCATCAATACATGTTCTGTTTATGTTTGTGACACTTACAATTACTGTAACCATAAGAAGAGTTGATTGTATAATCATATTTCAATAAAAATCGTACCGGTACAAGTAACATTCTCACTTTTTCATTAATGTGTCTCACGGTCACATTTTCCTTAACAGCACAACAGTTATTAGCAACAATCAGATTTGCAGGGTATGGTTATGAGCCTTATCTATTGGCATATTATTGATATGAAGCATTCCATGACTGAACCAGTCAAATCACAGACTTATTGAAATTACTCTTATGCCAACTACAAGAGGGGGTAGCATCATGGTAACGTTCCTCGGGCAAATTTTGAAAATCTATATAACATCCAAGTTAAAACATAAACAATCCAACTATGGTATGATGTAGGGTGAAGTGTTGGTTATATTGCTTGCAAAAACTATTTGTTTATATTGCATACTTTTGCAGATATAACTGACAGTAGTTTAATAACTTGTCTCCCAATGTAACGTTCCTCATGATAGAATGACCCTATACCAATACAAGACTAACTGTACTGATAAATAAACAGGAAATTCAGTCACACCAAACATACATGATCCTTGCAGTTACTACATTTACAAACTCTAGCTACATATTCTACAGTAATGCCCAAAACTGAATCCACCCATCATCCAACTATAGGATACATCTTCAATACAGAAATAAAGAATCTATACCTTTTTGTTTATCACTGTTTTCCTTGCTCTTCATATCACTGCTTTGTAACATCTCAGAACAGTCTCGCTTTTTGGCTGATGAGGGACTGGCTGCAGCTTTTGTTTGCTGATCTGCTTCATCTGCAGGCAATTAACAAAACCAGTTGCAAATGCATTGAACACAAGTTATTTCCACCATTATAAGGTCACAGAGACACCCAATGGAGAATAGCTAAAGTTCCCCTTCAATGATAAACACCAGCATGAGGATCAGGTTAAAGTATCGTTATGCTGGTAAGATTACAGTAGTGCTGTGTTTGTATCTGAAGATGTGAGAAACATTCTGGAGATTTTGGCATTTGTTTTGCTTTCTCTTTATCTTATGGTAGGAACTGGTTCTCGTCACTATTGATACTGCATATCGTTAACTCAAGTGTATTACTGCGTGAGAAAGTGTGATTTCTCTCCTAGGATCTCCTAGGGTCTAAGATCTGTATTATTGGGTGAGGAAGTGTTCTCCTAGGATCTATGATATGCATTACTGCATCAGAAAATGAGTTCTTTACTAGAATAATCAAGACTGTGCTAGTAGGGGGAGCTGAGGGGGCAGTATATTAAGGGGCCCACCTGACTTGCTAGCAGTGTGCCAGAAAGAGTGTGCCAAACAGTGGAGTTTTTGTCAGCCATGAGTGACAGATGGATAGAGTTGTGTTTTTCACCAGTGAACAGTCAATGAATTAGTGACAAAATTAGTGAGTCAAACAGTTAATCATGAAGGATGGAGTAGTTAAGCAGAGAGTAAGAGCTGTCAGCCTGTGAACAAGTAGTAGTGAATGAAGGACCGAGTCAACATGGCAGAGAAAAGTCAGTGTTTTGCAAGTGTATCTCAGCTGTACCTAAAAGGAATAAAACCCAGATGTGTTCATCAGCCCCTTTAATTAACTGCCTGACCTGTCTATGTGTCATTCTTGATGTATCAAAGAACTCTAAGGTTGTAAAATTTGCTGTCAGGAGTGGAATGAATCCTATGGTTGCAACAGTATGTATCAAACAGTGAAGGGTGTAAGAGGGCAGGGGGGGGTAGCCTGAGAGTGTAGGAATAGGCAAAATAGTCATGAATCCTTAACTGTCACCAAAATAAGGTTACATTATCCACAGGTCAATAAAGAATACATGGTAAGTGATGAAGGGGATGAATGAAGAGTTGGATGAACGTAAGGCAACGACTGATTCAGTGTGTGTGGGTGACTGAATGAAAAGATCTGTGCTGAGCAAAAGAGTTTGTGAAGGCTGGAGGGAGTAGATTAAATGATCACTACAAAGTAGTGTCTATATATTATATAGCTGCAAAAGTGATGGGTGAAAAGGGTTGGGAAAACAGGAGGAACAAATTCCTTCAAATATAAAGACTGCAGGAGGAAGACAAAAAGGAAAAATACGGGAGGGAGGTGGAGAAGCAACTGGGTAGATACAATGTGGTGCAGATGGAAGTGGTGGAGGGTATGTGTATGATACTCACAAAAATCTGTGCAGCATGTGAGATAGTGTGTGGTGTGAAAAAATTATGTAAGAGAGTGAAAGGAACAGCTTGGTGGAATGAAGAGGTGAAACAAGATGTGGAAAAGAAGAAAGCATACAGTGAGTGGATGGAAAATAGAAGAATGGAGGATATGGAGAGACAAAAAAGAGAGCTATATGGAGAGAAGAGGAGATAAATGAAAAGGCTAGTCAGAGATAGTAAGAAAAGAGTGGATGAGGATTTTGGAAGAAATCTGAGGGCAAAATGGAGGAAATGTAGGAACTGCTTTCGGAAGGATGTCAGACCAGGTGATATGGGATGTAGCAGAGGGCTGAAAGACACATGGCAAAATGTTGGTACAAAAGGGAGAGAAAACAAGTACTCGGAGAAAATATTTTAAGGAAATGTTGAATATAGAGAACAAGTGCAGCACAAGTATAAGTGGTTAGGGAATGGCTGGGAGAGGAACAGTGGTAAGAGGGAAGGAAGAGATCAGTTAAGTTCAATAGAAGTATAGTACTGGAGTTCAAGCAATGACAAAAAACTAAATATGAAAAGCCCCAGGATATGATGGAATGTGTGACAGAATGTTGAAATATAGGGGAGAGATAGTTATAGATTGGATATGGAAGATGTGCAGATTGGACTAGGAGGAGGGTAGTGTCCTGAAGGAATGGAGGTCAGGTGTATTAGTCCCTCTATTCAAAGGAAAAGGCGAAACAGAAGTGTGCAGCAATCATAGGGAACTTCATCTTCTCAGATTAATAAGAAAAACATCTGACACGATACTTGTCGACAGAGTTACGATAATAACCAAGAAATTATTTGAATAACAAAGGAACTCTAGGAAGAGAACAGGTTACATGGATCATATATTTATTATAACACAGTTACTGGAGATGGGAAAGAAATTGCATGTTGCCTTCATGTGGAGAAAGCACATGACAGAGGTGACAGACATGGAATGTGGAAGGTATGGTACAGAAAATATATGAAGCAGATAGGAAGTAGTTGAGTGCTGTCAACAGTATATATGATGGCACTAGGGGCTGCAGTGTGTGTGAAGTGAATTAAGTAGATTCTTTTATGTGAATGTTGGGAATGAAAGAGGGATGTGTCATTTCTCCATGGTTATTCAGTACATATATGAACGGAATCATAATAGTGCTACAAGGCAGGCTAGTTGATGTTGGGATGTCCTTTGAGAAAGAGTGTAAGGTTTGGAAGCAACTTCTATTGTTGTCTGCTGATGACACTGCATTGTTAAATGAAGATGACTGTGAGCTGTATGGCTTGGTGAATGAGTCTGGGAATATATGCAAGAAACAAAACCTAAAAGTGAATGTAGCTCAATAAAGTTATGGTCTATAAGAGAAATGAGGTCACAGAATGCACAGTGAGGCTGAAAGATCAGGAAACTGAGAATGTGAGTGAATTACAGTACAGCGACCTCGTGTCCAGGAAAGTAATTAGATCACACAACACTACAGTACAGGACTAATTCCTATCTATCTACTGGCAGATGCCTCAATCCCGTACAGGGTGGCCACAAACAAATCGCCTCCATGTCGCCCTGTCCCCCACCATTTCACTGCCCTGTTCCCAACTCTCTCTCTTCCCGCTCTCATATACGTCTCCACTCCATCCCTCCATCTCATCCTTGGCCTCCCCCTCCCTCTCCCCCCCCTCCACCTCACTCACATACACTCTCCTCGTCAGTCTCTCACCCTCCATCCTCTCCACATGGCCAAACCACCTCAGTGCATTCCTCCTAACGCTTCCAATCACATCCACATCCACATCCACACAACGCTCCTTTATATCCTCATTTGTCAGCCTGTCTCTCCATGTGACTCCAAAGGCTCCTCCTAAATAACTCACTTCCACTGCTCTCGCTCTTGACTTGTGTCCTTCCAACAACGTCCAAGCTTCACTTCCATACGTTAGAGTTGGTATCACAATACTGTCATGTAGTAACTTTTTCACTTCCATGCTCACTTCCCTGTTTCTTATCACTGCTCTCAATGAACCAGCAACCTTTCTTCCTTGCTGTACCCTTTCAAGCACTTCACACTACAAACTCCCATCCTTACTCATCACACTCCCAGTACTTAAACGTACTCACATTTTTCATTTCCTTACCATTCAACCGCACTGCACATTAATCGACTTCACCTCTCTCAAAGACCATGACTTTACTCTTCCCTACAATCACCTTTAGATTCCGTTTCTTACACGCTCTCCCATACTTATCCACCAAGCCTTGCAGCTCCCCTTGGTCTTCACTTAATAACACAGTATCATCTGCAAACAACAGTACAAGGAGTTTCCAAACACTACCCTCTCTTAACAGGGCCACTCCAACATCCACTGCCCTACCTTGTATCTCTTTTATTACCCCATCCATATACAGACTGAACAACCATGGAGACATGACACATCCCTGTTTCAACCCAACCATCAAAGAGAAAAATTCACTTAGTTCACCATCCACATGCAATGCAGCCTTAGCACCATCATACATACTCTTCACTGCATTCAACAACTTCCCATCTACTCCATATATTCTTAATACTTTCCACAATCCTTGTCTATCCACCCTGTCATATGCTTTCTCCAAATCCATGAAGGCCGCATACAACTTCTTTCCCTTCTCTAAAAACTTTCCCACTAAAGATCTAATAATGAATATCTGATCTACACAACCTCTTCCCTTTCTAAAGCCTCCCTGTTCTTCTCCAACTAATTCCTCTGTTATTTCCCTAACTCTGCCAATAAGTATCCAACCATACACTCTTCCTATTACACTAAGAAGACAAATGCCTCTATGATTATCACACTTTTTTTTTCCCCTTTTCCTTTATACAAGGGAATAATAATTATTCCTGACTTCCAATCCTCCGGGACTCTACTTTCCTCCCAGGCCTATCTGCACATCTTCCACATCCATTCTACAACTATCTCTCTCCCATGCTTCAGCATCACACCACACACTCCATCAATTCCTGGGGCTTTCCCCAATTTAACTTTCTTCATTGCTGCCACGACTTCTATCCTACTGATTTCTTCCTGTCTTCTCAACTCCCTCCATCTCCCAGCCATTCCCCAGCCACTTATACTCGCATTACTTCCATTCTCTACATTTAGCAATTCCTTTAAGTGTTCTCTCCATCTGCTCACTTTTTCTCCCTTCTCCACTAGTAATCTACCATTTTTATCTTTCCCCTACTAACTTCACTGCCACCCTGTCTTACTCTCTTCACCTCTTTCCAGAATATTTTCGTACAGTCTCTCCACTTTACACTCAAATTCCTTCCAAATTCCTCATCCACTCTCTTCTTACTCTCTCTTACTAATCTTTTCACCTCTCTCTTCCTTTCTACTGTACATATAACTCTCTCTTCCGCCTCTCAATTTCTTCCATGCCCTTATTTCTCATTCATTAGTTGTATGCTTTCTTCTTTTGCGCCACAGCCTGTCTCACCTCTTCATTACACCACACTGTTTCTTGCACCCCCTTCCGTTTTCTCTTCACCCCATACACCACAACACGTGCTGCACATATTTCTTCTGTGAATATCTTGCACACACCTTCTACTTCCCCCATCTGCTCCAATTCATAGTGTATTTACCCAATCGTTCCTCCACTTCTCTCTTATATTCTGCCTTTTTCTCATCCTCTTGTAACCTTTCCACTCTCCTTACAACTACTCCTTCCTCCAGTTCTTCCCTTCTTCTATTTCTCCATCTTACTTGGATCTTGATTCTGGCCACCACCAAGTAGTGGTCAGAAAGTCCACTCCCCCAACCTCTTTAAGCTCTTGCATCCATTACACATTTTTGCATCCTTTCAACCACACACATATAATCAATCACTGCCTTCCTTTCATTCAGTTCACCACCCACCCTTCTCATCACTCACCATGTACAGTATACCTGTGGATCATTTTGTGCCTGAAGAGGGTATTGGCTATCACCAACCCCCTCCCAGCACAAATGTCCACTAACGCACTGCCATTCTCATCTATCTCAGCAGGCACACTCCACTCACCAACTATTCCATGCACCTTCACATTCCCTACTTTACCATTCATATCACCGATCAAAAACACTCTCTCATTCCTTCCAAACTTTTCCATGCACACTTCCACATTTGTCCCGAACTCTTCTTTCACTCTGCTTGCATGATCATGCATTGGTGCGTACACGCACACAATCGTCCACATTTGTATTCCAACTTTCAATCTTACCCATACAATCCTTGAGCCAACTGATCCATACTCTCTTATGTTCTTCTTCCATCTTTTACTCACAACAACACACACTCCTTCTTTTGCCCTCTCATTCTTACCTACTCCTGCATATATATCCCATCCATACTCCCACTCTCTCCACTCCAATTAGTTTCAGTAACTCTATATACATCCACTTTTGCACCCTCAAGCACCTGGACAATCTCTCTTTCATCTCATCATTCACACCTCTTACATTCCACGTCACGATCCGTACCATGTCCTTTGTCCGGTCCTTGGTTGTCATCTTTTGGTCAGTCCTTGTCCGAGGCTTCTTGTTCGTCTTTTTAGTTAGCTGTTTTCCTGGGAAGGGCACTAACCCTCCGCCAACCCTTCAGTCGCCTCATACGACAAGCAGGGATACTGGGGGAGTATTCTTGAAAACCCCCCTACCCCCAGGAGGGCAAAAATTATCTAGATCAGACAAGAATCTAATTCAAGGCATAAAAATCCCTAGAATGTTGCAGACAATGATAGGAAAACACACAAAAATGCAATTTAACATATGTATTGAAACACTTACCATAAGATTATTGTGTGGCATTTTGATGGTAGGTGATGGTGACCATCATCCACCCACTTGATATAGTGCTGCCTACTTCTTCCTTCACCTTTATCATTCTTTATCTGTGTCTGCCCTCTTCACTTCCTACTTCTCCCATCTTTCTTGTCGTTTTTTATTACTCTTCTCTCCTTTTCAGGTGGCTTTACAATGAGTGTCATGCATAATGGATCCCTGTAAGCCAGAAAATGATTTACAACACTGGGCGGTAACCATATAACCAAACCATAAGTGTTCCTTACGTGTCAACAAGTGGGTTGGTGGAGGATTAGTGCTCATCCCTGTAAAGCAACCATCTCAAAGACAAATGGCCACCCCATACAGGATTATGGCATCTGTCTATACAGTAGATGAAGAGATAGACAGATGATAAATAAAGGCAGGTAGCACACACACACCGCTCGCTGGTGCAGTGGTAACGCTCTCGCTTGCCAACTGGTGGACGGGAGTTCGCGCCTCGCTCAGGTTGCGAAAAAGTTTCACAGATGAAGTGGGTGGTTATTGTCCCCCTTGAGCAAGGGGACAAGTGTGTGCATGTGTGGAGGTCACAGCCTTGCCCTTAGATCGGACTATATGAGCTCTCAGCTCCCTTCCGGGAGGGTAAAAGCTGATGATCACGACCATCAAGTGATCCTGACCGACCTGGTGAATTACACACACACACACACACACACACACACACACACACACACACAAACCTGCATTATCCACCATGTGGTTAAACAGCAAAAGAGCCCCCATGCATAAAATTTACAACTGTATTTTTTTCTTATTAAACTAATTATCATCATGAAAGATTTAAAAGTTGCAGGAAAGCATAGTTTTGAAGATATGCTACACAACCTCATCAGTTTTACATGCAAATCGAGCTAAGTGGCTGTCCACCATGTCAAACTTGCACATTGATTTGGCTCCAAAGTCAATCTGTCATTAATTGTTCATCGTTACTAATCAACCTACTATACTCTAACCTAATTCAACCAAACTTAAGCAACTGGAGTGATTTGGGGACAAATGAGTTTTGGGTCCAAACCAATTCATTGTCCTCAGTCTGTGGGACACCACTGCAAATGTCAACAAACCTAACTTGGCGCTCTTTAGTAACATAAATATTGTTTCTGCAGAATCTGGGTGCTATAAATGAATTTTACAATTACAGTATGAAAGATAATCCCCATCATAAAATTTTCATAATTTTTTGATGGAAGCTCTCCAGTAGTTTGTCCCAACATGCTGGTATTGTGTTACACCAGAGAGCACAAGGAGACCGATGCTCATCGATGTCACATGCAAATGAATGTTTTGAATGGCTGTTGCACCTGTCATGGCAAATTCATGTTCTTACTGGCTGCAGCACCCCTCCCGGGACTTCCCAGACTAATGGACATAAATGTTCCATACGAAGCTAGTTTCTTTTTTTACTGAATACTTTATGTGCCTACCATATCAAAGGTGATTAGTAGTAAAGAAATGCATGTTGGACACGAAGCCAGTGTACAGTACAGTAATCCCTCCACTATGCGACGTAATAGAGCCATAGGCATGTCCGGATAGTGGGCACCAGCCTCCTGGACTTGTACTTATGGACCCTAACTCACAAAAACACCTATACAACTCCCTCTGGACATGCATAACACCTATTTAAGACCCATATCACACCAATAAGGGACATAAAAGACTGAAATAAATGCAAAAGAAGCATAAAATGAGGTTTTTGAGGTAGGTTCATACAACATTAAACATTCTGGGTACTGGGTACTTACAAATCCCTGGCTCCTGGACTGGTAGTTATGGACCCTAACCTAGCCTAACTCAGAAAAACACCTCCCTACTGCACATGCATAGCACCTAACACACAACATTCACACCAATAAGGGACATAAAAGAGTGAAATGAGGTGTTTGAGGTAAGTATACTATGGAAAATACAGTAGAGTACAGTATGAAACATTCTGCCTACTTACAGCAAGTCCATGGCCATCTCGATGGATAATCGCCTCCTCTCAGACTCTGACAGTAAGAAGGATTTCCTGAAGCACTTGCAATACACTGTTCATGATGTCTTGCACTGAACTTAGTCATTCGCACTCAGAAGTCCATTCTCTTCACACTGCGCACTCTTTGTCTTACTTATGCTCCATTGTAACTTAATAAGTGTTGCACTCTGCACTTTAAGTCTTTCCACTCATAAAACCAATTTCAAAACAAATCACAAGTGTATTTACGTTAAATTTAGTCCAAAAATTTTCTTTTCACTCAAATTTCTACTTTCTTTACAATACTGTATGCACTGTTTTTCTTTCACTGCACAACACTAAATTCCCGTGTGGTCTAGTGGAGAAGTTCTTGCCGTTTAATCACTGTCAGAGTCTGAGAGTATCGCTGGCAGGTGACCTAGGGGTGCGTCGCTGGGTCATGGTGATGGCGTACCCACTGCTGACGACTCTGAAGATAGACGCAAACTCACGTCGAGAGGTGACTCCACCGTGGCTGATGTGCTGGGCTGTGGCTCGGAGCATGAGGGCCTGACTCGGGGAGGCAACGGAGTGGAGCCAGGGCTGGGCACAGCCGGGGTCACGGGCCTGAAAAAGCTGTCAATCGTTGATTGAAGCAAGGAACGATGATTCTGACAATTTATGATGCATTGCTTGAAAGCACGTACTTCCTCCACAAGTCCCAAGGGCCCCATCTCCCTGTCGCAGTCCGGGTGTTCCAGGTAGTCCAGAACAAACTCTAGGTGTTCCGGGAGTGCGCTCAACTTGGGGATGGCTGGAGTTGTGTCATGCTGAGAGGAGTCCGCATCATCGTCGGCGTCCTCATCAGAATCTTCAAGCTGGGTACTGACACCTGCAACTGAAGATGCAATCTCGATATCAGACAGGGTCTGATACCCAGGATCGCCCTCGTCGTCATCCAACCACTTACGCACTTCATCCACATCAACATCATCGCCGTGCGCACATAGACGTGCATGGAAGTCATCCACGTCGAAACCTAGGAAATCGTACTCTGCATCCGTTCCGAGAAGCAGACGAGACCAACCATTTTCTAGTCTTGACAGGAATTTCCTTCCATGCACTGGCCCAGTTGTAAATGGCAGACTTGATGTTGTAGCAGCGAAGGTTTTCCAAAGTCCTCGTGTGTCCCGTCCCTCCCTGCGCTCATCCTCATCCTCGAGAACAACTATCACCTCGTCCAGGAACTTCCGTCGGTATAGGCGCTTCGTTGCCATGATCACTCCTTGGTCCATTGGTTGGATGAGAGCAGTAGTATTAGGTGGCAGAAACATGCACCTAATGCGGCCATTCTCAGCCACCAAGTCCTTGTTGCACGGATGGGCAGGTGCATTGTCGAGGAGAAGGAGGGCCTTTACCTGGTCGTGTGGGATTCCCAGTTTCTCCGTCTGGTAATGTATGACCTCCTTGACGAAATGGCGGTGGAACCAGTCTATGAAGATCTGGGCTGTGAACCATGCCTTCAAAGAATGGTACCAGACGACAGGAAGGAAATCCATCACCCCACGAAGACACCAAGGCTGCACTGCACGGCCAACAATAACGGGCTTAAGCCGGTGCATGCCGTAAGCACTGGCACAACACAAAGCAGATAGCAATTGCTTGGAGAGCTTGCGGCCAGGTACACGCTTCTCCGTCTCCTCGGCTACAGTGTTCATTGGCAAAGAGCGATAGAATAAACCAGTTTCATCAGCGTTGTAGACTTGACCGAGAGTGAGGTCCCTCCCTGTCAATCAAGCCCTTCACCTTGTGCCGAAACTCCTCAACTCCATCCTCGTTAGCGTCGAAAGCTTTCCCATGAGACTTACGGTTGGTAAGGCCATGTAGTAACTTAACCCGCGCCGTCCCGGCGACATGAATTAACGCGGCAACATTGCAAGGTCCCTAATTTGCACAATTTTTAATTTTCGCGAGTGATTTTTGGCACGTATACACAGGACACCTTCCTCTATTCTTCTACAAGATGCCAAGCAGGAACAATGCCTTACACCGCATCTCCCCCCCCCCCTGCACGCCACTGTCTCGGCAATTCACCTGTTACCAGTGACCTGGCCAATAAAGACATTCAGGGCCAGAGTGATTCCCCAATCGATGACAATGTGGAGGACAATGTTTACATAGCATTAGAGAAAGAAACAGTCAGAAATGATGATTAGGTAATGTGGGGAAAAAAAAAGTCATGAATGGTGATGAGTTAGTGAGTGAAACAATGCTTATAATGCCTATATTACTGTTTGAAAACCAATATACTCTTGTACTACATATAAATTCATACCAAGTAAATAAATAAATACTGTTTATGAGTGGATAAAATAGTTACCCTCCCATAGAACTTGTTTTCTTTGGTGCCAACCTGTTAGAAAACCCAGTCAGGTAAGGAAGGACTTGTACCTAAATCGGGTATTTTAAACCTCAGGTGAGCGATTTCTCTATGAATTTTCGATGTTTCTCACCAAAAGTGGATGTTTGAGCCAAAAAAAAAAAAAAAAAAAGGTCCAAAAACGTCGGGATGGGGCAGGTTAAACGTGAAGAGCCAACCCTCGGAAGCCTTGAAGTCTAGGGCGTCATGAAGCCTGGCGAACTTCTCAGCAGCAGCCTTCAGCTCCATACCACGTACCATCACACCAGCAGCACGTTGCTGTCGATACCAAATCAACGTAGAGTGGTCGATTTCAGCAAACTTGGGAGTAAACATCATCTTCCTCTCCACGTTGTGTTTGCTTTTCGACGAGAAGTCAGCCGCGTACTGCATGAGTTTGTATTGGGATCTCTTAATATCAAAGTAGATCAGGCCAGGTTAAACTCAAGAAGATGCGTGAAGAAGACCACCCCGCATCTACTTTCTCCAATATCTCCTGCTTCTTCTCCAGAGTCAACACCACTCTCTTCCTCTTCTCAGGCGGCGGGGCCATCATCACACACACGAAGGAGAGGCACGAGAGCAGCAGGAGTGCCTGCAGCAGGTAAGGCACCACCACAAAAGCAAGCACGTGGGCAGCCATGACGACGAGCGTTCACTCACGACAAGAGATAAGCAGAAAGTGGGGAGGATGCAGGGGCGCTCTAGTGGACATCAGAGGAATGACGCACCATGACAAAGCTGTCCCGTGCCCCGCGCGCCAAGTTCAAATTACGGGCGGGAAATTTTTTTTTTTTTTTTTTTTCGAATTTTTTGCGGTTTTCGGACCATTTTGGGAATATTGGATCCCGGGACGATTATGTCCGGTTAGTGGGGATGTGAGTGGGTGTCCAGAAAGCAGAGGGATTACTGTATTTTCTGTATAAGGTACAATAGTGTGATGAGTAAGAATGGAAGTTTAGAGGTTAAAGTGCATGAAAGGGTATTGTTGGGAAGGAGGGTTGCTGGTTCACTGACTGCAGTACAGGTATACCCTGGTTTAACAATGCAATTGGTTAAGTAAAAACCCATCATTTGGTGGGGTATCGTATATCGGGATAGTTTTAACATTTAAAGGAATGGAGATGCATTTTTCAGCCTTGGGTTTCCCCCCCCCAACCAAGTTAAAACCCACCCAAATGAACTCAAAAACAAGTTTACTGCCAGTTTAAATAGCCTAACAGCTGGAAAAGATGGTAACCTGAGCCTAACACCTGTAAATAACTCACTAAAACCAACATATGAAATCTGAAAATTGTCAAATATAAGTCTGGAAAAAATAAAACTTGGTACACTGTACCCCAAAATGACAATGTTCACCCAACCTATGGTTAAAACACATTAATCAAAGTCTAAAAATTGTTAATAAATCAACCTAAACACACAATTTTTGTCTAAAATATCATCAAAATCAGTAAAAAAAATTAAATAAAAATAAAAACTCATCATTACACCAGGGTTTGGCCATCGCTGGGCGGGGTATGGAGGTATTTCTACCCCCATCGTTAAGCCGGGGTATCACATCTCGGGGTATCGTAAATCGTGGTTTTACTGTACAGTATTTAGGAATAAGGAAGTGAGTATCAACAAACAAACCGTACTCCCCACACTGATGTACCGGTATGAAAATGACTTGGACCTTAGTGGAAGATGTAAGTCAAGAGTGAATGCAGTGGGAATGAGCTACTTGTGAGGAGCAGATGGCGTTACACAGAGAGACAGACTTACAAATTACTAGTGAAGATGCATTGTGATGTGATGTGGATGAAAATGAGAGACTGATTAGAGGAGTGCATGTGAATGAGGTGGAGGAGGAAACAATGGACAAGGTGGAGGAATTGAATGAAGCAATATATGAGAGAGGGGTGTGTGAGCCAGAGGGAGAGCAGCCAACTGGTAAAGGGCACGGTGACATGGAGGTGATGTGTTTCTGGCCTTCTCTTAAGGATTGAGGCATCTGGCTACAGATAGACAGACAAACACTAATGTAAAGCTATTACTATGCTGGAATTATATGAGTCTTGTCACTATTCAGTAGTTTATGTTCAAACACCTGTCAGCATAGTATCTTCTATACAAACAACCTCAATCTACCTATCTATCTATAGCTGGACACCATAATCCCATAAGGGGTGGTCATTTATCTTTGAGTTAGTTGTTTTATAGGGAGCGGCACAAACCCTGTCAACCCACTTGTCAACACGTAGGGAACATGCATGGGCTGGTAACCACTCAGTGTTGTAAATGGTTTTCTAGCTTACAGGAAACCATTAGGCTTGTCACTCAATGTAATGCCACCTGAAAGGGAAAGAAGAGTAATAAAAAGTGACAGGCAAGATGAGAGAAATAGGAAGAGTGGAGGGCAGACACAGAAAAAGAATGATAAAGGTGAAGGATGAAGTAGGCAGCACTACATCAAGTGAGTGGATGATTGTCACCACCACTCTACAGTACCTATCTATTGCCAGACACCTCAATCATGTAAGGGGTGGCCACAAACGAACTGCTTCCATGTCACTGTCTTGCTCCCAGCTCACACCCCAATCTCTTATATACCTCTCCACTCCATCACTCCATCCCATTCTTTGCCTCTCTCTTCCCCTTCCCCCTCCAACTCACTTGCATACACACTCCTCATTAGTCTCTCGCTCTCCATCCTCTCCACATGGCCAAACCACCTCAATGTATTTCTCCTAATGCTTTCTATCACATTCACATCCACACCACAATGCTCCTTCACCTACCTAACACAGAAACTACATTAGTAAATACATTTTAAGGCAAATAAAAAATGTGATAAGGAAAAATGGTAACAGGACTGGAAACAAATACCAGGAGCTAAAGTTACTGATACGATATGAAGGTTGGTTAAAAATGTTCCGGTCTGCAGCCTTAAGCCTAAATGGTCATAGTACAGAGATGCAAAGAAGAAGAGAGCTACCAATACTTTATTAGGGTAAGATCACTCAGCTAATAAACAATACAGTACCAGTTGTGGCAGAAGAATGTAATCTCGGTCTGTCTGGCCAAGCAGATCAATCAACCCCAGGCAAGCAATACCCTCTGCTGGGCCGTCCCAGGCAGTGAACCTATGTTCCCTTGTTCTGCACAATGCCTTGCTGTAATGTGTGGAGGTTTGGCTCCCCCATCAATTCTATATTTGGTTCTCTCCACCCACTTAACAAGGGCATAGCTCATCATCAGTACATCACCCCATTATTTGAATACATGTACTGTATATGGTTACCACCCAGTGCTGTAAATCATTCCCTGGTTACGGGAACCATTAGGTTTGTCACTCATGTAGTCACCATTAATTCTTTACCAAACGGGCATGGCCTTTGCATTTTTCTATTGTTGAGACGCAGAACTCGCTAGTTACATAGTGCTCGAGTATTCCCGATGATTCTTGTAGTTCAGTTACGTGTCAGAGTTGCCAGTTAGCCTGCTGTTTGTGAGTGTAGTTATTTTGTAAGTTGTACATTGATTTTTGTGCTATTTTTCTCTATACTGTAATGTTTTATATATGTGACTGTTTGTTAAATTACGTACTTTTATCTCAGTCTGTAAGCTAAATAATTTAGAGTGTTATGCAGTGTAAGATAACTCTGGCATGTTTTGGACGTCTCTGATTTGGTAACTGTAGGTGTTTGAGTAAACCGGAAGTTTCGAGAGTAATGCAAGGCTATACAGTACAGGGATGGGGAAGGGACTAGGGAAGTTTCAGTTCACTTCTAAGTGTGGTTCAGTGTCAGTGCAGTTAATGAAGACTGTATATCTCCTGTACTTGTGAAAACAGTGAAGTGTTGTTGGCAAGCATTAAGAGTAATTGCAGTTAGTGAAGACTGTACATCTCTGGAACTTGTGAAAACAGTGAAGTGTTGTTGGTAAGATTAAGTGTAACTGCAGTTAGTGATGACTGTATAGCTCTGATACTTATGAAAACAGTGAAGTTGGCAAGTATTTAGTGTAATTATTTGGAAAATAAAGGCAGTGAACTTACGAAGCCAGCACTGACTTACAATGCCTGTGTTGATCTTGTGTGCTGTTCACCGAAAGGCTGATCATGGAAAGAACAACTCACTGGGCAACGTCCTTCCTATACTTAACTACTGTTGTTGGAGCCTGTGGAGGTGGGGGGGGGTGATGTAACACTATTGAAATGAGTCTTTTACATGTTATTTTTCCTGGATTACCACAGCTACTAGGATTACCGAGTCACCTTATGAAGAAGTAAGCAGCACTATATCAACTGACAGGACAACAGTCCCCACCATCTATCACTACAATACAATACAGTACTAACAAATGTAATTACCCAGGTCAACTGCCAGTAAATCTTCATCACTAATACCATCCCAAACTTCTTCGGATTCCATATCTCAAATGCTTCAGTGCTTCAAGGGCACCTTTAAAGTAACCCCAGGGTAGCTGGTCACTTGATAAAATGAACTTAATGAAGTTCGTTCGTTTACAGATTCCCTGCACCTATAGTGCAGGCCGAGCCATACATTAGCCCCATGATATGATTAGCCCGGTCAGTGGGGTATGGGCTGATTAAAAAATAGTAAGGGGGTAGGACAGGACCTGCGGATTGCCCAGCACACGCCGTCTCCTGACTAGCTTTGTGGCGTGCGTGAAGTTAGACCTGCAACTATAAACACTCTTGTTCAGGCAAGCAACAACAAGTGCCACAAGAAATGTTTTCTGTAGTTGTATTCAGCCCACAAAAAATGTGAACAAGGAGTGGTGGGGTAACTATGATAAATCTCTTATTATCTGGGGTGAACAAGGAGGAGTGCTGGGGTAATTATGATAAATCTCATTCACTGAAAAAACTATTTTCAGTTACTATGAAAACTTCATTGGATACTTGCTTAAACTCATACAAGAAATTATCTAATTCACCTTATCCCACTTCTTATGAGACAGAGTAATGTAGAGACAATCACAATTGTAGCTGGTGAGGTCATATTTATAGCAGGAAGTCTGTGGTGAATCATTGCACGTGTTTTTGCCTATAGATGAGATGTAGACCTGGCGCTATTGCCTCTCCAGTAGTAATGTAATTTGTCACACCCTTAAGCTTTCTGAATATTCCACTCTCCTAACCTCACTTGTCACAGTAGGTACAACAGCACTGACCCTCTGATGATTACTGTTCAAACAGGTGCGAAGAAAACCTGACAGTCAAGATAATAATCATAATCATCTCATTCCCTCCTTAGAACCTCCAACAGCAGATGACCATTAACATAAGTCTCGGCTACTTCATCCTCACATACCTCCCCCACTCTTCCAATCTTCCTTTTCCCTCGCTCTTACTAATATACTGATCGCCTCTCTTCATTACCTCATGTCTGCCACAATCACATGCCTTACGCAAGATATATTGCTACATCTGGAACCCTAAAAAAGCTAACTTCGATTGTTGATGTCTGATAAAAGTGCTTCAGAGTGTACCAGCAATGTTGCTGACTTGCACAGTCCCACTATATGGAATCTGTGGGACTTTATGGACTCTGAAACCAGTGAACTTTCAAATGCATGCCAGACTAGTTGTTGTTGCTTAACCCCGGTCCCACTTGGTTGAGCAGTTCTGTTGACCATAGGTAAGCAACTCCTGGGCTAATATGATCACACAATTATACTGCCTAGTGCAAACTAGTTCCTTGAAAACCTCAAATTCTACATCTCTAATGCACCAGCAGTCACCCAGATGCCAAGGACAATTGAAATGGTTCCCAGAGCTTCCTTTGGTTGTGGAGTGGTCCCTGTCTATACATTACTTTGATATTACCAGTATAGAGTACCTTTAATATCTGACAACATTTGATGTGTACCTGAAGAGTGGAAGAATGTTGTAACTGTGCCTTTGTATTGAAGGTGGTTGATGTGAAAATAAAAATTATGAGCCTGCTGTACTAAGAATTCTAATAAAGGTATGGAATATGTAGGAATATTTGATTAGTGAGAAACACAGCAGTTACAGAAGCAACAGGGAAAATGTGGATCAGATATTTTTCATTAAGGCATATACAGTGGGTGGTAGGTGGGGGCGCCCACCATCCACTCACTCGATGTAATGCTGCTTTGGGTGTCTCCCCTTTCCTGTCTTCCTTCTGTTTATGGGTAACTCTACACTGAGCGGCAAGCCAAATGGCTTCCTGAACACCACAGAACCATTTACTACACTGGGTGGTAACCATATAACCAAATTATGGCACCTGGTGGTTTAGTGAGTAATTAAGGCGCTCCAGTCAGCTTGAGCCTGGGCAGGGCTCCGAGGGATGGTTGTTTTTTTTTGCTCACGTAATGCCACTCAGGGACGAGTGAGGTTGGTCACTTTCATCTTCAATGTCAGGACCAGCTTGCCTAGACCCAGGCTCTTATGCTCCTCAGGGGGAGAACATAGGATTGGATGATGGAAGGATGGATATACAGTATACCCTCAACGTACCAAACCCTCTTGTAATGAATTTCAGTTTTAACAACCACCTTCAGCTGGCTGAACATTATGTTATAATAATATAATAATTTGATTTTACGCCAGGTATCCCCAAAGGGCTAAGGCGTTGCCCCTGGGTGGAGGACTTTGGACTGGAGAGTGTAGCATTTCATGACCGGATGCCCTTCCTGATGTCTACCAATGACCCTTGGGTGGATTCGATCCTCCGACCCTTCCGCCAGAGCGGAGCGCTCTAACCCACTGAGCCATTTAACAAATTCTGTTCAGTATAAGAATGGATGTGCGGGAAACACAACCCAGCGTGGTGTGATGAAATGAACATAGATTTATCCAAGGCCTACTTACAGTCTTTACTTGCAGTGCAATTACTTCATGAAAGGTAAGAATAACGCATCCATCCAACCATCCATGATCCAATCCTATGTCGCCCCATGAGGAGCTTTGGAACCCCGGGCTGGACAAGTTGGTCCTGAGATTTAAGATGAGAGTGACCAGCCTCACTCATCTCTGAGTGGCATTACATGAGCAATAAACCCCAACCACCCCTTGGATAAAAACCTACACAGGCTCAATCCAATTGGAGCACCTTAATTAACCACTAAACCACCAGGCGCCATAATTTGGTTATATGGTTACCATCCAGCGCAGTAAATGGTTTCCTGGTGTACAGGAAACCATTTGGCTTGTCACTCAGTGTAGAGTTACCCATAGGCAGAAGGAAGAGAAAAGAATGAAAAAAAAAAAGAAAGACAGAAGAGAAAGTGTAAAGTCACTCATAGGCAACAGAAAGAGGAAAGAGTGAAGGAAAGAGAGAGAAAAGGAAGGATGAAAGAGGAAAGGGCAGACACCCAAAGCAGCACTACACTGAGTGAGTGGATGGTGAGTGCCCCCACCTACCACTATGATATGTAAACAGTGCATTTATTGAGAAATAGAGCCATTTTGACCTAGCTGTACGTTACTGTGTACAAGAGTACAGGTATAGCTGAACGACACTACATTTAGCGTTCTTTGTTCAGTGAAAGCCATGACACCTGGGAAATTACCGAACAGCATGGTGTTTAGCTTTAATGAACTATCAGCTTTAATATCAAGGGTCTGGTACCAATTAGTCTGTTATATTGAGGGTGTACTGTACTGTACTTCAGTGCAGGAAGAACGGGAGATAAACAAGAAAAGTATGCTATGCAATCAGCCAAGTTCATTTTTTTTTTTTTAACTGCACACAGGGATTCCTTCTACATGGAGCTCGCACATATGGAGGGTCTTCTGAAATAAGGGAGACAAAATGTGAGTAAAGAAGAAAGTGGTCAATGAGTGTAAGTAGAGTGAATGTGTGAGGAAGTATGTGCAGAAGGGTGAGTGTGAGTGACTCACTTTCACTCACTAATTTATCATTAAACTTTTATCCAACATAACACTCATTCACTCTTCCGGACAGCATCCAGATTGACTCTATCAGATATGTTTATGTTAAGCTACAGAATGTGGTGAATGTTTTTGGCGTATCTGATAGAGGCACGATTCTGTGGGCTTGAATGGTGAGTGAATGAAAGTGTGGTCCATTGGATTAGGAAAATTTGGGCTGTCTGGACGTTACTACTACTCAACCTGCCCTAGGGTGGGAAAGGAGGTCCGGATGATGATGATGATGATGATGATGATGATGATGATGATGATGATGATGATTCTCAATCTTCCTCTCAGACTATCACACATTTACACTTACAATCTCAGTCACTCTTTTATACCCCAAATCGTACACATATATAGTTCACACTGTTACCTACACATTCACTCATGCATTTGCTTGCACACTCACAGTTGAAAGATGCTACGAATGGGGAAATTAGAAAGATGATTCACAAAAATTTTCTTTTTACTGAAGTGTCAAAAATGCATCACATTTGTCTTGAAATTACTATTACCACACTTTTTGTGAATACAGTAATGCAATTAACGAATCAATCTCTTTCAAATATGATGCATCTGAATATCCTGGGTAAGCAACAAAGCTTAAATCTTAGCTACTGTATAGGCATTGGTTTAGATTTTAAGCAAAAAATACAGTAAAAAAAAAAATCCAATAATTATATCCATATACACCAAAAATGGAATATATATTGAAAATACAGTTGCAATATATCATTTGCCTCAATAAAAAATTAGATATGACAATTAGATGCTAAATGAGAAATATACAAAATACTGTACCTGTATGAAAACGAGTCATCATGAAACAAACATGTAAATAAAACAAAACAGCTTTGGCTGTGAATTCCTATATTATTTCTTTAAGAAAGCACTAATACATCTTCTAAGCTGCTTCCCCCTCCGCAACAATGTGGGGTAGGTCCTTAATGCCTTCTCGAGAAACCATTCGGACTCGGAATTTGGGTAAGTTGATGATGAACCTGCGCTTCACCTCAGCAATGCACTTCTTCAGCAGCTCATAACCTTCCTCCTGCTTCATATCTGGAGGAGGAAGAAGAAGAGATAGGCGCTACAGAAAAAAGGAATCGTGCTGCTGCTGCTGTGATCCCAAACCACCCAGGCAACTGCAGGCTACACTTATCACTTTTCTACAGACCACCATCCTTCTTTCTAGGGAAGTATAAGACCCTGAGGGACATTTGTAAAACAAGGCAGTGGAGCCAACTGGATATTCTGGCATCATCATGGGAAAATGGTGAACAACCAATGCAACCTACCAAATCCCTGTCTTACAACTACACTAATAATAAAATAAATAAACTTCTTCCTCAATTTCACTCAGGAACTACTAACCTTATAAAAGCATTTTGTGGGTCTCAACAAACTCCCTTCTATGCCAAATATGCTTATGATGCTCAATAAACCTTCAAATCCACCCATTCATAAGTCTTCCTCAGGTCCATTATATGCAACATACATCCTCTTATTCTTTGCAATACATTTCTCAAATAATGTTCTCATTTTAAATATTTGATCTCTATACTCCTACCCTTTCTAAGCCTACTCTGTTCTTCATCATCATCATCATCCAATCCTCCACTGCCCCATAAGGAGTGCAGGAGCCCGGGGTTAGGCAAGTTGGTCCTGACTTTTAAGATGAGAGTGACCAGCCTCACTCATCCCTGAGTGACATTATGTGAGCAACAAACCCCAACCACTCCTGGGATATAAACCTTCACTGGCTCAATCTGACTGGAGTGCCATAATTACCCATTAAACCAACAAGCACCAAAATTTGGTTATATGGTTACCACCCAGCATGGTAAATGGTTTCTTGTACAGGACACCATTTGGCGTGTCACTCAGTGTAGGGTCACCCACAGGCAGAAAGAAATAGAAAGCATGAAGGAAAGATAGAGGAGGAAGGAGGGAATGAAGGTTGGAGGAGAGGAAAAGGGCAGACAACCAAGAGCAGCACTACATCGAGTGAGTTTGTTCTTCAACTACATTATATTCTCTCATGCTCTGCATAAAGTACCCTATTATACACCTACCCTGACACACCTAATAAGCTAATCCCTCTATGAGTTTTACAATCTTCTTTAGTACATTAAACCCTCAATTTGTATGGGCCTAATTTGCAGGCTCTGTGCAGAATGATAAACCCCGACTCAGTAAACGTGGGGTGGGGGGTGTGAGTAGGGGTGAGGATTTGCATGGGTAAATCCCAGAAGTCAGTTCCCATATGTGGTCATCCCCTTCCCCACCCCAAAGTACCATCGCTTGACGAAGTACTGTAGATGCATGGTCACCTCACCCAGAATAAAGAAAATATATATACTGTATATTTTTAAGATGTACATAAGATTTAGCTAAAACGAATGGTTACAATTCAACACGGCTAAAATTACTGGATGTGAAATGGTCTATTTACACTTGATCAGCTGGCTGCCCCCCCCCCACACACACACACACAAAAAGCAAAAGCAAATGGTCCTTATGAAATTTCAGATTGGGTGCTACAAGAATGTGCAAAAGAGTTAAGTAGACCAACATATTTAATATTCAAGGAATCCTTAAGTCAAGGTGAACCACCTGATATTGAAGAGAGTGTACTGAGATGGTATGGTCATGTGGAGAGAATGGATAACAATAGAGTGATAAAGAAGGTATATTTGAGTGAATTCGAAGGAGGGAGAAGGCGAGGTAGGCCAAGGAGAAGGTGGAGAGATATGGTGGATGAATGTGTGAGGAAGAGAGGTTTGCAACTCGGTGAGGCTAGGGAACTGACTGGATGGATTTTGTGAGGAGATGTGCATGATCAGGGATTTTTGGCACCCCTTTTTAACGTGGCAGTGTCTGGATTGACTCTGTCGGACACCATTATGTGAAGCTTCAGAACGTGGTGAATGTTTTTGGTGTCTTAGATAGAGCCACGATTCCGGGGGCTTGAATGATGAGTGAATGGAAGCATGGCCCATTGGACTGGGCAATTTTGGGCTGTCTGGACATTGCTACTCCTCACCCTGCCCTTGGGTGGGAAAGGAGGTCCGGATGATGATGATGACGATGACTAAATGCTCTCAACTCTCCAACTCGAATTCTTCCCGCTCCTTCTGGCACCTTGCCAAAACCTTTCTAACAACTTTACCTCATCATCCTTCCCTCCTCTTTTCTACTTTGATGGTTCTGTAGCTATTTCTTCTACTGATAAAGCAGATCTCTTTGCTCAGACTTTCTCCTACAATTCCACCTTAGATGATTCCGGTGCTGTTCCTCCATCACTTTCCCCCTCTGCCTTCCTCATGGCTGACATTAAAATTTCTTCAGCTGATGTATTTTCTGCCATCACTGGACCTCAATACTAACAAGGCATATGGTCCTGATGGAGTCCCTCCTGCTGTCCCCAAGAACTGTGCTTCTGTGCTTACACCCTGCCTAGATAAAGGGTACATAAGAATTCCGAATCAGAGCAAGATTTCCAAATCGGAGCTACTAGTGCCATTTGTTGTTTGTTTTTTGTTATGAAATATCAATCAGATATCTTTCTTATCATGTAATGACTTTAACAGGTTGGATTTCAGTCAATTCGTCGCATATTTGGGCTTGTACTTTCAATCACGGAGTCTGGGATATAGGTAAGTTTGAAATTCGGAGTTTTTCATCAGTGAGCACTGATCAACGAGATTTGGAGATATATATACAACACGCACTTCAACTGCATCCAATAATGTACATTAAATTGTAATAAATTTTAATTTCAGTTATTTTTCTTCTTTTCTTCCCTTCCTTGCGATCATATCTGGCAACATTTCAGCACTGCAGTTTCTTATTCGGTGATTTCTCACACATTTTTAGCCAACTCGGTTTCATTATACAAACACCTGTCAGTTCTTATCTACTGTACTTTTATATAATAATAATAATGATAATAATAATAATAATAATAATAATAATAATAATAATAATAATAATCTATCTATCTATCTATTGCCAGACGCCTCAATCCCGTTTGGGGTGGCCACAAACAAATCGCCTCCACGTTGCCCTGTCCCCCGCCATTTCACTGCCCTGCTCCCAACTCACACCCCCCTCTCTGATACCTCTCCACCCCATCCCTCCATCTCATCCTCGGCCTCCCCCTCCCTCCACCTCACTCACATATACTCTCTTCGTCAATCTTTCACCCTCCATCCTCTCCACATGACCAAACCACCTCAGTGTGTTCCTCATAACGCTTCCTATCACATCCACATCCACACCACAACGTTCCTTTATATCCTCATTTGTCAGCCTGGCTCTCCATGTGACTCCACAGGCTCCTCTTAAATAACTCATTTCCACTGCTCTCACTCTTGACTTGTGTCCTTCCAACAATGTCCAAGCTTCACTTCCATACGTTAGAGTTGGTATCACAATACTGTCATGTAGTGACTTTTTCACTTCCATTCACTTCCCTGTTTCTTATCACTGCTTTCAAAGAACCAGCAACCTTTCTTCCCTGCTGTACCCTTTCAAGCACTTCACCCTCCAAACCTCCATCCTTACTCATCACACTACCCAAGTACTTAACCATACTCACATTTTTCAATTCCTCACCACCCAACCTCACTGTACATTCACTGACTTCACCTCTCTCAAAGACCATCACTTTACTCTTCCCTACATTCACCTTTAGATTCCGTTTCTTACACACTCTCCCAAACTCATCCACCAAGCCTTGCAGCACCCCTTCATCTTCACTCAACAACACAGTATCATCTGCAAACAACAGTACAGGGAGTTTCCAAACACTATCCTCTCTCACCAGGGACACTCCAACATCCACTACCCTACCTTGTACCTCTTTTATTACCCCATCCATGTACAGATTGAACAACCATGGAGACATGACACATCCCTGTTTCAACCCAACCTTCAAAGAGAAAAATTCACTTAGTTCACCATCCACACACACTGCAGCCTTAGCACCATTATACATACTCTTCACAGCATTCAACAACTTCCCATCTACTCCATATATTCTTAATACTTTCCACAATCCTTGTCTATCCACCCCGTCATAAACTTTCTCCAAATCCATGAAAGCCGAATACATCTTTTTTCCCTCCTCTAGAAACTTTCCCACTAAAGGTCTAAGAATGATTATCTGATCTAGACAACCTCTTCCCTTCCTAAAGCCTCCCTGTTCTTCTCCAACTAATTCCTCTGTTCTTTCTCTAACTGTCAATAAGTATCTTACTATACACTTTTCCTATTATACTAAGAAGACAAATGCCCCTATGATTACCACACACTTCTTTTTCCCCTTTTCCTTTGTACAAGGGAATAATTATACCTGACTTCCAATCCTCCGGGACTCTACCTTCCTTATTATTATTATTATAAACCGCCTGGGAACACCAGATGCTGTTGGCATCCCTACGTGTCAAGTGGGGTTGGTGGAGGATTAGTGCTCCTCCCTGTAAAACAATTAACTCTAAGCCGTTGGCCACCTCGTTTGGGATACATGGCGTCTGGCAATGAATGAATGAATGATGAATAATTATTATCATCATCAATAATAATAATAATAATAATATTAGTAGTAGCAGCAGCAGCAGCAGCAGCAGCGGCGGCGGCAGTAGTAGTGGTAGTAGTACCATTATCATCATCAATATTATTATTATTATTATTATTATTATTATTATTGTTACCCATGGCCATGACCCCTTGACCCACTGTATCCCAAGTTCTGTGACAGGTTGGAAGAATTAGGCATGCTCCTAGGAGATGGCAGGTGATTTAGGGATTAGAGGTCAATGAAGGATTAGGGTTAAGCCCTCTGGGGAATCTCAGACTTTTCACACCTGAGTGTGAAATCACTTCCTTACTCTGACCATGTTTTTCACCTTCTGCGCTAGTCATGTGCATAATTAAATATATATATATATATATATATATATATATATGTGTGTGTGTGTCGCCCTGTCCCCCGCCATTTCACTATTTTATATATATATATATATATATATATATATATATATATATATATACTGTATATATATATATATATACAGTAATCACTCCAATATCCGACATAACAGAGCCATTGGTAGGTCCAGATAGTGGTCCTGTCCGGATATTGGGCCCCAGCTTATGAACTTGTACTTATGGACCCTAACTCAGAGAAACACCTCTGGTTATGTATAGCACCTATTTAAGACCCAAATCACACCAATAAGGCACATAAATGACCGAAATAAATGCAAAAGAAACATAAAATGAGGGTTTAGAAGTAGGTTCATACAATAATAAACACTCTGGTGACTGGCTCCTGGACTGGTACTTATGGACCCTAACCTACCCTAATTCAGAAAAACACCTTCCTACTGCACATGCATAGCTCCTAACACCCTATTCACACCAATAAAGGATATTAAAGAGTGAAATGAGGTAAGTACAGTATGGAAAAAAGTACAGTATAAAACATTCTGCCTACTTACAGCAAGTCCATGGCCACCTCGATGAATAACCGCCTCCTCTCGGACTCTGACAGTAAGAAGGATTTCCTGAAGCAATTGCAGTACACTGTTCCTGAAGGCTTGCACTGAACATAGTCAATCGCACACAGAAGTCCGTTCTCTTCACACTGTGCACCCTTGTCTAACTAATGCTCCATTGTAACTTACTAAGTGTTGCACTTTAACTTTTCCCATTCTTCTAATAATTTTCCAAAGCCAAAACAAACAAGTCTATTTATGTTAAATTTTGTTTCAACTGAGTCTTTTCTCTCACAACTGTAAATCCTTAACACAACACACTGTTTTTTTCACTGCACAACACTCTAAATTCCCGTGTGGTCTAGTGGAGAAGTTCTTGCTGTTTATTCACTGTCAGAGTCCGAGAGTATCACTGGCAGGTGACCTAGGGGTGCATCGCTGGGTCGTGGTGATGGTGTACCCACTGCAGACGACTCTGAAGACAGCCGCAAACTCACGTCGAGCGGTGACTCCACCGTGGCTGATGTGCTGGGCTGTGGCTCAGAGCATGAGGGCCTGTCTTGGGGAGGCAACGGAGTGGAGCCAGGGCTGGGCACAGCAGGGGTCACGGGCCTGAAAAAACTGTCAATCATTGATTGGCGCAATGACCGACGATTCTGACGACTGATGATGCGCTGCCTGAAAGCACACACTTCCTCCACGAGTCCTAAGGGCCCCATCTCCCTGTCGCAGTCCGAGTGTTCCAGGTAGTCTACGACGAACTCTAGATGTTCCCAGTGTGCGCTCAGCTTGGGGATGGCTGGAGTAGTGTCCTGCTGAGAGGAGTCCGCATCATCGTCGCCTTCAGCGTCGGAATCTTCAAGTTCAGTACTGACACCTGCAACTGAAGACGCAATCACGATATCAGACAACGTCTGATACCCAAGATCGCCCTCGTTGTCATCCAACCACTCACGAACATCATCCACATCAACATCGTCGCCGTGCGTACGTAGCCATGCATGGAAGTCATCCACGTCAAAGCCTAGAAAATCGTACTCCACATCCGTTCCAAGAAGCAGACGAGACCAACCATTTTCCAGAGTCTTCACAGGGACTTCCTTCCATGCACTAGCCCAGTTGTACAGCGCAGACTTGATGTTGTAGCAGCGAAGGTTTTCCAAAGTCCGCTTGCCTCCTGTGTCCCGTCCCTCCCTGCGCTCGTCCTCGTCCTCAAGAACAACCATCACCTCGTCCAGGAACTTCCGACGGTATAGGCACTTTGTTCCAACGACCACTCCTTGGTCCATTGGTTGGATGAGAGCAGTCGTATTAGGTGGCAGAAACATGCACCTAATACGGCCATTTTCAGCAACCAAGTCCTTGTCGCACGGGTGGGCAGGTGCATTGTCGAGGAGAAGGAGGGCCTTTACCTGGTCGCACGGATTCCCAGTGTCTTCGTCTGATAATGGATGACCTCCTTGACGAAGTGGCGGTGGAACCAGTCTTTGAAGATCACAGCTGTAAACCATGCCTTCAAAGAACAGTACCAGACGACATGAAGGACATCCATCACCCCACGAAGGCACCGAGGCTGCTTTGCGCAGCCAACAACAACGGGCTTAAGCCGGTGCATGCCGTTAGCATTGGCACAACACAAAGCAGATATCCGTTCCTTGGAGAGCTTGCGGCCAGGTACACACTTCTCCGTCTCCTCGGCTAGAGTGTTCGTTGGCAACGAGCAATAGAATAGGCCAGTTTCGTCTGCGTTGTAGACTTGACCGAGAGTGAGGCCCTCCCTGTCGATCAAGCCCTTCACCTTGTGCTGAAACTCGTCAACTCCATCCTCGTTAGCGTCCAATGCTTTGCCATGAGCTTTACAGTTGGTAAGGCCATGCCGTAACTTGAACGCAAAGAGCCAACCCTCGGATGCCTTGAAGTCTAGGGCATCGTGAAGCCTGGCCAACTTCTCAGCAGCAGCCTTCAGCTCCGTTCCACGTATCATCACACCAGCAGCATGTTGTTGTCGATAACAAATCAACGTGGATCGGTCGATTTCTGCAAACCTGGGGGTAAACATAACCTTCCTCTCCACGTTGCATTTGCTTCTCGACGAGAAGTCAGCCGTGTACTGCATGAGTTTGTCTCGGGATCCCTTAATATCGAACAAAGTAGACCAGGCCAGGTTAAACTCGCGGAGAATGCGGGAAGAAGACCACCCCGCATCTACTTTCTCCAATATCTCCCGTTTCTTCTCCAGAGTCAACACCACTCTCTTCCTTTTCTCAGGTGGCGGGGACATCATCACACACACTAAGAGGAGGCCCAAGAGCAGCAGGAGTGCCTGCAGCAGGTAAGGCACCACCACAAAAGCGATCACGTGGGCAGCCATAACGACGAGCGTGCACTCGCAGCGAGAGACAGGCGGAAAGTGGGGAGGATGCAGTGGCGCTCTATCGTACATCGGAGGAATGACGCGCCACAACAATGCTCTTCCGCGCCATGCGCGGCAAGTTCAAATTACGGGCGGAAAAATTCTTTCTTTCTTTCTTTTTTTTTTTTTTTTTTTTTTTGGGGGGGGAGGGGGGGGTTTCCCGGACCATTTTGGGAATATTGGATCCCGGGACGATTATGTCCGGTTAGTGGGGATGTTCGGATATTGGGCGTCCGGATATTAGAGTGATTACTATATATATAAAATATAAAATGCCAATTTTCTCTGAATACAGCTAAAAAATGACTAAAATTTCCAAGAGGCTCAAATTAAGGTTGGATCAGGGAAAATCAACCAAAAACAGCTAAATTTTGCCTGAAAAGGCTAAATCTGGTCAGCCTGTTAAAGCCCCATGACGATAAATAATGGGAAATGAATCCCAATGCAAACAAGTTCACATATAAACAAGTTAAAAAGACACAGGATCTAAATACATGTAGTTACAGCCCCACCCGTTTCAAAGTCTAGCTCCGATTCGGAAATCTTGCTCCGTTTCAGTAATTTCGCTCCGATTCGGTATTCTTACGCAATGCCTAGGTAAACTCTTTCGTCATTGTCTTTCAACTTGTACCTTTCCTTCTTGCTGGAAGTTTACTCTCATTCAGCCAGTCCCAAAGAAGGGTGACGATTCCCAACCCTCTATCATCCAATTGCTTTAATAACATCCTGTCTCTCAAAAGTTTTTGAGTCTATTCTTAACAGAAGAATTTTAAAGCATCTTTCCTATCACAACCTTCTTTCTGATCATCAGTGTGGGTTCTGTCAGGGACGCTTCACTGGCGATCTTCTCACCTACCTTTCAGACTCTTGGTCACCCTCCTTTCGGGACTTTGATGAAAGCTTTGCCACTGCACTTGACATATCAAAGGCTTTCAACCAAGACTGGCATAAATCATTAATTTCCAAACTGCCCTCTTACGGTTTCTATCCTCCTATCTGTGCCTTCGTCTATAGCTTCCTTTCTTGTTGTTCTATAGCTGCTGTTGTAGATGGCCATCATTCTTCTCCTAGATCTATTAACAGTGGTGTTCCTCAGGGCTCTGTCCTATCACCAACTCTCTTCCTTTTATTCGTCAATGATCTTCTAAGCTGTACATCTAATCCTATCCACTCGTACGCTGATGATTCCACCCTTCACCTTTCCATACAGTTTCTGCAACGTCCATCTCAGCAGTTACTTCAACAAACAAGGGATGAGGCTATGGCACACCTAATGTCTGACTTGCCTCGTATCTCTGACAGGTAAAATTAATCTTGTTGTTTTTAATGCATCAAAGACAGTTTTTACACCTAACAACATGACAAAATCTTCCACAGGAGTACTCACCAATGTTTAATAATATCCAGCTCAATCCTGCATCATCCTTGAACATGCTTGGGGTTTCATTCACATGGGACTTATCTTTGAAAGATCATATTGTATCTCTTGTAAAAATCTGCTTCCAAGAGATTAGGTGTGCTAAGCTGACTCCGTGCCTTCTTTACCCCTGCACAGTTGTTGACTTTATACACGGGTTTTATTCGACCGTTTAGAGTACAAGTCTTGTGTGGGGAGGCTTACCACATACAGCTCTTCTTAATAGGGTGGAGTCAAAGGCTATTCGTCTCATCAACTCTCCTCCTCTTACTGTCTCCCTTCAAACTGTCTCTTCGCTGCACTGTTGCCTCTTTATCTCTTCTCTATCGCTGCTTCAATGGTCACTGCTCCTCTGAACTGTCTGCTTGCATCCCTCCACCTCTACGACGGGTGTGTAGCACCCATCTAGCAACAAACTCTCATCCCTTTTCTGTCCAACTCTCTAATGCAAGAGTTAACCGTTACTCCCAGTCCTTCATTTATCTATCTATCTATCTACTGCCAGACACCTCATCAGGGGTCAGTTTTGAGTCCCATGTTGTTTATCATGCTACTTGAAGCCCTTTCACGTGACTTCAGAAACGGACTCCCGTGGGAGATGTTGTATGCCGATGATTTGGTGTTGATTGCAGAGAACGAAAGGGAGGCGGAGGAAAGATTTAGGAAGTGGAGAGATGGTATGGGGCACAAGGGCTTAAGGGTAAATGCAGATAAAACAAAACTGATGATATCTAGGGTTGGTGGTGGTACTGTCAAAGATGAGGGAGAGTGGCCAAGTGCAGTTTGCCACAAGGGTGTGGGAAGTAATTCCATCTTGTGCAGTGTTTGTGATAAATGGGTGCACAAGAGATGTAGTGGTAGCAGAGGTAGAATGTGAGATAATGCTGATTTTATGTGTACGGCGTGTCGGGGAGAGCAGGTGGAGATTTGTCAGGCATGAAAGGATTCAAATTGCTGGTGAATCTCTTGAGTGTGTGGAAGCATTTTGTTATTTGGAAGACATGTTGTGTGCAGGAGGTGGGGCTGGAGCTAGCTCTGTAGCTAGGGTGAGAAGTGGTTGGAAGAAATTCAGGGAGCTGTTGCCTCTCCTGACATTGACAGGACTCTCCCTACGTTCTAAGGGGTCTTTGTATGCAGCATGTGTTAGGAGTATAATGCTGTATGGTAGTGAGACCTGGACAGTAAAGGAGGAAGATATTCGCAGGCTCAGACGTACAGAAATGACAATGATTAGGTGGATGTGTAATGCGTCCCTGTGTGCAAGGTCTGGGGGGCTGGGTTTACGATGGAAGAGTTGAGAGGTAGGATGGGACTGGAATGTATTGGTGTTATGATAAGGAGAGGTAGATTGGGATGGTTTGGGCATGTGGAGAGGATGGAGGATGATAACTGGGTGAGGAAGGTGAGAAGTGTTAATATTGGTGGTGGGGTTATGAGGGGTAGACCGAGACAGATATGGGACAAGGTCATTAAGTGTGACCTCAGGGTTAAGGGACTGAACAGGGAGGCTGCAATAGATTGTGCAGCATGGAGAGCCGCCATTAGGTGACCAAGGCCGATGCATGCAAGCATGTTGCAGCCTTTAAAAATGAAACGAAAGCTTATTTCGCTTTTGCCCAGGTATTAGCTTTCCACAGAGTTTCAGTATCCTTTAAAGAACTAATTACTCTGCATTCTAAGATAAATGCAAGTACTTTATTTCATTATTTATCTTATATACAAGATTTTACATCTGGACCTCTGCCACATTGGAAGATAGTATGACTGGACCTTCAAAGAGAGTAACTGAGGAACCCTGTCATAGAGTGTGGCCTCAGGGATAGGGAACTTAATAGGCAGGCTGCCAGAGATTGAGCAGCATGGACAGCTGCCATTAGGTGACCAAGGCTGAAACATGCATGCTTGTTGGAGTCATTATATGTGAAATGAAACAAAACTAAACGAGTGACAGGATAGCCTAAGCCAGAAAGCAGAAAATTCATGTTCAGGAACATAAAAACAGGCTATGTTGTTGTGTACATATACACAACAGCCACCTTTGGCACTGAAGTGAGTATACAGAAAGTAGGAGGCGGGTTTGCCATCATTCGCCTCAAACAGATGAGTCTCAGTAAGGAAGAGAAGGTGATTAGAAGAAGAGGTGGCATTCAACAGAGAGAAATGAAAGGTGGCAAATGTTACAAAAACGAAGATAAAGTGAATCAGACAGTGGTTCCAAGCATCTTTCTTGGCCGTCACTGGGAGAGGGGCAGATGGTGGCGGCTTTATGCCCCCTCCCCCCTCCCCCATGGACTCTGAGACTGGGTGTCAAAATGCCCCCCCCCCCCCCACTTTTTTTTAATAGAAAGGGAAGTGTGGCATGTACTGTGCATGTGGTTTGGCACTGACAGCTGCAGGAAACTGTACATGAGAGTATGCTGGCCTACTCTCTGTGTTACTGGAACACTGAAAAAGTTCAGCAAAGGGGGATGGTCAGAAGCTAGTTCCAAGGGCTGATGAAACTGGAGTTCCAGCTCTCCCTACCATCAGCTTTCCATCCACCTTGGGAGTACTGCCCTGTCTGACTGGTGCTACAGTCTACTCCCTGGAAATAATAAAACAAGGACACCCACAAGTCACACAACTGAATAAAACCTAATGGAATATCAGGTATTACTTGAGAATACAACATAGCAGACGAGCCACACTACTCGCATGACTTACCACTTCGGTAACCATGGTCCATGATGGAAAGTGTGAACATGCCACCATAGCCAAATGCATAGTAGCTGACAGGGACAGAAGCAGCCAGATAGTCCATGTAAAAAAGTTCTGTTTTGTTGGTGTCAATGTTGAAGCCTCCCATCAGTAGATTTACCATGTATGGCTCCTGGAAACACACAGTTAATGGCATTATTAAACTGAATGAATGATATATAAAATATATTGTTTCACCTACCGTACAGGGGATTATTTAATTATATATAAATGAAATTATTTCTTATGAAAAACACAGACTTCATTCATAAACTACAGCATAAAAAAAGAGATGAAGTAAATATCCTCTTTATTAACCCATTAATTTTTTTTTTTTTTTTTACTTGATTCTAGCTACCATCAGGTTACTTCATCCAGTTCTTGAAAGACTCTTCATCGTGATGAACTCAATACAACACAAACATATACAATGCACATATTCAATAAATGTGCCATAAATACACCTATTTCTGCCTGAATGTTGTATCATGTCTGATATTGTCTAAAATACACATTACCATAACTTCAAAAGATAAACACAGAATGACTGATTAAGCAGCAGATCCGACCAGATTTTCGAAATAGAGGTATCGTATCACAAGTATCGTAAGAAAAAATTGGCAAATGCTACCAATGCCTGATCACCCAGAATTCAAAAGGTAACTTTCCTTGGCCATCCATTACTCTCACTCTCTCTCTCTCTCTCTCCACTACTTAACTAAAGAAAGGGGACTAGGGCTTAGTATAATTATTAGTTTCCATGACAATGCAATCTAAATTATTTGGATCATTACTAAACAACCAAGACTTACATTGTACCCTTTGGTTAAGTTTCGTTTATAAAGGCTCCAACATGCTTGCATGCGTCGGCCTTGGTGACCTAATGCCAGCTCTCCATCCTGCTTGATCTTTGGCAGCCTCCCTACTCAGTCCCTTAACCCAGAGATCACACTCTATTACCTTGTCCCAGGTCTTTTTCGGTATGCCTCTCGCTACCCTATCCCCAACATTAACAATTTTCATTTTCTGCACCCAACTGTCATCCCCCATCCTTTCCACATGCCAAATCCATCTCAAGCTACCTCTCCTCATCACAACACCAAAATGCTCAAGTTCCATCCTTCCTCCTAACTCTTACATCATAAACCTAGCCCCCCCATGTCTTGCATTTAAGGAAACACTGGACATCCACCTAATGATCGTCATTTCTGCACGCCTAAGCCTGCGAATATCCTCTTCCCCCATTGCCAAGGTCTCACTATCATACAGCATTACACTCCTAACACATGCCACATACAAAGATCCCTTAGCATAAAGACCCTTCTCAATGTCAAGAGCAGCAATAGCTCCCTGAACTTCCTCCAACCATTCCTCATTATAGCCACAGAGCTAGCTCCAGCTCCACCTCCAACATATGTCTCTCAAGTAACAAAACTCTTCCTCACACTCAAGAGACTCACTAGCAATGTCAATCCTTTCACACCTGACAATCTCCACATGCTCTCCCTGACAATCACACACATGAAATCAAAATTATCTAGCAACCTACCTCTAATTCCACTACATCTCTTATTCACCCACTTATCACAAACACTGCATAAGATGGAATTACTTCCCACGTCCTTGTGGCAAACTGTATATGACCATTCTCCCTCTTCTTTGACAGTACTGTCACCAACACTAGATACCATCGCCTTTGTTTTATCTGCATTTACTCTTAAGTCCTTGTGCCCAATACCATCCATTCACTTCCTAAATCTTTCCTCCATCTCCCTTTCATTCTCTGCACTCAACACCTAATCATCAGCATACATCTCCCACGGGAGTCCATTTCTGAAGTCATGTGAGAGGGCTTCAAGCATCATGATGGCTCAAGACCGACCTCTGATTTACACCAATATTCAAGGAAAACTCATCACTCAGATCTCCATGATCTCTCACCTGAGTGTGACCACCCACATCCATAGCCATAACCACTCTAACCAGCCACTCCTCAATCCCAAACTTTCTCATTGTCCACTTCACCACCTCCCTAGGGATTCTGTCAAAGGTCTTCTCCAAATCAACAAAAACAAAGTACAGATCCCTTTTCTTTCCTATATATTTTTCTTGATGCTGCCAAACAATGATGATGGCATCAGTGGTCCCTCTGCAAGGCATGAACCCAAGCTCCATCACATCAATATTCAGTCTTTCTTTAATCACACCTTCTAGAACTCTCTTCATTACCTTCATTAACTGGTCCAAAAGTTTTATGCCTCTATTATTTCCTCTTTCCAGGGCATCACCCTTCCCCTTGTACACATTTAAAATCACTCTCTCTAGCTAATCATCTGGGACAACATACTCACATTTAATCACATTTATCAAATCAGTAACTAACCCCACTCATATTTCCTGAGGCCTTCAGTATTTCAGCAGTCAACCCAGACACATCTGCCGCCTTCCCCACTTGCATCCTGCCTATTGTCTTGCTCAGAGTAGCAGCATTGATCAAATGCCAAGGGGCAAACACTGGATCCACTGACTCCAAACATTCCCTATTCCAGTCAAACTCCTCATCCAGCAACAGGTTATAATGCTCTCTCTAGATGTCTTTAATATCCTCACTGCCCACAACTACCCCTCCTTCATCATTCTTCACACACTGCTCACCTATGATATCTCTGTTCTCCCTCTTATTCCGATTTGCTACCTCAAACACCACATTCTTCCATTCAGTGCTATTTAGATTATCCAGTAAAAAGTACCCGAGCTGAGGTTTCACCCTGTATAACTCCTTTCTAGTCCTAAGATTGGCAGCCAAGTATTCCTCTTCATTACCACCCCATTTCTATTCCTGGAAAAAGCCTTCTTTTCTCTTAACTGGGACTTGCACACCCTCATCCCACCACCATGTTACTTTATGCCATGGTGGGCCCCTTGTCCATCCACACACTGAATCAGTAACTCTCAGGAGACTGTTCTTGAGAGCTCTGTACTGTTCATTAACCCGCGGCGTCCCGTCGACGTACTTCCACGTCCTCCCGTTATGTCACTGCCAATCCCGTTGACGTACTTCAACGTCCTGCAATTGCAAGGTTCATAATTTCCACAATTTTTAAAAATTCGTGCGAGATTTTCGATTCGCCCACGTACCCAAGCCTCCCCTACCTGCCGCCAAGCGGGCAGCGTCCTAGACCCCGCGTGACCCGCGCTCGCCCTTGTCTCGGTCACTCACCTGCTAGCAGTGACCCAGGTCAGACATGGCGCGGAAAGGTCTCTCAGACGAGGAAATTGCATCCGCCCTGGAAGCCTTCACTGGAGATAGTGCTTCTCCACTTGACGATGATGTGGTGGATCACGATTACGTCCAGCCAGAGGAAGAAATAAGTAGCAGTGATGAAGAGGTCCCTTCGCCCCGGGAAAACGCGGTATGTGACATACCGTAAGGCAAGGGAAGGCCAGCCTGCTCCCCAACCACGTGCACAGCTATCTCTCCATCCCGAATCTGATGAGGACGATGAGGATGACAGCGGCTTAGGACGTGATATCGCCTCGTGGTTGGGAAAAGAAAAAATATCACCCCGAGGATCAGAAGGTGGGGCGAGAAGACATATAAGGTATGGTGAAAGTCTTTTGTCTGGGGAAGTGGAAAGTGGTGTGGTGGGATTGCTGGGTGAAAGGGAAAGTGTTGTGGTGGCAGCGCGGGGTGAAAGTGAAAGTAGTGTGGGGGTAGTGCAGGGTGAAGGGGCAAGTGGTGTGAGGGAGGCAGCACGAGCACGTGGTGCACGTAGGCCTAGGGGAGAGGAGGTGGAGCCACTCCCCAGCACGTCTTTCGCCCCACAATATTCCCAAACTTCCTCCCCACAGCCCCAGGATGTGGGGAAAGGAAGGAAAGGGAAGGGAAAGGGTAAAGGAAAAGGGAGAGGGAAGAGAAGTGCGAGTGATGAGAGGCGTCGCTCTCCACCTCCCCAACCTCCCCCACCACCCTCACCTCCCCATCCTGACGAAGGGGACGATGGGGACGTGGCTGGAGACGGTGGTGTCACGTGGAACTGGGAAGATGGGAGTAATTTTACTCCCATCATTCACCCTTTCACTGAGGAGTGGCGGTCTGGTTGCACGGCTCCAGGTGTGCATGCGGGTTCGTCTAGGGTGGATTTTTTCCACTTGTTCTTTGGTGAGGCGTTTGTGGGGCGCATAGTTGAACAGACTAATATATTTTCACGAACACAGCGCCGTGAAAGTGAACGTTTGGGAACCACGAGCAGGCATTCCCAACAATATGACTATCCCGTTACAATTTCAGAGATGTTCTTATTTTTGGCCCTGGTTCTCTTGATGGGTGCGGTAAGGAAAAACCAAATTCCTGCCTACTGGACAACTGACCCAATGATCCTCACACCTTTCTTTGGAAAGGTGATGAGTCGTAACAGATTTCAGTATATTCTCGGCCACCTCCACTTTTTTGATGCAAAAGATCCAGCCAATGCAAATAACACAGATAAAATGAGGAGAATTAGGCTGGTATTTGATCATTTACGGGAAATGTTCCGCTCCTCATTTTAACCCTACAGAGACCTTGTCATAGACGAGAGTCTTGTGTTGTGGAGAGGCAATATTTCCTTTAGGCAGTACATACCCAGCAAGAGACACCGTTTCGGGTTCAAGATCTTTGTTATGTGTGACTGTAAGACTGGTTATGTGCAAGACATAGTCTTGTACACGGGCGCACAGACAGATATAACAGAAGATCGGAGTATAGGACTCTCTGGGGCCATGGTGAAGACAATGATAGAAGAGTACCTTCATCGTGGTCATGTGTTGTACCTGGACAACTGGTACACTAGCCCTCTTCTCGCTAGGTTCCTCCACCAACACGACACCGGAGTCTGTGGTACAGTCAAGAGAAACCGTCGCCATATGGTCAAGATAGGGAGGAAACTTGACAAGAACGAGGTGGTTTTCTTCCAGGCCAATAACATCCTTGCCACCCTGTGGAACCACAACAGGGAAGTTTGCCTCCTATCAACTGTTCACAGCCCCCTGATGCACCGCACAGACTCAGTGGATCACCGTAGCAAGAGGAGGCGCAACGTATGGAAACCCGAGTCTGTACTGGACTATTATCTCAACATGAGGCAAGTGGATCAGTCAGACTCGATGATTTCAAGTGTTGACTGTGCCAGGACCACGATGAAGTGGTACAAGAAACTCTTTTTCCACTTGCTCGACATCACGGTCCTGAACGCCCACTACCTGCACGCAATGACCAACGGAGTATCCGAGACCTTTGAGGGGTTTGTGAGGGAGCTGGCACGTGAAATAATCGCCAAGCATGCCCAGGACAGACCCACACACCGCACCCGCACCCCCATGGCTGCCCAGACTCCCCTACGTCTTGCAGGACGCCACTATCCCAGCACAATCCCTTCTGACCCAAACCGTCGTAAACCCCAGCGCCGCTGCCATGTATGTAAGCACTCGACAGTCAGACCATCCACTCAGAGAAAAGACACAAGGTACGAGTGTGTCGAGTGCAATGTTGCGTTGTGCCTTCAGCCTTGTTTCAAGAGTACCATAATTTCCTACACTACTGAAACTGTGTGGGATGGCGATATGACGCTCATTATAATGGTAAGGCCAGTCAGTAGGTGCTAAGTCAAATATAAAGTTGAAACGGGTGTTATGTTTTCAGGAAAGTAATGTATAAGTTGAGAATTAGTGTAAGTTGAAAGAAGTGATATCAAAACTACACCCACTGTGTAAATCTGCGAAAATATGACGCTCAGTATAACACTCTGGTCAGTAAATATGTGATAGCAAGAATATAAAGTGGAAACGGGTGTACTGCTAGCATGAATAAAACGTATAAGTTGAACAATAGTGTAAGTTGTAATAAATGATGTCACGAGTACACCCACATTCTGGTCAGTAAGTATGTGATAGGAATTATATAAAGTGGAATTTGTTGTAATGTTAGTAGTAAGGTATTTTATAAGTTGAATACTAGTGTAAGATGAAACAAATGATATCGCGATAACACTCCCTGTGTAAGTACGCGCTAATATGACGCTCAGTTGAATCGTAAGGTCTGAAATTATGTGATATCAATTATATCAAGTGTAAGCATGTGCAATGTTAATGGAGAATTATTATATAAGTACAAAAATAGGTTGTAAGTTGAAATAGTAGTCATAGCAACTTCACTGTGTGTGTTATTATGCGCTATTATTACGCTAAATATTTACGTAAGGCCTGAAATATCTCAAAACAGTTCTATAAAGTTGAAAAGTGTATAATGTTATTAGGAAAGTATTATGTACGTAGAAAAAACACAATACGAGTTGAAACAACAGTCACAGCGAGTTCACTCACTACGTAAATAAGCGCTAACACTATGCTAAATGTTATCGAAAGGCCTATGAATACGTAAAAACAGTTCAATAAAATGTAAACTGTTATAATGTTATTGTAGAAGTATTATGTAAGTAAAAAAAATGGTATGTATCATGATTTTCGAATGTCAGCGATTCATCGTGACCAGTCTGCCCGATTTTGCTCGTTTCGCACGATGGTACAAGGTTTATTTCTGCTCTATTTTTGTATAAAATCCAATTTACTCTTTTATCACATGTTTTTATGTTTGTAATAAATACATATCGACTTACTTTCGTTGGTTTCCCAGACTTATAATACCATAGAAAACGTTAGAGGCTCAGACCACCTACAGAGAACACGGGGCCAGGTGTGACCAAGGCATACCTGTTTCGGGCAATTATGGACCCCGGGGAACAATTTCTTTGTGACTGACCATTGTTTCTGACCAAAAGCGAAAGTTTTAGCAAAAAAAATTTGGGTCCAAAAATGGTCGGGATTGGGGGGTACCATTGGTGAGAAAGTGGTCAGGACGGGGCAGGTTAATACTTTGGTCAACAACTCTCTGTTCAGTCACAACTCGACTTATCTCGCTACCGAAGGCATCCCTTACTGCTTGGTTGTTCAACTTCCATATTTTCCTCCTAGGTGCATAGGTCCTCTTCTTCACCATCCAATCCTTAAGCACCAAGTCACATATCAGTAATATGTGTTGCTGCACACACTATTTACTCCCTATAACTTTAACATGCCTCACAAACCTCCTATCAGCCCTCCTGACCAGGAGTCTACCTGGCTATTATTCTCCCCAGACTCGTATACAGTATAATCAACCTACCTCTCTCTCTCTTCCTAAAATGCATGTTGCACAATATCATGTTCACTGCCTTCCTAATTTCGAGTGACCTTTCCTCTTCCACATTCCTAATACCATCATCCAATCCTACATTGCCCCATGAGGAGCGTAGGAGCCCGGGGCTAGGCAGTTGGTTCCGACATTTAAGATGAGAGTGAAAATATATATATATATATATATATATATATATATATATATATATATATACACAAATATATGGAGCCTCTGTGGTACAGTGGTAAAGTGTGCATTTTTGTACATGGGAGAACGAGGGTTCGCGCCATGCCAAGTTAATAAACTTTGGGATTATTCACCTGGCCACGTACTGCTTTGGCAGACATAACTGGTGCTGTAGTTGAACCAGTGTCGCATACCATAAAGTATGCTTGCACCCCATTGGCTTGTGCAGGCCTATTACACTTGGTTCACAGACTACACACACATCGAAAGCCACTCCAACACTACAATCACACTTACAAGCACTTCTCACCCTACGTACAACCTCTACCACACCGCCTAAGTCACTTGGTAGAGATACATAGGCTGTATTGTCCCCACTTCGGTCAGGATAGGCCGGTCCTGCAGTGGACACTCAAATGGCTGATCATGATGATCTATATATCTCTCTATATACCTAGGCTGCTTCCCCCAAGGAAAGGGAGGTAGCCGAGACAGGACGACACACTCCCCAATTACTCATCCATTCAAACACATTCATTCGCATCTTAGCCCCAAGGGGAGAACGGACAGATCCTCACCGCACCACACCGCACAAGGGTCAACTGCGCAATGCAATCAGTGACATCCGCAGCAGGGCCCGACAGCAGAGCTGGTTTACCCCTGCCACATCATAACAGACCCATCCCCTTACCCGCACCTGACCTGACTAGCTGATCAGACCAAATGCGGGAGAATATCCCCTCAGGGCTGCGTCATCACTTATTCATTCACAATTTCTCTCCATTTATTTCTGTCACGCACAGCCACTCTTCCTTGCTCAACAGACATCCCTCTCGCATCCAGTGCTCTCTTCACACTGTCCATCCATCCTATTCGTGGTCTTCCTCTCAGCCTTACACCTCTCACATCAGACCTAGTTATCTTTTTCACCAATCGCTCATTCTCCATTCTCTCCATATGCCCAAACCATCGCAACACCCTCTGCTCAACTCTACCAGCCATCTCCCGAACAACTCCAGTTCTCCTTCGCACTTCATCATTTCGCACTCGATCCATACGCGTCACTCCACACACACTCCTCAGACACCTCATCTCCATTACATTCAAACTTTTCCTCTCTGCTACACCGATATTCCATGTTTCAGCCCGATATAACACATTTGGTACCACAAAACCCTCATACAACCTTCTCTTTACATCCATTCTAAGCGAACGACATCTAAACATTTTTTTCATTCCTCCCAGCACCTTTCCTACTTCGTTTATTCTAAACTTCACTTCTGCATCTATTCTTCCATCCACAGCAACATGTGACCCTAGATATTTAAAACACTCTACCTCCTCAAGCAACTCGCCATTCAAAGCTATATTCATCCCCCTACCATCTACCAACCTCGTACACTTCATCACTTTACTCTTATTCTCATTTACTATCAATTTCCTTCTTTCACACACCCTTCCAAACTCCTCTACCAACTGTCTCAATCTCTCCTCTGAATCAGCCACCAGTGCAGTATCGTCTGCAAACAGCAGCTGCTTCAGATTCCACTCTCCACCATCAACATTCACCAGACTCAGACCTCCACCTAAAACTCTTGCATTCACCTCCCTTACAACACCATCCATGTAAATATTAAACAACCAAGGCGACATCACACATCCCTGTCGCAGCCCCACTCTCACAGGAAACCACTCACTCACAGCATTTCCCACTCTTACACACGCTCTACTATTTACATAAAAACTTTTCACCCCTTTTAGTAACCTACCATCAAGTCCATACAATCTTAAAACAGTCCACAAAGCCTCCCTATCAATTCTATCATACGCTTTCTCTAAATCCATGAATGCCCAAAACACATCCTTGCCTTTCGCTAAATACTTTTCACACACTTGTCTCACAGCAAACACCTGATCCACGCATCCCCTCCCTCTCCTAAAGCCACACTGCCTTCACCAATCACTCCCTCTGTACCCTCTCTAACTCTCATAATTAACACTCTACCATAAACCTTACCTACAACACTCAACAGACTTATACCCCTAAAGCTAGTACATTCATACTTATCACCCTTGCCTTTATACAACGGGACCACACAAGCACTTGCCCAGTCAACTGGCACCATACCTTTCACAAAGCACACATTCAACAATCTTACTAACCAGTCAACAATGGTCACTCCACCACCTTTCAGGCATTCCACAGCACACCCATCCATACCTGTAGCTTTCCCTGTTTTCATCTCCTTTACTGCCTTCTCCACTTCCTCCTTCGTGATCGAAGAATCATTCAACTCTCCCAACACATTTATTCCTTGCACCCTTCCACCTGCCACAATCTCAGCCACCCTTTCCTCCTCTACATTTAACAATCTTTTAAAATACTCTGCCCATCTCTTCCTTACTGCATCCATCTCAATTACCATCCTTCCATCCTCTGCTTTTACTCGTTCTTCCTTCCCAGACTCTCCCTTTCGCACCCTTTTCACCTCCTTCCAAAACATTTTCTTATTCTGTTGAAAATTCTCTGTAAGCCGCCTACCCCACCTCTCATCTGCTGCCACTTTAGCATCACGCACAGCCCTTCTCGCCCTATTCTTCTTTTCCTTATACCTTTCATATGACATCTCATCCTTCCTCTACAGCCACACTTCATATGCACGTCTCTTCTCAGCCACAGCCATACTTACTTCCTCGCACCACCATTCGCTTCCTTTTCTTACACCACCACCCACACGTCTCACACCACACACCTCTTCTGCATGCCCCACCACAGCACTCTTAAACAACTGCCATTCCTCCTCCACACTGCCATTTTCCTGATCTTTCAGTGCGTTCCACTCATCTTTCAATTTCTCCTGATACTCTATCTTTTTCTCTCTTTTATCCAACTCACTCACTTTCAAAACCTCCCTGCCACACCTAACCCTCCCAGTTCTCACCCATCTCTTACCTACTCTTAACTTTCCCTCCACCAGGTAGTGGTCAGACATACCTCCACCCTCCCCTCTCAGAACTCTCACATCCAACAATCTTCCTATTACATTCCTAGACACAACCACATAGTCCATCAAAGCTCTATCAACAACCCTTCCACCCTCCTGTCTCAGCCATGTATACTTATACATATCTTTCTTCTCAAACAACGTATTTCCAATCACCATCTCTCGCTCAACACACATCGCTATCATTCATTCCCCATTTTCATTTCTTCCAGGCACACCATGCATACCAACTACACCTTCAACTGCTACATTTCCCACTCTAGCATTCAGATCTCCCATCATTACCACATTCACATTCGCTCCAAAACTCTGCAGACACTCATCAACATCATTCCAGAAAGACTCCCTCTCTTCTTCATCCCTTTCACTACCAGGCCCATATGCACTCACAAACACCCACAACTCACGTTCAAATTTCGCTTTCACCCACAACAGTCTCGATGACACCTCCTTCCATTCAATCACACACTGCTGTACTTCCGGACTCACTAACAAGGCCACACCATCTCTTGCCCTTCCTCTATCAACACCTGACAATCTTCCATTCACACTTCCAAACATAGACTCACCCTTCCCTTTCATCTTCGTTTCACTCAAAGCTAACACATCCAACTTTCTTCTCACAAACATTCATCCAATCTCCTCCCTTTTAGCCTCAATTGTACTACATCCACACACATTCATAGACCCAATCTTCAGGGTACGGCGATAACTCCATCCCCCATCCCTTTCTCTGGCCTGTCTCTTTTTAGAAACTAAATAACAAAGGAGAGGGTCCCTAGTCCCCTCACCCCACCCCTTTTAGTCGCCTTTTAAGACACGCAGGGAATACGGTGGCAGTATTCTTCCTAACACAACCTGGCCGCAGAGTAGTAGTACCACCCCATAGTGTGGCCAGATTGTGTCCCCCCTGCCACAGGGGGGGACTGTAAATATATAAATATATATATATATATATATATATATATATATATATATATATATATATATATATATATATATATATATAATGTACAGTAATCCCTTTAAGGCCCGGACGCCCAAGTCCAAGTCCTAGACATTTTGGGCTCAGGTCCTTGGGGGGGGGGGAACGGCCGCTATGTGTTCATCCCTACTATAAATCTGCCGTGTGGTGATGAACAGCTGTGTTTTGGAGCATAGTAGAGTGCCCCGGCATCCTCCCCTCCCCAATTCTCGCCTACCTACCGTTGTGATTGCACACTCGTCACCATGGCTGCGCCACGTGCTCATTTTTGTGAATAAACAGTGAATAAACTGCAATACCTTGCCACTAGACCACATGGGAATTTACAGCGCTGTGCAGTGTCAAGAAACTAGAATTCAGAGTGCAAGGATTAAGTGCAAAGTGCAACACTGGCATGGCACAAGTAAGAAGAGAGTGTGCACTGTTAAACAATTATAATTCACAGAGCAAAGGATTAAGTGCAGCACAACACTAGATTACCATACGTGCTTCATGTCACTTTCACCACTGTCACAACCTTACAGGAGGCAGGTTAATCTTCGTGACAGCCATGAACATGTTGTAAGTACCCTGTACAACGCTACATATTTTCCATACTCACTTCTAATTAAAATGGGGAAAGCCCCAGGAATTGATGGAGTGTGTGGTGAAATGCTGAAGCATGGGGGAGAGATAGCAGTAGAATGGATGAGGAAGATGTGCAGACTGGCCTGGGAGGAAGGTAGAGTCCCGGAGGATTGGAAGTATATTTATTCTCATGTACAAAGAAAAAGGGGAAAAAGAAGTATGTGATAATCTTAAGTATATGGTAGGATATTTATTGACAGAGTTAGGGAAATACCAGAGGAATTAGTTGGAGTAGAACAGGGAGGTTTTAGGAAGGGAACAGGTTGTGCAGATCAGATATTCATTCTTAAAGCCTTAGTGGAAAAGTTTCTCATAAAGGGAAAGAAGTTGTATGCGGCTTTCATGGATTTGGAGAAAGTATATGACAGGGTGGATAGACAAGGATTGTGGAAGGTATTAAGAATATATGGAGTAGAGGGGAAGTTGCTGAATGCCATGAAGAGTATGTATGAGGGTGCTAAGGCTGCAATGCATGTGGATAGTGAACTGAGTGAATTTTCTATCTGAAGGTTGGACTGAAACAGGGATCTGTCATGTCTCCGTGGTTGTTCAATCTGTACATGGATGGGGTTATAAAAGAGATACAAGGTACGGCAGTGGATGCTGAAGCGACCCTAGTGAGAGAGGGCAGTGTTTGGAAACTCCCTGTACTGTTCTTTGGAGATGATACTGTGTTGTTAGGTGAAGACAAAGGGGAGCTGCAAGGTTTGGTAGATGAGTTTGGGAGAGTGTGTGAGAAACGGAATCTAAAGGTGAATGTAGAGGAGAGTAAAGTTATGGTCTTCGAGAGAAGTGAAGTCAGTGAATGTACAGTGAGGTTGGATGAGGAGGAAATGGAAAAAGTGAGTGCATTTAAGTACTCGGGTAGCGTGATGAGTAAGGATGGAAGTTTAGAGGATGAAGTGCTTGAAATGGTACAACAAGGAAGGAAGGTTGCTGGTTCCTTGAAAGCAGTGATAAGGAACAGGGAAGTGAGCATGGAAGTGAAAAAGTTACTACATGACAGTATTATGATACCAACTCTAAAGTACAGTATGGACGTGAATCTTTGACTTTGCTGGAGGGACACAAGTCAAGAGTGAAAGCAGTGGCAATAAGTTATTTGAGAGGAGCATGTGGAGTCACATGGAGAGACAGACTGACGAATGAGGAAGTGAAGGAGCATTGTGGTGTGGATATGGATGGGATAGGAAGCATTAGGAGAAACACACTGAGGTGGTTTGGCCATGTGGAGAGGATGGAGAGTGAGAGACTGGTAAGAAGAGTGTATGTGAGTGAGGTGGAGGCCAAGGGTGAAATGGAGGGATGGAGTGGAGAGGTATATGAGAGAGGAGGGTGTGAGCTGGGAGCAGGGCAGTGAAATGGCAGGGGACAGGGCGACATGGAGGCAATTTATTTGTGGCCATTCCTTATGGATTAAGGCACCTGGCAATAGACAGACAGACTTCCAATTTCTCATTCTCTGGTTCCTTTTAATTTATTTCATGGTTTCTGTCCCTTATTTGTGTGCACTGGGTCTTAAATAGGTGCTGTGCATGTCCGGTGGGGAGTTATTTAGGTGGTTTTCAAAGTTAGGTTGGGTTGGGGTCTATACGTACATGTCCAGGGGCATTTTCTCAAGTCCCTGACATACCTTTGGCTCTATTACATCGGATCTTGGGGTGATTACTGTATATGTATATATATATATATATATGTATATATATATATATATATATATATATATATATATATATATATATATATACATACATCGAGTGAGTGGGTTAGTGCTGCTCTCGGGTGTCTGCCCTTTCCTCTCTTCCATCCTTCTTTCCTTCCATCCTCTTCTGTCTTTCTTTCCTTCTTTCTTTCTTTGTCCCTCTGCCTTCGGGTGACTTTACACTCCCTCTTCTGTCTTTATTTCCTTCATACTTTCCTTTTCCTTCTGCCTGTGGGTGACTCTACACTGAGTGACAAGCCAAATGGTTTCCTGTACACCAGGAAACCATTTACTACGCTGGGTGGTAACCATATAGCCAAATTTTGCACTTGGTGGTTTAGTGGGTATTTATTGCGCTCCAGTTGGATTGAGCCGGTGAAGGTCTATATCCAAGGGGTGGTTGGGGTTGACTGCTCATTTAATGCCACTCAAGGATGAGTGAGGCTGGTCACTCTCATCTTAAATGTCAGGATCAACTGCCTAGCCCCGCGCTCCTACGCTCCTCATGGGGCAACGTAGGATTGGATGATGGATGGATGGATATATATATATATATGGATATATATAAATATATATATACATATATATATATATATATATATATATATATATATATACTCACAGTATAAAACAGTCTACTGTCAAAATCTTTCACAGGAAACATATAAGAAAAAAATGCATTTAATGTGCTGATAACAAGAGGACACATAGTAAATCCTTTCTGAATTCCCATTTCAGACACAAACTCTGGAGCGCAGATGTGTGGCAAGGGTGTGTCGTGTGAAGTGCACAGCAGAGGACGGATGAAGCTCGTAGCCGTTGCGCATCTTGTAGAGCTGGATATTCTTGGCAATGTACTCTGCAAACTGGGTGGTGTCTCCTGCCTCACCAGCCACAGCCATTACCAAGTGTGATGACAGCTGGAATATCTTGTCATCATCTGGTAAGAGACAACATACATGGTCAGTCACCAATTAGCCTAGAATGTACAGTATATAAGTTGTGTATAATGCTACTTTAAGTAAAACACCATAAATCGAGACATGCTTCTAGGTGTCAATGTATTATGTATATATAATCGCATCCAAGATGGTAATATTGTTGCCTGAGGGTCCCGTCTAGGACAAGAAACATCTTGGACCAACACACGACCTAATGGAATAAATTAATAGTCACAAAATTTTCAAAACGTGCCCCTAAAAACATCAACCTAGACCTATTCTGGCACCAAAACAAATTTCCTCACTTTGAAAGTGTGTTAATTTAGTAGCTCAGTTATCTTGAGTTTAGTTGCCTGAGGTAGACGGCAGCGCTCCAAGGGGTTAGCAGACGGTTTCCTAGGCATACTGTAGTTACATAAGGAGTGGCAATAACCTAGGAGCAAATGCAGAGAGCATCACGCGGTGTGTCCACGATGCTCTGGTAAGCCTGTTCATCATGCGACTAGATGCCAATATTTCATTGGACAATATCGAAATCACGTCACTCTTCCAGACGTGGGAACCGTATTGGACCAGGTGATGGACCAGGTGAGACTGTCATAGCTGTATTCTCCTCGGATTCGGGCCATTATGAACTGCTGGTTCCATATTGGACGCTTGCAACTGTATTACAGCAATATTTTGGATTATAATTTATGGCCTCCACCTTGGACAAACTCATCTTGGATGCGAGGGTACTGTGTATGTATATATACTGTGTGTGTATATGTGTATATATATATATATATATATATATATATAAAGTATATATATGTGTATATACTGCCAGACGCCTCAATCCCGTAAAGGATGACCACAAACAAATCACCTCCATATCACCCTGTCCAATGCCACCTCATTGTTCTGCTCCCAGCTCACACACCCCCCTCTCTCTTATACCTCTCCACTCCATCCCTCCATCTCATCCTCGGCCTCCCCCCCTCACTCCCCCCTCCATCTCACTTGCATACACTCTCCTCGGTAGTCTCTTGCTCTCCATCCTCTCCACATGGCCAAACCGCCACGATGTATTTCTCTTAACACTTTCTGTCACACACACACACACACACACACACAGACTCGTGGGGCACTATATTGTTAAATACTGTATAGTAATAAATAATGTAATGACCCAGGGGGTCAGAGAAGAGACAAGATTCAGAGGTGATGACAAACCAGCAAGACTAGATTTACTGCTAACCAAAGAACCTGATGTAATTTTTCAGTGTTTCAGTAACACAGAGAGTAGGCCAATACGCTCTCCAATACGGTATGTTTCTCTATCAACACCAAACTACATACACAGTACACACTACACTTCCTTTTCAAAATTCAAAAAGAAATGGCGACTAATAACCAAGCCTTGGAGTCCCAGGGGGGGTGGACCATAAATGCCCCCACCCTCTGTCCCTCTCCCGGTGACGACTGAACAAGCGGCCTAGAATCACTGTCTGACTCGCTCCTTCATCATTTCTGCAACATTTGCGGTCTTTTCTCTAACTTTTGCTCTGTTAAGCACCACCTCTCCTCCTCTTCCTAAATGAGACTCGGCTGTCTGAGGCAACTGATAGCAAACCCTTTTCTGTATCCTCCTACTTTCTCTATACTGTACTCATTTCATAGCCAAAGGTGACCGTTGTGTATATGTATGCAACGACTTATCTTGCTCTTGTGTTCCTGAACTTGATTATCCTGAATTCTCTACTCTCTGGCTTTGGCTTTCCTGTCATTCTCTGACTAAATATATCTACGCAGTTTACTTATCCCCTAATTCTACGGACTATGAAAAATTCTTCCACTGTCTTACTACATCGATGGAATACATTCTACCCATTTCTCCTTGCTCTGAAATCTCTATTCTGGGAGATTTCAGTGTTCACCACCACCTTTGGCTCTCCTCTCCTTTCACTGATCCACCTGGTGAACAAGCCTACATCTTTTCTATCCTTAATGACCTAAAGCAGCTTGTACAGCACCCAACCCATATCCCTGACTGCCTTGGAAAGAGCTCTAACATACTTGACCTCTTTCTTACAACTAATACTTCTGCTTACACTGTTAATCTTTTCTCTCCGCTGGGCTCCTCCGATCACAGCCTTCTTACCTTAACCTTTCGTATCGAGCCAGTACGGCCCGGGGACCCTCCAAAGAAATGTCATCTGTGGCACTTTGGAGCTGCAGATTGGGAGGCCCTCAGGCAGTACTTCTTTTATTATCCCTGGAATGATTATTGCTTCCGTGGCTGGGAGCCATCTGAGTGTCCCTCACGCATTACAGAGGTTATTCTCTTGGGCATGGAAGCATACATTCCCTTCTCATATTCTATGACTAATGCAAGAAAGCTTTGGTTTAATCATGCTTGTTCTAATGCTGTCCACAACAAGGAGAGGGCCTCTAAAAGGTACCGGAGCCGACCCACTCCTGAATCACATCGTTTTTATGTTTCTCCCAGGGATCAAGCAAAGTCTGTTCTTCGCTCTGCTAAAAATAATTTCATCCATACTAAATGCTCTCAACTCGCCAACTCGAATTCTTCCCGCTCCTTCTGGCACCTTGCCAAAAACCTTTCTAACAACTTTACTTCATCATTCTTCCCTCCTCTTTTCTACTCAGATGGCTCTGTAGCAATTTCTCCTACTGATAAAGCAGATCTCTTTGCTCAGACTTTCTCCTCCAATTCCACCTTAGACGATTCCGGTGCTGTTCCTCCATCACTTCCTCTCTCTGACTTGCTCATGGCTGACCTTAAAACTTCTTCAGCTGATGTATTTTCAGCCATCACTGGCCTCGATGCTACCATGGCATATGGTCATGATGGAGTCCCTCCTGCTGTCCTCAAGAACTGTGCTTCTGTGCTTACACCCTGCCTAGGTAAACTCTTTTGCCTTTGTCTATCAACCTGTACCTTTCCTTCTAGCTGGAATTTGCTCTCATTCAGCCAGTCCCAAAGAAGGATGACCATTCCTAACCCTCTACCTAGAGCCCAATTGCTTTAACATCCTGTGTCTCAAAAGTTTTTGAGTCAATTCTTAACATAAAAATTTTAAAGCACCATTCCTATCACAACCTTCTTTCTGATCATTAGTATGGGTTCCATCAGGGACGCTCCACTGGCAATCTTCTTACCTACCTTTCAGACTCTTGGTCATCCTCCTTTCGGGACTCTGGTGAAAGCTTTGCCATTGTACGTGACATCTCAAAGGCTTCTGATCAAATCTGGTATGAATCTTTAATTTCCAAACTGCCCTCTTAGGGTTTCTATCCTTCTATCTGTGCCTTCATCTATGGCTTCCTTTCTGGTCATTCTATAGCTGCTGTTGTAGATGGCCATCATTCTTCTCCTAGATCTATCAACAATGGTGTTCCTCAGGGCTCTGTCCTATCACCAACTCTCTTCCTTTTATTCATCAATGACCTTCTAAGCTGTACATCTAACACTATCCACCAGTACACTGATGATTCCACCCTTCACCTTTCCGTTCGGTTCCTCCAACGTCCATCTCAGCAGTTACTTCAACAAACAGGGGATGAGGCTATGGCACACCTAATGTCTGACTTGGCTCGTATCTCTGACTGAGGTAAAAATAACCTTGTATTTAATGCATCAAAGACCCAGTTCTAACACCTATCAACCTGAAATAACCTTCCACAGGAGTACCCACTAATGTTTAATAATATCCAGCTCAATCCTGCATCATCCTTGAACATGCTTGGGGTTTCATTCACATGGGACTTATCTTGGAAAGTTCATATTACATCTCTTGTAAAATCTGCTTCCATGAGACTGGGTGTGCTAAGCTGACTCCATGTCTTCTTTACCCCTGCACAGTTGTTGACTTTATACACAGGCTTTTTTCACCCCTGTGTAGAGTGCAACTCTCATTTGTAAGGAGGCTCCCCACATACAGCTCTTCTCAATAAGGTGAGTCAAAGGCTTTTCGTCTCTTTAACTCTCCTCCTCTTACTACCTCCCTTCAACCTCTGTTTCATCGATGCACTGTTGCATCTTTATCTCTTTTCTATCACTACTTCAATGGTCATAGCTCCTCTGAACTGTTTGCTTGCATCCCTCCACCTCTACGATAGGTGCATAGTACAGTGCACCCTCACACAATGCGAGTTTATGGGCAGTAGAAACCCTCACATTCTACAATTTTGCATTGTGTGAACCAAAAAACTTATGGGAAAAATGGTATATGATGGACAGCCCACCTAGAGCTTGGTCTTCGGGTCCCCTTCCAGCCTACTCTACCCTGCTAGTACTTTGTCTAATAGTACTTCTAACTGGACCAACAAATAAAACAACAAGCAGAACACCATGTATCTTTATTTAAGTGACTTCTGGGCATGTTAAGAAGGGAGGGGGGTGGGTATCCAAGGCTTGGGGCATCTACTCGTTCCGTAGGACGGGGCACCCTATTGTCACTCTCACTGTCACTGCTAAGGTCTCCTGGAGGAGCCATAAAACCTCCAAAGTCGACAGCTGAGACCATGATGAACAGGTGGGTACTGCTATGATGCTAAAACAGACCACAGGATGCGAGGTACAACATGCGTTCTCGCAGCAATATGGAGAAGTGTTTGTTTACCCAGGAATGTCGGTATATGGCATGCAGATAGCTTGCCAGCTGCCCGCCATTTTGAAAATTTGGATGGTTGCCAGCCACCTGCCTTCGTGTGACTGACTTGCACTGTCCAGCCCGACACTCATAGTAACGGAGGATAAGTCCATTTTTGCCTTGGAATCATACAGCCGATTCGCATGTTGGGAAGTTTGTTTCACAGATTTCGCATTCGGTACAAATATGCATTTTCTGGGTTGACCTCGCATTGTAGGCGATTCGCACTGTGTGAGTTTGCATTTTGTGGGGGTGCACTGTACCCGTCTAGCAACAAACTCTCATCCCTTTTCTGTCCAACTCTCTAATGCAAGAGTTAACCGTTACTCCCAGTCCTTCATTTATGCAACTGGTCAACTCTGGAACTGTCTCCCTCTGTCTGTACTTCCTACTTCCTATGATCTCCAGTCTTTTAAATGCAGTGTGTCCAGGCATCTTGAATTAAACCGAACTTGAATTTGGTTCTCTCTTGTATTATTTATGTTTTTTTTTCTTGGAAGGAGCAGTTTGTGGGCTCCTGGCATTTGGTTTCTTCTTCCTTGCATTAAAAAAAAAAAAAAAAAAAAAAAAAAAAAAAAAATCTTTGCAATATCTGGGTCCTCTAGGAAAACATGATCATGTGGTCACTGAGTTCCAGACGACAGAAGGGAATGTGGTGCCAAGAGATGAGCTTTATAGGCAGGGAAGATACAACTATGGGAAAGCAAACTTTACAGGAGTGAGGAAATTTTTGAACAGTGCGGATTGGAGAAAATTCAGAGAAAAAAAGAGAGATACAGAGGAAGTGGGATATCTTTCTAGACCTCTGTAATCCAGAAGTGGAAAAATATGTGCCAAGAGTAAGTGGGAAAGAAAACAGGAAAAAGGATTGGTTTGACAGAAGGTGTATGACAACAAAAAAGGAGAGGGACATTACATGGAAAAATGGAGAAAGAGAGGTAATAATAGAGCAAAGGAAGAATCTAGAACTAGAAATGAATATACAAGAATACGTAGAGAGGAAGAAAGGAACTTTGAAAAAGGCATAATTGACAACTGTAAGAACCAAATTGTTTTATAGATTTGTCACTGGCAAATTAAAACAAAAGGAAGGAATCACTAACTGAAAGTAGAAGGAGAGGTCTATAAAGATGTGGCAATGCAAGCTGAAATAAAGGACAAATGTTTCCAATCGGTTTTCACTAAAGAATGGGATTTTGTGGAGGGGGAGGGAGTGGCTAGAAATGTAGTGATAACAGATAAAAGCTGAAGTGCAGGAAGTGCATAAATTACTGTAATCTCAAGATGTGAGGAAAGTCCTAGGACCGTATGGAATCTCTAACTGGGTACTGAAGGAATGCAGAGAACAACTGGCGGATAAGATTCACGGTTTGATTGTGTGTTCTCTGGAAGAGGGGAAAGTGCCTTGGGAATGGAGGAGGGCCAATGTGGTACCAATTTATAAGGGAGGAAACAAGGAAGAACCCTTGAATTATAGACCAGTGTCCCTGACCAGCATGGTTGCAAAATTGTGCAATAGAATCCTGAAAGACAGATGGATAAAATATCTGGAGATGAACATTTTGACTGAAAGTCAGTTTGGATTCAGAAGTGGAATGTCATGTGTTTCCAACTTGTTGAGCTTTTACTCAAGAGCGATTGACATCCTGCAGGAGAGAGACGGTTGGGTGGATTGTGTGTATTGAGATTTGGAGAAGGCTTTTGACACGGTACCCCACAAGCGACTAATGTGGAAACTGGGGCACATGGGAGGACTGAAAGGAAACCTCCTGGAGTGAAGGAAGGACTTCTTGAGAGACAGACAAATGAGGACAGTAATAAAGAAGAGGATGTCTGGATGGAGGGAATTAACAAGTGGAGTCCCATAGGGCTCAGTGTTAAAACCAGTAATGTTCCTGATTTATGTAAACGATATGGTAGATGGAATGAACAGTTATGCAAGTCTGTATGCTGATGATGCAGAGATCTTGAGGAAAGTAGAAGTTCAGGAAGATTGTAAAATGCTGGAGGAGGACCTGGACAGGATTCATGATTGGAACCGGATGTGGGAAATGAAATTCAAAGGAAAAATTGAAAATATTAAAAATGTGTAAAAGTACCAAGAGGCCATTACTGAATTATTTGATGGGTAATGAACCAATCACAAAAACGAGAAAAAAGAAAGATTTGGGAGTGCCTGTCCAGGATAGTTTGTCACCTAAAAAACACATTAACAAGACAGTTAGAGAAACATACAAACTCTTGACTAAAATAAGAGTAGCATATCATTAATGGATGAGATGATGATGAAAAAATTGATAGTGGCCATGATCTGCCCCAGGTTGGATTATGCAGCAGTAGTGTGGTCCCGCCCACAAAAAGAAAGATATAAATAATATCGAGAGAATACAAAGAACAGCAACCAAGATGGTCCCTAGCCTGGCAGATGTCGTACAGAGAGAGGCTGGAAAAGCTGGATCTGCCTTCCTTAGAGGAAAAGAGAGAGAGGGGCAACATGATTGCAATGTTCAGGGCCAGGATGGGAGTAGATTAAACTGACAGAAAAGATCTGTTTGTATGGGATAGGAGAGTAACAAAAGGACATGGAATGAAACTGAAAAAGCCAAGCTGCTTCAAGGACATCAAGAAATACTGTATTGGTGTTGTGATGAGGAGGGGTAGATTGGCATGGTCTTGGCAAAGTGAGAGGATGGAAGATGGCAATTGGGTGCAGAGTGTAAGATGTGTGAACATCGAAGGTAGGACTTCAAGAGGTAGACCAAAAACGATCTTGGATGAGGTCAAAGAGTGTGACTTTGTGGATAAGGAACTGAATAGGGACAACGCCAGAGATTGAGAAGCATGGAAATCTGCCATCAGGTAGCTAAGGCTGAAGTATGCAAGTAGGTTGGAGCCACTGTAAACAATACTACAAAATGGTGAGAGAGAGAGAATAATGAACCACATGCAAATTTTAAGTGAAGAAATCATCACTTAATAATTGTACAAAACTAATTACCTTAGGTGGAGTCTTATGTGCCTACAAATGCACATGAATTTCCCACAACATTTTCAAAATTAGTCATGTACGCATTGAGACAGATGTGGATATGAGGAATAAAAATCAACTTTTGGATGTGCGAAATCAATCTTGAGTGTATATTCTTGCTCTATTATTTCCTTTTGTGTCTGAGGGTACAGAAGTTTCATCAGTACAGTACTTATATACAGTCCCTGAATATATCTGAGTTTGAACTAGTGTAGCCTACATATCAGTTTATGTTAACACAACTTGTGCTATGTTTATCAAAGTCTATAACTGTTTTTTTCTGAACTCAGTGGAAGCCAGTTTTGAAAATTATAAATGGGACATGTTTTAGGAAACTCAGTTATACTTTGCTCTTCTTGCAGAGTGCGACAAATCTGGAATAAAGTAAATAAAGTATTCCATAAATTCCTATTAAGTTTTATAAACTCAATTGTAAACATTACTGTCATTTTTTGAAACAATAACATAGTCAAGTGTTTCATGCTGAAATAGAATACAACATACTGTATAATGTAATCTATACATTTTAACAGTAACCAACACTTTGCCCTTGAGTATAACATCTTTTTGCCAACAGATTTCAATCACTGTCCATTAGGGCCTGTTTTTGGAAAAAGCCAGCAATGATAAGGAGCTGCCAATGCTGTGTTGGTGACAGAAAAATCAACCATCGTAACACTATGTAAGTACCTTTTTGTTTCTTTCAGCTAGTATCCTTCGTTTGACCAATATTACTTCACACAACACAATACAAAGAACTGATTTTTGAGACATATTAACTTACAATTTGTTATGAAAATAACTACTGTACTCTGTATTAGATTCATATACAGTTCTGTACTTCATTTAACTCGCCGAGTGCCGAAGCCATACAGATATGGTGGCGCCTATGTCTGCAGACAGTGCCAGAGCCATACCTGTACCGTCTGCAATTGCAACTGGCGTCAACAAACAAATTTTCAAATTTAGTGGGAGATGACTGGCGTGGACATGCACGCATCCTTCCCACACCTGTACCCAGTTCCTGTATCATCTATATACCCAACAAGACTGTCCTTGGCTCGAATAGCATAGTTACCAATGAATAAAATGAAGATCTACAACTCAATGCGTGTCGGCAGCGGCCGATAAAATCTATGGGCGTTACTCCGAAGTATTATGCCACCTGCTCGGGGAGAATCAACCTCAAAATTGACCTAAATGGCTTCTGTGAGTACTTCTATGGTTGTTCTCCTTGTTTCTTATTTCTAACCTATCTAGCAAAAAAAAAAAAAAGGCCAGCACCACGGCTCCATGAGGGTCCAAAGTCTGCTGGCACACGGCGGGTTAAAACTACACCGTATGGTACATCAAAGCTTAAGGATGTCTTTCATAATACAATACTGAAGTTTTTACATTACGCATAATCTAGCCACAATACCATGAAATGACCATTAAAAAAAAAAAAAAAAAAAAAAAATCATACCAGAGATAGTTATTCAATCACCCATTACCAGTGCTAGCTATGCTTGCCTAAATTCTGAAAGTATTTTTGGCATCATAGGCAATGAGTAGCTTGGTAGCTTTCCCTTTTTACTACTATTACTATTACTACTACAATAACTTATCTATAGGCACCTCTGAAAGTCATTAACATCTTTTTCATATGTTCATATAGGTGGGTAGATTTAAAGCAAAGGAATGCTCTGATCTCTCTGTAAAGCTGCCTGCGATGTAAGTCTAGGTAGTGCAGCAATTACGTCCTTATGCTAATGCCCTGTACTGTAGTAAACTTTCATGGGTTGCAGGGAACACTGGTCTACAGGAGGTATTCTTTCTCTTCTATCCAAAATGATAATATTAAGCACATCTCTATCCTTGGTAAACAATAAGTCTTTTATCAATGCACTGAACAAGCTAAGTTTCTTCAATTAAAGACTGTATATGCTTAACAAGTTTCTTCAATCAAATACTGGACAATGTACTGCACAACAATTTTAACATGCAGCAACAGCACAGTATTTACTAATAAAATCTCTCAACAATTACAAAACAAAATTATATTTTCATACACTGAGTACAGGTATATATTCTACCTGGTAAATATGTTTGTGCGACAGCAACTGACCTGCATATGTCTAACATGGGTGGGCAGCTCTACTACTGGCAACTGATGCATAAATCTTAAAGCCATGTTTTCTGGGTGCTGGAGGGCAAATGATCTGCACAGCTGAGCAACATCACCTATTCACTGGAGAAGCAACCTTCCCTCAGCCAATGCTTCATTCATTGACGGTGCTGCAAAGGGACTCCACGTGGTGGCATAAAAAAACCAGGCAGCAGACATACAAACATTTCTATATCCCTAAATTGTGGAGAGCAGGTAATGGGCAACTTCAACTTACAGTTCACCAGGTTAATGTCCAGATGAGCCTGGGGTAACAGTAACACAAAGAACAAAATGCACTGGTAAGAATGTAAACTAAGCACATGCAGAAAGTTGCTGGAGTGGCTGTCTATGCATGAGTGTGTCTATGTCAAAGCAATCCCAACAGTATGTGAACATGTGAGAACACATGAAAGAACATACTCCTGCATCCTTTATACATGTCCACTCTCAGATGCGCTAAAACCTAACAAATCAACACATGATTCATAAACACAGTATTGTTGAGTAACGCAGAACATCAGGAGCATTACAGCACTATACAATAAAAATTTCAAGATACTGTACTTGTTTCCACACACAGTATTTGGTGAAAAGAAATCTACTGCACATCATACATACCACCTGAACCTTATCTGAGGCTTACATTCACCAATACAGTTCATTAGCTGATAACTGAATGGAAAAGAAAAACAATTACAAAGTTCGTTATCCTTACCTGCTTTCTGAACCATAATGCTCTGGATCTGACTCATATCTGTTGCTATCAGCACAAAGTCATCAAACTTAATACCTGTAATAGAGACAAACATTTAGTAAATGCCACAGAAGTGTTTTGCACAGTAAGAAGTACAGTACTTCAACTCTAAAATACCAATAATTTTTCTTAACATACTTAGTCAACGTTGGGTCTGGTTAGTACTTGGATGGGTGACCGCCTGGGAACACCAGATGCTGTTGGCATAACGTTCTCCTTATGTGTCAAGTGGGGTTGGTGGAGGATTAGTGCCCCTCCCTGTAAAACAATTAACTCTAAGCCCTTGGCCACCCTGTTTGGGATACATGGTGTCTGGCAATGAACTTAGTCAACTTTGTTGATGCTGCTGAGTAACCCCAGTACATCTGGCCAAGATGACCCATCAACCACAGAAAACAAATGCCTCTACATGGCTGTCCTATGCAGTGAACTGGTGTTTCCATGTGGCAGACAGTGCCTTACCACAACGAGGTGCATGGAAGTGTGCAGAGGTTTGGTTCTTGGATGGATGCTGCATTTTCATCTCTTCACCCAATAACAGGGGCACCACAGCAGGCCCAGTATCACCCCATTACAGTACTTGGTTATATAGTTCACCACCCAGCACTGTTAAATGGTTATGTAAATGTTACACCAGTGATGATTTTTTTCATAACCTGTACCATTACTGAAATTCTAATAAGATAAAATGCACTTCTACCTTCGTGCTGGTTAAAGAAAAAGCTATTTTTAGTTTACTTACTGAGACAGAAGTACCGGTAAACAGTATCATAAACCACTGGAATATCATAAACCACTGGAACCAGGAGCGATATGGTGTACGACTTTCTAGGTTTTGACGTGGATGACTTCCATGCGTGTCGCTGTGTGGCTGGCGAAGACGTTGATGTGGACGGAGTGCGTGAGTGGTTGGATGATGAAGAGGGCGATCCTGGGTATCAGATAATGTCTGATATCGAGATCGCAACTTCAGTTGCCGGTACAAGTAGGCCTACCTAGCTTGAAGATTCTGACGAGGAGAGTGATGAAGATGTGGACTCCTCTCAGCGCACCACTACTCCAGCCATCCCCAAGCTGAGCGCACTCCAGGAGCACGTCAAGTTCATTCCTGACTACCTAGAACACCCAGACTGCGACAGGGAGATGGGGCCCCTGGGACTTGTTGAGGAAATGCGCGCTTTCAGGCAGTGCATCATCAATCGTCAGAATCGCCATTCCTTACGTCAATCAACCATTGACAGATGCTTCGGGCCCGTGATCCCCGCCATGCCCAGCCCTGGCTCCACACCGCTGCGTCCCCAAGACAGGCCTTCACCTCCGAGTCACAGCCCAGCACATCGACTACGGTGGTCGCCATTGGACGTGAGTTTGCGTCTGTCTTCAGGGTCATCTGCAGTAAGTAGTCCATCATCACGTCCCAGCGATGCGTCCCTCGGCCACCTGCAACACCTACTCTCTGACTCTGACAGTGAATAAACAGCAAAAACTCGCCACTAGACCACACGGGAATTTACAGTGTTGTGCCGTGTAAAGAATAGAATGTACAGTGTTAAGAAATCAGAATTCAGAGTGCAAAGGATTAAGTGCAGAGTGCTACCGTACAGTGGAGAGTTTCAAGTGCAAGAGCAAGTAAGAAAAGAATGTGCAGTGTTAAGAAATTAGAATTCAGAGTGCAAAGGCTTAAGTGCAGAGTCCAACAGTGGTGAGTTTCAAGTAGAGCGCGTGAGAAAATGCGCAGAGTTAAGAAATTAGAATTCAGAGTGGAATGGATTAAGTGCAGTGCAACACTGGATTACTGTAGGTGCCTCAGGTGCACCTTATTATTGTCAGAGTCTGAAAGGAGGCAGGTTATTCACCGCGATGGTCACGAACTTGTTGTAAGTACCCTAAATACTGCTAAATACATTCCATACTCACCTCTAAATCGTCATTCTCTGATTCCTTTTCACTTATTTCATGCTTTGTCCCTGATTTGTGTGAATAGGGTCTTAAATAGGTGCTACACATGTCTGATAGGGAGTTATGTAGGTGGTTTTCTGAGTTAGGGTCCATATGTACCAGTCTAGGATGCAGGGTCCCAGTATTTGGACAATCCCACTTTTCAGACACGCTGGGGATGTGGCTTTACTGTTGCTCATTTCGAGAAGATTTTTGGAAGAGACCTACTCCTTCACATTCTCACTAAGGTTAGTAGATTTGGTTTGGTTAGGTAAGATTGGGTTAGGTTTGGTTTGGTTATGGTTAAAACATGTTTTTTCTGATGATTATTTTTTTATTTGCAATTTTCACCTACATCCCCAGTTTTGCTTCGTTTTTCCTCATTTCCCCACCCAAAACCCCATTCCAACGGACCCCTTAAATTGTAGTGGAGTGGGGGAAAACGGCAAACGAAGCATTTCTGACAGAAATGAAGGTCAAAATCACGTGAATCACAACAAAAACCATAAGAAAAAACATGTTTTAACCATGAAATCGAATACGGCCCTCTTAGTAATATTTCCATCCATCCATCCATTGCCAGACGCCATGTATCCCAAACGGGGTGGTCAAGGGCTTAGAGTTAATTGTTTTACAGGGAGGGGCACTAATCCTCCACCAACCCCACTTGACACATAGGGATGCCAACAGCATCTGGTGTTCCCAGGCGGTCACCCATCCAAGTACCCAACATAAATGGTCATAATTCGTAAAACTACGCTGAAGAACACTGAAAAAATACAGCAGGTCCCAGAAATTTTGTAGACATACAAAGGTAATGATTTATGATACCAAATTTACTCATTATTAAGACAAAATAACTGCCTTAACAATGAGAAAGATCCAGCTGAACCTATGATGTGAAAAATAACAAATATTCTATGAAGACGTTTCAGTACGAAGTTTCAAAGGCCTACATCGTTAGAGTAAAATATCAATGTCAAAAATATATCTGGTTGTTTCCACTTCCAAAAACCAATCACCGGTACTTAATATGAATGTCATAATTATGAAGTCACTAGCTGCTTCCTTAAAACCTGCAAGCTGTTATTCCTTACCTTGATTTAAATCAATACATCATCACTCAGTATCTTACCAATGAGGCATTCAAGAGCCATTTTCAAAATATTGAATGACAACTATCCTTCACAGTATGAAAACAGGAATAAGTAAGCTCTCTCCACAACTCTCGGTGACTTGCTTCTTCTTTCTCTTCTTCTTCTCTATTGAGTCCGGTCCGGCGGTCCAGCCTCCTGCCAATGAGCCCGCTTACCTGGCGAATTTGTTAGCGTAATTTTCCCACAGCTCTCCAGTCTCCGCCTTACTTTCTTATCTTCCACACTCTTTAAAAGAGCTAGCTTTTTCTTATTGTAACGTGCTCCCTACGTGTCAAGTGGGTTGGTGGAGGGTTAGTGCCCCTCCCTGTAAAACAAAAAACTCATAGAGTCAAATGTCCACCCCGTACGGGATTATGGCGTCTGGCAATAGATAGATAGATTTATCAATGGCATCCCTCTTCATGTAATAAAAATAATTCGCACTTGGTTGTCCATTCCGGGCCCCTATTATACCATTTATCACCGTTCAAGTTTTCCATTATCCATTCACTTTTTAACTACTACATTAAAATCACCCAGCGTTTCATGTTGCATTCCCCACTGGCTTTATACATAGCCTATAAATAAATATATATATATATATATATATATATATCTATATATATATATAGATATATATATATATATATATATATATATATATATATATATATATATGAAATACCGACCCGAAGGGGAGACCACAGGGAGGCACGTAAAGGGCCCAGACTAGACGGGCCTACGTTCCTCGCCACCGTGCGCCCCTCTTCCCCTCAACGGAGCCAGCAGGATGAATGCAACTCTGCCACACTACTCTCCAGCTGGACCAGCACCCATCAGGATCAGTGTGGGACTTGTGCTCTCACAGTTCCCAGTAGGACAGTGGCAACGTCCACCGTACTTCCCTCATCTACAGACCCAAGCAGGACAGCGACGATGTCCATCGTGCTTGTCGGGGAGGGAACGTCCACTGTACTTCCCTCCCCGACTGGCACGACGGTCGCCGCCGTGGTTCGGCTTTGTCATGGGATGGTAGGTGAGGGAAGTACGGTGACCGTTCCCTCCCCAGCGAGCCCGATGGGCGTCGTCGCGGTCCTGCTTGGGTCTGTAGGTGAGTGAAGTATGGTGGACGTTCCCTTCCAAGCAAGTATGATGGACATGGCCACGGTCCTACTAGGGACTGTGAGAACACAAGTCCCACCCCGATCCTGGCAAGTGCTGGTTCGGCTGGAAAGTAATGTGGCGGTGTGGTGTACTTCCTGCTGGCTCCGTTGAGGGGAAGAGGGGCACATGGTGTCGGGGGACGTAGGCCCGTCAAGCCTGGGCCCTTTACATGCCTCCCTGTGGTCTCTTCCTGGGGTGGGTATTTTGTCATCCCATCTGCGCGCCTCCCTGTGGTCTCCCTTTTAGGTGGGTATTTCACCACCATCGTGGGTGAAAAAGTCACGTTCCCGTGGCTATGGGTGGTAGGTGTCTGATGCAGACGTCTGGTGGGATGGCGTGAGGTGGAGAAGGAGGGTGCCCCAGTGGTGCGTTGGTCGGTTTGGGTCCTGGTGTGGGTAGCAGACGATTTCGGGGGTGGAGGTATGGCTCAACGGAGCCAGCAGGAAGTACATCGTCCCGCCACACTAGGCCTACTCTCCAGCCGGACCAACACTCGCCAGGACTGGGGTGGGACCTGTGCTCTCACAGTCCCCAGTAGGACCGCGGCAATGTCCACCATACTTGCTTCACCTACAGACCCAACCAGGACCGTGACGACACCCACCGTGCTCGTCAGGGAGGGAATGTCCACTGTACTTCCCTCACCTACATGCCCCGCTGGGAGCAGGACTACAGCAACACCCACCCATGCTTGCGGTGGAGGGAACGTCCACTGTACTTCCCTCACCTGCCATCCCAGGGCAAAGCAGAACCACAGTGGCGCCCATCCTTGTCTTCCACCCCTCACCACCCGCTTCACCTGCCCCCTCTCGACCACTTCGCACCCACTCTCCCACCCAGCAAGCCACACCACCCGTGGTGTTTGTGTTTTCCTTCCTTGCTAATGCTGACCCGGTCACGAATTAAGGACCGGTTGTACCGTAACCGGACCCGAGAAGTCGGGACACAGAATACGCTGCATAACATATATATATATATATATATATATATATATATATATATATATATATATATATATATATATATATATATGAAACACCAGCACCAAGGGAAGACCACAGGGAGGCACGAAAAGTGCCAGAGCCAAACGGGCATACATCCTCTGTCACAAGACACCCCTCTTCCCCTCAACGGAGCCTGTGGGAAGTACGCCTCTCCAACGCACTACTCTCGGGCCACACCAGCAATCGCCAGGATCGGGGTGGGACTTGCTCCTTGACAGTCCCAGGTAGAACCGCAACAACGGCCACCGTCTGTGTCAGGGAGAAGATGGCCACCATATGCTTTTCATCTACCACCTCCTTCAGGACCACGGCAACGGCCACTGTCTGTGCCGGGGAGGGAATGACCACTGTCCTTCTTTCACCTGCAGTCTGTGCTGGGAGCAGAACCGCGTTGATGGTCATCATCCACGCTGGGGAGAGAACGATTACCATCCTTCTCTCCTGCTGTCCCAGGGCAAGGAAGAACCATGGTGACAGCCACCGTCTGCGCCGGGGAGGGAATGGCCACCATCTTTTCCTCATCTACCACCTCCACAGGGAGGAGGACCGTGGCAAAGGCCACTGTCCATGCCAGGGAGAGAACAGCCACTGTCCATCTCTCACCTGCTCTTCCAGGGTCAAACGGAACTGCGGTGGCGCCCCCTGTGCCCATCAGGGAGGGAACGGCCACCGTCCTTCCCTCGTCTGCTACCCCTGTGACAGCCCTTAAGGGTAACATCCCTTGCTTGCCTCACCCCTCCAGAGGCCGAGTGGGACATCCCCCTCGCTCTTCCCACAGTGCTAGCCCCCCAGCAAAGCTGCAGCTGGAGAGGATCTGGAGTGGCCTTGTAGTGAGTCTGGGGATACACTCCCAGCAGCCAGCGACCCTACATCATCCCTCACTGTTGGACTCCCAGAGGAAGAGATGCTGCAGGCACCCCATGACGGCCTCCCAACCCGAGTGACGCCGCAGCCCTCAGCCACCCAGGGGCATCCCCAGGACTCCCGGCCTAGACCTCCCCAGCTCCACCAACAAGCAGTCCTCCCCCCGGAACAGGTGCAAGGAAGCGTGCCTGCTCGCCCTGTTTGGCCCTAGTCCTGAGGGCCGACCTACCCACCGAGACCCCACCAGGGAAAGGCCTCCCTCTACGCTGCCCAGCAGCCCACATTGGACGACCTGGCCCCTGACGGTAGTCCCGTGCGTCTTGCGAGAGAATGCGACTGACGGGAACCCTCCCACACCTGGATGACACCTGCAGCTGCCCAATCACTGGTAGCCCAACCCGAGTCCTCTGTGTCTCTGATAGTATATTTAATCTGTACATTGTATCGTTTCCAGCATTGTGTATCTTTGTGGTAATATAAGTGTAAAGTTGGTTGCCCCGAGTTTTTATGCCCTGTTCCTCTAGTTGCATGCTCTAGACCCTTGAAGGGAACCCCAGACCAGTCGCTCGCACACAGAGAGCAAGGAGTTGAGCTCTGTACACGCAGCATAACATATTGATCTTTGAACACGTAGCATAATATATATATATATATATATATATAGATAAATAGATAGATAGATAGATATATTATACGTGTTTAAGGATCAACTTGATGTCCTCTGAACATGAGCGACTGAGCTGGGGTTCCCTTCGAGACCGGGTCTAGAGCATGCAACTAGAGGACCAGGGTATGAAAACTCGGGTCAACCAACATTATTGCCTTAGTAACAACACAATACTGAACACAATATTAACACTATGCATTGTACAGGTAAAAGTCACAAAAAGACAGGTGGACTCTGGTTCGGGCTGTTATGGTCTTGGGCTGCTCACAGGTGTCGTCCAGGTGTGGGAGGGATCTCGTCTGGTGTGCTCTCCCGCAGGAGGTATGGGACCACTGCCAGGGGCTGGGTCGTCCGGAGTGGGCTGCTGGGCGGTGCGGAGCGAGACCCTTCCCTAGTGGGGCCTTGGTGGTGAGGGCAGCCCATGGGACTGGGGCCGAACAGGGCGAGCGGGCATGTTTGGTTGCACCTGCTCCTGGAGGAGGACTGCTTGCCGATGGGGCTGGGGAGGTCATGCCCTGGAGTCCTGGGGACGCCACTGGGTGACTAGGGGCTGCGGTCTTACTTGGGCTGAGTCACCGTCAGGGGCTGCCTGTGGTGTTCCTTCCTCCTGGAGTCCGATAGCAAGGGACGTTGTCAGGGCGCTGGCTGCAGGGCATGGATCCCCAAACTCACCACAGAGCCTCGCCAGATCTCCTCCAGCTTCAACTCTGTTGTGGAACTGCCTCTGTGGGGAGAGAGAGAAGGGTGTCCTGCTCGGCCTCTGGATGGGTGGTGAGGCAAGCAAGGGGTGTCCTCTGAGGGGAGTCACAGGGGCAGCAGACGAGGGATATACGATCCCTCCCCAACCCGGACGGTGACTGTCGCCATGGTTCTACTGACCCCTGGGACGGCAGGTGAAGGGCGTACAGCGGCCAACCCTTCCCTGGCGCGACTGATGGCCGTTGCTGTGGTCCTGCCCTTTTCTGGGGTCACAGCAGAGAGACGTACAGTGGCTGATCTCTCCCCAGTGTAGATGGTGGACATCACTGCAGTGCTGTTCCCAGCAGAGGCTGCAGGTGAAGGGCGTATGGTGAGCGGAGGCTGCAGGTGAAGGGTATATGGTGGCCGACCCTTCCCCACTGCGGACGGTGGCCATAGCCACGGTCGTGCAGGGGGTAGTGGCTGAGAAGCGTACAGTGGGCGACTTGTCCCTGATGCGGATGGTGGTCGTCGTTGTGGTGCTACCTGGGACTGTATTGCTACAACTCTCACCCCGATCCTGGCGAGTGCTGGCCTGGCTGGAGAGTAGTCTGCTGGAGCAGCATTCTTGTGTCTGGCTCCATTGAAGGGAAGAGGAGTGCAAGGTAGTAGGGGACATAGGCCCGTCTTGACTGGGCCCTGTGCGTGCCCTATGCCCGTCCCTGTGGTCTCCCCCTGGAGTTGGTGTTGCGACGCCCTGTCCGTTGTTCCTCCATGGGGTGGGTGTTGCATCACCCCTTCCGTGGTCTCCCGTTGGGGTTGGTATTTCAATATATATATATATATATATATATATATATATATATATATATATATATTTATATAATCTCATCTCAGCTGTTTGATTGTCCACTGCAGGACCGGCCTATCCCTACCGAAGTGGGGACGATACAGCCAATGTGTCTCTACCAAGTGGCTTAGGCTGTCTGGCAGAGATTGTATGTAGAGTGAGAGGTGCTTGTAAGTGTAACTGTGGTGTTGGAGTGGATTTCGATGCGTGTGTAGTCTGCGAACCAAGTGTAATCGGCCCGTGTAAGCCAACTGGGTGCAAGCATACTTTATAGTATGCAACACTGGTTCAACCATAGCACCCCTTGTGTCCGCCAATGCAGTACGTGGCCAGAAGAACGCTCCCAAAGTTTATTACCCTGGCGGGGCGCGAACCCTCGTTCTTCAGTGTACGAACACGCACACTTAAGCACTGTACCACAGAGGCTCCTCTCTCTCTCTCTCTCTCTATATATATATATATTCATATTTTGTGTGTGTGTTAAGTGCCCACCCCCACGGGAAGCCCAGGGAGCGGTGTTGCAACACCCACCCTATGGAGGACCCGCGGCCAAGGTGACGAAATACTCACCCATAGGGGAAGCCATGGGGAGGCGCATAGAGCACATAAGGGATCCGAGCCAGAGGGTCCTACGTCCCCTGCCACCATGCGCCCCTCCTCCTTTCAAGCAGACCCAACGAGAGGTATGCAGTGCTGGTACATTATACTCCAGCCAGACAGCACTCACCAGGATCAGGGTGAGTCTTGTCTCAACACAGTCCCAAGCAGCACTGCGATGACGGTGTACACGCCGGAGTAGAGACGGCCACTGTATGCCCTGCAGCTGTTACCCCCTGTGGCCCCACGGTGATGGCCACTGTATGCACTGGGCAGGACGTGACGGCCACTGTACACACGTCGGCTGCAGCCACCCCTGGGACCAACCCTGCAGTGACGGCCATTGTGCGCATCGGGGAGGACGTGATGGCCACTGCACACGCATCAGCTGGTAAGCCAGGTAGAGGCAGTACCGCGATGACAGCAACTGTATACACCGAGGAAGGGACGGCCACTGTACGCCCTTCATCCACAGCCCCTGAGACTACCCCTCTGGAGGAAGTCCCTGGCTCGGCCCACCACCCCTCAATAGGCCAAGTGGGACGTCTCTTTCTCCTCACAGGTGCAGTCCCACAGAGGAGTTGCAGATCGAGGAGTTGTGGCAAGGACCCCTCCCAAGCCCGGGGATCCATGCCCTACAGGCCGCCCCTGGACGACACCCGCCGCTGACGTACGCTACGAGGAAGGGACACTGCAGGCAGCTCCTGACTGCAGTCCGACCCTGTGGAGATTATGCAGCCCCCAGACACCCAGGGGCACCCCCAAGACCCCGAGGCGGGGCCTCCCGAGCCCCATCCGCAGACGACCCTCCTCTAGGAGCAGGCAAAGGTAAGCCCGCCTGTTGGCCCTGCTCGACCCCAGTCCAGAGGGTCACCTCCCAGGTCGAGGCCCCACCAGGAAAGGGCCTCCCTCCAGGCCGACCAGCAGCCCCATCTGTTCGATGTCATCCCTGGCAGTAGTCCCGTGCCTCCTACGGGAATGCGCGCCCGACTAGCTACCTCCCACGCGCGGGCTCCACCTGTAAGCAGCCCAGCCCCCAGCAGCCCGGGCCAAGGTCTATCAGCCTGACAGGGTCCCCCCTTAACCTGTTTATGTACTGTACATCATTATTGTGTATTGTAAAGATTGCACTTAGGGCAATATACCGTACGTGTAAGATTGGTCAGCCGAATTTTTATGCCCTGTTCCTCTTGTGTATTCCAGTTCCGGTCTCGAAAGAGAACCCCGACACATTAACTAGTGTTCTTAGGACAAGAAGTCGACCTAAAAACACCTAGCATAACAGTGTGTGTGTGTGTGTGTGTGTGTGTGTGTGTTCACTCGCACTTCTAAATTTTCCTCAGGCACACCTCACATTTCTCTCTCTCCATTTGTTCTACATCACTGTCTCCTCGACTACTAAAGGGCGTGTGCCACCCACGAATTTATAACCAGTGACTGTATATAACTTTTTGCTGAAGAAGGTGTGTGGCATGACCTAACACCTTTCGTTGTATGTGTACACTACATACTTTTACAACTCCTCCTCGTTTACTTCCTTCTCAGACTGTTAGCCTCCCCTCCTTTTCTTGCACGATCCATGTTTTGAGATCACCTTGCATTATTACCCCTCCCACCTTTTCTTTTTATTTATTCTTTGCTGAATACTCCCGACTTGCAGTTGTGGTAAATTTCAAAATGTGCATTCACTATTCATTATTTATTCTTCTACAGATGCATTTATTTAGTACTATTGTGTAAATCAAAACATACCTTATATCAGTTATTATTCAAGTAGCAGGATCAGACATGAAAAACTTTAATAATTTTAATTAATTTTAACATTTCAGTTTCCTTTTAAAACGCTCATATGATTCAGATTCATAATTAGTAAAATGTTCTACTCAAGAGAATATAAAATGAAAGCAAGCAACCCTAATAATGATACATGATACCGTAAAATTCGTATGGAAAATCGGGGAAGGTGATGCGCATCATGGCCGTCACCTGTCATTCCCGAGCTGAGGTGTTCTGAGTGTGGTAATCTGTATTGTTTTCCACCTCGTACGGCCAATACTTGTGAGTAAGGAGAGGTTTTTTGTTTTATGCGAGCGATGTTTCTGTTAAATCATGTAACTTCACCCACCGAAAGAACCTGTTTTCCTCTCCTGGTGGGTGGTAGAGCCTCAAGAGCTACCGGCAGTGGTCGTAACGTCTCCCATCGCTCCTGTCAAATTTCAGTGTTTGCATTCAGTAATTATTAGTTATATAAGGAGGATTTTCAGTTAGCCATCTAAACTAGGGCAAAAATGCAAACACTCACATACAAATGACTTGTTTAAGCCGTAGTAAAGGTAATTAGAACAGCAGGCAAGAGATGGCTGCTGTCAAGGGAGGGGCCAGTCAAGGTATTTGTCACTCCAAATATATCTTCATCTGAATATCGACCGGAAGTGGAGAATCTTATCTGAAGTTTGTCTTTGTTATGGATGATTATAGTGAAAATCGCAGAGGGCACCCATTCATGACATAGTGTTATATTTTTCCCTTTTAAAATATATCAAAATAATAGGTTAATAAGTTGTGGAAATGAGCAATGTTTAAGTTATTGATCATAGAGCTTCACTAGTTTTACATGTGCAATAAACCTAACAGAAATTTACCATACTGTAAAAGCAACAGTCATTGGTCCTGACCTTGGTATTATGTTAGTCACTTCTGGAGAAGTTGTGTGTTGTGAGTCACACTGAGATGAAACTTTACCATGGTCATAAATTTTCCAACATCTGTGAATGGAAGATGTCCTAGATTTTGTCTAATATTGTAAACAGTTTTATTATGTGATATATCAGTTTAAAGATATCTGATGTATATCTATCTATTTATTGCCAGTCGCCTTAATCCCTTATACGGGGTGGCCACAAACAAATCGCCTCCACGTCACCCTGTCCCCTACCATTTCACTGCCCTGCTCCCAATTCACACCCCCTTCTCTCATATACCTCTCCACTCCATCCCTCCATCTCATCTGTGGCCTTCCCCTCCCTCTCTCCCTCTCCACTCATGTACACTCTCCTCATCAGTCTCTTACTCTCCATCCTCTCCACATGGCCAAACCACCTCACTGTGTTTCTCCTAATGCTTCTTAACACATCCACATCCACACCACAATGCTCCTTCACATCCTCATTTGTCAACCTGTCTCCATATTTTTCACTTTTTTTTTTTTTTTTTTTTTTTTTTTTTTTAGTATTGATTCTGTGCTCCATTTGGTTATACCTTAATATTATTTTTGGTATAGTATACAGGGTGAGTCAGAAGTCAGGTTACACTGGGAAATGTTGTATTATGTAATGGAATAGGAGAATAGACAGTTCATGGCTTTTATGGTCACCATCAGTTGCAGTGCACTAGTGGAGATATTCCCATAAAAAATGCCAAGGGATTGGGGTGTCAGTGGATACTGTGATACAGTATTTCCCTGTGTATCCTGACTTGAATGTACCCTGTAGTTTTGCACCTTTATTAGAAATTCGTTGCAAAGGACAGTCCCCATCTAAGGTGCCTGAATTTTGCTTCATTATTTTGTCACATACAGTAATTTGGGACTGATAAAGGATTCTTTCTTATGGTGGTACCATAAGAGTACTTTTGCAGTATCACTGAAATCCCCTACTTAATGTAATTTTCAAGTTTTTTAATGGGACAACACTTCTGGGGGACCTTATGGTTAGGCTTGGATTCACCACCATCATATCTTTATGCAGGAAGATTAAATGATAATTACCGGTATAATAACAGTGATTTACTTCAAGGATGTAGCTCAGTATGATTAAATGTTTATTTCTTGTTTACCAGAGTGAAGGATGGCAGTAAATGTGTTTTCCACCAGCGCCACCACTGAGAATCTCAGCCGGCATGACATGCTCAACTGGGTTAATGACTGTCTCCAGTCCAGCTTCACAAAAGTTGAGGAGCTCTGTACAGGTGCTGCCTACTGTCAGTTCATGGATATGCTTTTTCCAGGTAAATACCACTCTGCACTCTTATCTTAACTGTCAGGATCAACTTGCCTAGCCCTGGGCTCCTGTGCTCCTCTTGGGGTGACAGAATTGGATGAATTGATGGAATACCTCTGTACTCTGACTAGAAGTACAGTAAACCCTTGATATGTCGATCCCACTTTTAACAAATTTTGGTTTTAACGATCACCTTGAGCTGGCCAAATGTTATGTAACGTATGTTCATTAACAAATTTTGTTCAGGAAAATTTCGAATGAATGTATAGGAAATGCTGACCAGTGTGGCGTCTACACACACACACACACACACACACACACACACACACACACACACACACACACACACACACACACACACCTGGACCCCACGTTCCATAGAACTGCATCACTCTCTTGGTGACCAGCATCATGAGAGGAGCCATAAGTACAGCATTTATTGAGAAAAACAGCCATTTAGACCTCGCTGTACATTACTGTGTGTGACTGTATGGCCGAACAATGCTCTGTATTTAGTGATCTTTGCTTGGTAAAAGCCACGGTGCATGGAAAATTACCAAACAGCATGGTGTTCGGCTTTAACATGAAGGATCTGGTACTAGTTAGTTCGGCATATTGAGGGTATACTGTATATATATACAGTCCCAGACAGAAGAACCTGGTAGTCAAAGTGGTAGGTGTGGAGTTTGCTGCACCCTTACTGAACAGCTGGTCATTTTTTGGTTTTCATACAAAAAAATCTTACACACACTCCAGCCGTTTAGCAATCGAGCTTTGATAATGTTTGTTTGTTTATGACTTCTGTTTACCATCACATTCATTCAACTGTCACAACAACCTGTCATTTATGGCTTCAGTAATGTAATTAATGTCTTGATGATTTTTTTTTTTTTTTTTTTTAAGGGTAAACCTGATTAGGCAAACGTTAGTAAATTTTCATAAAATAAAAATAAATAAATAAAACTCCCAGGCCATCATAATGATCAGAAGTATTGTAGCTCCATTGTTAAATGGCTGGAGTTAGTATTTTGGGGCAAAAACCAGACATAACCCTCAGTTCAGTTTGGGTGAGAAGGAATCTGCAACCTTCACCTTTACTATATTAAATTCTGTACTGGATTGAAGCTGCCTGCATTACATCTTTATGCAAGTATTTTAAGTATGTGTGGGTGAGTTTGTGTGTGGGCTTGTGCATGCAATGCCAGATGAACTTTATTCTTAATTTGTCTAGATAAACTTTTCACTGGGTTTGCCTGAAGGCTCACAAGCTGAATTGAATAACCAGGCATTATCCATAAATAATTAAAGGTTTCTAGGTACTGTATAATGGTGTAATGTGTAATATACTGTCATAATGTTTGCATTTTATTTTTAGGCTGTGTCATGTTGAAGAAGGTGAAGTTCAACACAAACCTTGAACATGAATACATCAACAATTTCAAAATACTTCAGTACTCCTTCAAAAAGCTGCAAGTGGACAAGGCAAGTGGGTTTTGATAAAGTACCTAAAAGATTTTTGTGATAAATGTAAAATGAGGTAATGGAATTGCCTCTTTGAATAATTTTTCAGTTTGTACCCACATTACTATTGGTAAGTCAAGAATGCAATATATATTGTAGTAATCACAAATCTTACATTGTGTTCTTTCACAGATTGTACCTGTAGATAAGTTGATAAAGGGGAAATTCCAGGATAACTTTGAATTCCTCCAGGTAAGTTTCATATATAAATTGTGCAGGTCTAGAGTTATAAGATTAATCTAAATTATTATGTCACCCTGCCCTAGGGTGGGAAAGGAGGTCTGGATGATGATGATTTTTTTTTTTTTTTTTTATGCGTCCCACTCTGGGCATAGGCTTCACAGCCTGCTCTCAAGGCCCAGTAGTCCTCGTACATACCATACACCTCTCTGCATGTCACCAGTTCGGCCCTAACACCCAGCGTCCATACTGAATACATGCTAGGGCTGTCTCATACAGGACGGGTGTATTGGTATTAGCGGGGTTACTTTTATGACATGTCGGCGGGTCATCTGGTAGATCAGGAAAGTCTGCTTTTATGAAATTCAAATCCTTAAACTGTTCCCTGCCCCAGCCGGGATTCGAACCTGGGTCCATCAGGACTACAGGCCGCCTCTCTACCGATTCAGCCACCGTTATAGTTGAATTGGCCAGATAATGTATTGTTCTGCTTGCTTTCCTATGTGGGGGCCATCTCTTTTAAGTGTGTAATTATTAGAAAAAATATAATGCAGAATCTCCTAAAGTGTGTGATTCTAAATAGCAGATTCATAGCACTCGGCAACATCGTGCAAGTTTGCACCATCAGTACGGTAAGTCCTGGAAATCACACAAAGTTTGCAGATGCAGCTATCAAAAGCAACACTTTTCCAGTGCTTCGTGTAATACGCACCATCATTACGTCAAGTCCTCGCGTCTAGCTGGGCATAAACCAATTTTAGTCAAACATGGCAGTTACTAGACAAATCATAGCCAGTCATAGCACATACTATAAGCCAATCACATCACTTCCTTCCTAGGCGAAGCATGAAGGTTGCTAGTGTTCATAGGTTTGGGGAAAAGGACAGTTTTTCTGAGATGATGGACCTGTAAGTAAGTTTCCACATAAGATTATTTCTGAATCGCAAAATTATCAAATCTCAGTGTGTGCCCAGTCTCAAGAGCGCAATTTAGGAGATTCTGCTGTATGTGCATGTGGTATTATTAGAGGTAGAGGCAGCAGTGGAGACTGGTACAGTGGAGAGACTAAGATTTAATATTATATATATATATATATTCTATCTATCTATCTATCTATTGCCAGACGCCTCAATCCCGTTTGGGGTGGCCACAAACAAATCGCCTCCAAGTCGCCCTGTCCCCCGCCATTTCACTGCCCTGCTCCCAACTCACACCCCCCTCTCTCATATACCTCTCCACCCCATCCCTCCATCTCATCCTCGGCCTCCCCCTCCCTCTTCCCCCCTCCACCTCACTCACATACACTCTCTTCGTCAGTCTCTCACCCTCCATCCTCTCCACATGGCCAAACCACCTCAGTGTGTTCCTCATAACGCTTCCTATCACATCCACATCCATATATATATATATCTGTCTATCTTTATCTATCTTTCTATTTATCTAAAATGTCAGGACTAACTTGCCTAGCCCCGGGCTTCTACGCTTCTCATGGGGGCAATGTAGGATTGGATGATGGATGGATGGATGGATATATATATATATATATATATATATATATATACAGGTAAGCCCTTAATTCCCGCGAACTTTTTTCACGCGATTTCGGTTATCCACGAATTTTTCGTACAATAATTAAAACAAAATTATAGTATTCAAATAAATAAGTTTAATATACAAGAGAAATAAATAAAATATAAAAATGCCTACCTGCTGCCAGTGTCCATACATATGTGTGTGTGTGTGAGGTAGGTCTACCACGCACCACACAGTCAGTTTGAATCCGACGGTCGAACCATGCATGACTCGCGAATCGTTATTTGTGGCTTATTTTTCTGCCTTCCAGTGATTGCTTGCCTTGTCTGCCAACATGGGGCCTAAGTGTAGTGCTAGTGATGCATATGGTAACACACCAAAACGGACTAGTAAAGTGATGTTGCTGGCAGAGATAGTTAAAGTGTTGGACAAACTTAAGGGAGGAACGTCAGCGACAATTCTCCATCAGGACGATTCCCCGTCATTTATTTACATACTAGTTTATTTAGCAATTACAGTACACTAGTTTTTTACTTATATGAGATAAAATCCCCCTGAAAATTAGTTATTAAAGTATTAATTAATCAATAATAAGTATATTTATAGAATGACAGGAAATCGTCCATGTTTTGATGGTGAATTGACTTCGTGGTGAATTGTCTTGGAGCCGTGTGTTTGGGGTGAGTCAACTGTTCTTACAATAAAGAAGGCAGAACGTAGCATACATTAGGAATGGAGGAATTGCAGAGAAGACTTGAGGAAGAAGATGCGGGGATTTGTACAGTACTGGGACTATATGGGGATAAGGAAGAAACAGGGAGAATAATGAAGTTTGCTAAAATATTCCTAACACAGTGTTGGAAGAAAAGGCAACAGCAAGAAGGACAGTAAATAAACATATAAAAAAGGTAACGAAAAAAAAAAAAAACTGAAGTGTGATCAAGAAAAGAGAAGAGGATAAGGAGCAAGAAGAGAAGGAGGACCTACGAAGTGATACAAAGCAACAGAGGTCACAAGAAGAAGAAGAAGAAGAAGGGAGGCAGTGAGGGCTAGTGCACCAGACTGTGCTGAAGTGTCTCCACCTACGCCTGTGAACTGGCTTGGAACCGTGTGTTTAGGGTGAATTAGTCAACTGTTTGGACAATAAAGAAGGCAGAATGTAGCATATGGGAGGCAGTGAGGGCTTGTGCACCAGACTGCTGTTGTGTCTCCATCTACGCCTGTGCTTGTCAGGTTTCAGTGTTAAATTTCTTACATTTTTGTTGTTTTTCATACTTTATGCTAGTTTATAAAGTGTATGTAGTGCATAAACAGTATTATTCAGATGTAATATACTTAGTAGACATCCATAATTATGTGCACACAAGGGCAGAACATATACACGAATTTACCACACGCGAAGGGTCTGGGAACGTAACCCTCGCGTGAATTAAGGGCTTACCTGTATGTATATATATATATATATATATATATATATATATATCTGTCTATCTATCTATCTGTCTAAATATCTATTGCCAGATGCCATAATCCTGTAAGGGGTGGCCATTGACTTTGAGTTATTTGTTTTACGGAGAGGGGCACTAACCCTCCACCAACACACTTGTAGACATGTAGGGAGCACGTATGGTTTGGTTATATGGTTACCACCCAGCGTTGTAAAGGGTTTCTTGGCTTACAGGATACCATTTGGCTTGTTACTCAATGTAATGCCACCTGTAAAGGAAAGAAAAGCAATAAGAAGTGACAGGAAAGATGGGAGAAAAAGGAAGAGAGGAGGGAAGGCACAGAAAAAAAAAAAAGATAAAGGCTAAGGAAGTAGGCAGCACTACATCATGTGAGTGGATGATGGTTGCCACCACCTATCACTTATATATATATATATATATATATATATATATACACATACATACAGTCAGTGCAGTGGAAGTCTGGACCTATTCAGGGCACTACCAAAACAACAACAAATTATCACAGACAACATTTATTTATGAAGAGAAAATGTACATCAGTGCTTATCTTAGTACATTGTCATTTCCCCCTTGGCCTTGATCACCTCTTGCATTCTCCTTGGCATACTGTCTACTAGATTAGTAAAGTAATTGATATCCATCTCCAGATACCACACACGCTTGATAACCTCCTGGAGATCAGGCACTGACGACACTTTGGCAGCCTTCACCTTGTTCTTGATCTCCTTCCACGCATTTTCAGTAGGGTTTAAGTCCGGACTGTTGCCTGGCCATGGAAGAATGCGAATATTTTTACTGTGGAGCAACTTCATCACTTTTTGAGCAGTGTGACAGGGGGATGAGTCATGCATGAAAATGGAGGTCCCATGGATAGCCATGTGATCAAACAGATGCCTCTTCAGAACCCCACTGTATCGAGCAGCATTCATTGTGAAGTTTTTCGGTAAGAAATATATACCACCTCTGCCCATTTTGGCACTGAAACAAGCCCAAACCATCACTGAGGGACTTTGCTTTTCGGTCTTGATGGTGTAGCATCTGTCACATCTGTTGGTCCTCCTGGCCTGCGTACCTTGATTCAATGTGAGCTGAGCACCTGAAATGTACTTCCATCCGAGAACATAACCTCACTCCAGAGTTGGACAGTCCAGTGCTGCTGTTGTCTTGCAAATTCAAGTTGCTTCTTCCTCATCTTTTCTGTCAGGAGAGGCTTCAGTGCAGCAGTACGGCTGGGAATCTTAGGGTCTTTCTGAAGTTGATGCCGTATGGTTCTTTCAGACACATCTTTCAGCAATTCTGGGTACAGTACATATCTTTCAGTTGTCTAGCAATCAAACGTGAGTCTTTTAACACAGCTTGCTTCAGTAACCTGTCTGTAGTTGGTGATGTCTTCCTTTTAGGTCCTAGCCTGTCTTTATGTTGGGGAATTGTGTTTTTGGCAGGTGGCGGGCAGCAGCGAGGAGTGACGTAACGGTAGATTTTCCTTGCCCTGTTCGAATACAAATATCCTTAATTTTTACATTTTCCTCTCATAGTTAAAATTCGGGCTTTTTCTACATCAGTTAGTGGCTTGGGACCCATCTCCAATGATTCACTAAGGCAGAGGAGGGTGTGAAAATGAGAGCTTTGAAATTAATAAGGGCCAGGCAGGACAAGAAAATCTGACGTACTTTCCCATCCAAAGTCAGGCAGGCACTGAGCTCATAAACTCACAGCCTGTGGTGGTAAGCCTGTAAAGTTGCTAAAAACCACCAGAAGAAAATCCACCAACTACAGGAATTTTCCTACTGTACAGTACAATATTTCTTGGACCCTACCAACTATACAGTATGGTGTGTATTAGAGGGTCCAGACTTCCATTGCTCTAACTATATATATATATATATATATATATATATATATATATATATATATACACACACACACACACACACACACACACACACACACACACACACACACACACACACACACACACACTAAGCAAGAATTTCCAATCAGTTTTTACAGAGGATAAAAATTTTGTGAGGGATTATGTGGAACATGCATGCCCACACATACTACCAGATATACAAACATCAGAAAAAGAAATACAGGAGGAACTAAGTAAATTTGACAAAGGAAAAGCAAATGGTCCTGATGAAATTTCATGTTGGGTGCTACGTGAATGTGCAAAGGAGTTAAATAAACCATTATTTTTAATTTTCAAGAAATCCTTGAGTTAAGGTAAACTACCTGATATTTGGAAGAAAGCAAACATTGTTCCCTTATTCAAGAAAGGGAATAGACAAAATCCACCTAACTACCGACCAGTATCACTAACCAGTGTTGTGAGCAAGGTATTAGAAAAGCATATTAGAAAAACTTAGGTAAATCACCTAGAACACAGTATGATAACAAAAAGACAGTTTGGTTTCAGAAAAGGAAAGTCATATGTTACTAATCTGTTGAGCTACTATGACAGAGTAACAGACACATTACAGGAAAGAGAAGGTTGGGTGGACAGTATCTATTTAGATTTCAAGAAAGCATTTGACACAGTACCACACCAAAGACTTTTATGGAAACTGTACCATCAAGGAGGAATTCGAGGCAAACTGTATTGTTGGATGCAAGATTTTCTCATGAAAAGAAGAATGAGAACAGTACTAAGGGGAAATTACTCATCATGGAAAGAAGTGACTAGTGGAGTACCACAGGGCTCAGTGCTGGCACCAATCATGTTTTTAGTGTATATAACTGATATAGACAGTAACACTGGAAATGAAAGCTATCTAAATATGTTTGCAGATGATGCAAAAATACAAAGGAGAATTACTGACACACTTTTGTAAAGAGCTACAGGAAGAATTAAATAAACTTCATGAATGGAGTAATACATGGCAAATGGAATTCAGTGTGGACAAGTGTCATGTAATCAAGTTTGGTAAAAGTGGAAAAAGACCTGATTGGGATTATACATTAGGAAATAAAACCCTACACACATCAGAAAGAGAGAAGGACCTAGGTGTGATTGTCAATAACAGACTATCTCCGGCTGACCACATCAGTGAGAAGGTACGGAACGTATACACTGCTTGCCAATATGAGGATAGCATTTACATACATAAATGAAGACATGCTAAGAAAGATAATAGCATCATTCATCAGACCAACCCTGGAATATGCATCAGTAGTCTGGAGTCCTCATCTCAAAAAACACATAGACAAGATTGAAAAAGTTCAAAGGGCTGCTACAAGATGGGTACCAAGCTTAAGGGATCTAAGCTACGAAGAAAGACTAAATAAACTGAATCTACCAACACTAAAGGAGAGAAGGAAAAGAGGTGACATGGTTATGCTGTATAAATGCATATCAGGGAAGGAGAAAATAAACATAAATGGTTACTTAATGTATGGGGAAGCATCAGCAAGAGGATGCTGCAAAAAACTGCATAAAAAAAGGTGATAAAGACTTAAGGAAATTTAGTTTCCCAGATAGAGCAATTGACCAGTAGAATGCACTACCATATGAAATAGCGTTTGCCAAAACAGTTCACAAATTTAAGGATATGTACGATAAATATGGTTTAAGACACAGGACACTACGAGCTTGACTCATTCCTGTAAAGATACAATTAGGTAAGAACAATTAGGTAAGAACACACACACACACACACACACACACAACACAACACACACACACACACACACACACACACACACACTTACATGCATACGAAAGGGAAGTCCATCCATCCATCATCCAATCCTACATTGCCCAAAGAGGAGCGTAGGAGCCCGTGGCTAGGCAGTTGGTCTCGACATTTAAGATGAGAGTGACCAACCTCATTTATCCCTGAGTGGCATTACATGAGTAATCAATGCCAACCACCCCTTGGATATAAACCTTCACTGGCTCAATCTGACTGGAGCACAATTATTACCCACTAAACCACCAGGTGCCAAAATTTGGTTATATGGTTACCACTCAGCGTAGTAAATGGTTTCCTGGTGTACAAGAAACTATTTGGCTTGTCACTCAGTGTAGTCATCGACAGGCAGAAGGAAATGGAAAACTGAAGGAAAGAAAGACAGAAGAGGGAGTGTAAAGTCACCCGTAGGCAGAAGGACAAGGAAAGAATGAAGGATAGAAAGACAGAAGGGGATGGAAGGAAAAAAGGATGGAAGAGAGGAAAGGGCAGACACCCGAGAGCAGCAATACATCGAGTGAGTGGATGGTGAGCGCCCCCACCTACCACTAATAACAATCCCCTCAGTTTAGGAGTACAGTAAAAGTCCTATTACAGTATTTGGTATCTATGGGACCGGGCTGATGTCGAGAAATTGGATTTGCTGAATAATCAACAAACCTACCCACTCAGTACCTTAAATATATTGGTAAAGACTGTCATCACCACTTATGGTATTATAACTATGTTTGGAGAGAGTACCGTATACTGTACAATACTGCAATCAATACAGTATTATACCTGAACCTGAAATATATAAATGAATTAGTGAACATTACAAGTGTAATGACACCGTAGGCCTACAAGTCAGATAACACTTCTGGATGACCGAAATGATACGGAATATTTCCTACCAACTCAGTACATCATTTGTATTGGTGGACACTGTCATCACTACTTATATTATTACAAATGTGTTTGGAGTGAGTACTGTATACAGTACTTTTTCCAAACAAAATAAAATAGTCAGAAAATTACATAAAATAAAGTGGAGGAATATGAATTGGTAAGATCTTTCTGATGAAAGTTAAACGTACATTTAGCGCTCATTCTTTTGTTCGTTTTTGTGTTTACACGTGAAAGAGAGAGTATTGATGCAAACAGTAATGTATTCCATCAACCCCTTAATGACCTCCGGCATTGAACAACCCTTTACGGTACCGATGTCAGTGATGTCGAGTTAGTATAAGCTATGAAAAACTGTGAACAATTATGAGAAGGGAACGAAGGTCACTGGTGTGTTTACATGACTCTACGCTACGATTCCAAGCAGTCAGGTGGTCGCTTAATCTCTGTTTTCGCCCATTTGGTAAATGCACCATAACTTTATCAGTTCTCCCGTGAATCATAGCGAATCATAGCATGGGTTTAGGAAGCTAAATAACACATTGCTAGGTGCACCAGACAATTATCTTCGCATCTTTAAGAAGATAGAAGAAATTTAATCCCTCTCTGAGTATGTAGAGTAAGTGTCTTCCATTCTTCTGAAATCAATTTATTTTTCTTAAAGATGTGAAGGTAATCGTCTGGTGCACCTAGCAATGTGTTATTTAGCTTCCTAAACCCATGCTATGATTCGCTATGTCACGGAAGAATTGATAAAGTTACAGTGCATTTACCAAATGGGCGAAAACATCTCAGACTAAGCGACCACCTGACTGCTTGGAATCGTAGCGTAGAGTCGTGTAAACATACCAGTGACCTTCGTTCCCTTCCCATAGTTGTTCACAGTTTTTCATAGCTCACACAAACTCGACATCACTGACATCGGTACTGTAAAGGGTTGTTCAGTGCCGGAGGTTATTAAGGGGTTAATGGAATACATTACTGTTTGCATCAAAACTCTTTCTTCCACGTGTAAACACAAAAACGAACAAAAGAAAGGGCTCTAAATGTACGTTTAACTTTCATTGGAAAGACCTTACCAATTCATATTCCTCCACTTTATTTTATGAATTTTTCCAACTTTAGGTTAGGTTAGGTTTGGTTAAATTATTAGGTACAGTTAAACTCGGTTAGGTTAGGTTTAGTTAAACAATTAGGACAGTCCCTTCCACCATTATGCTGAGGAGTCAGAATACAAGAGCTGTCACAGCCATACAGCCAGAAACAACGGGGAAACTGATTTAACAAGCAACATTTATTTATGGGTAATGCATTACAGTATCAGTGTTCATGGGTTACGTAATTACCGGTAATTGTAATTTTCAGGAGGGCGTCAAGAATGGGTGAATTTCAAGACTTAGCGAGGGGGCTTGGAACGTAACCCTCGCTAATTTGGGGGGGTGGTTACTATACTGTATGATACTATGCAATATTGTAATTAGTACAGTACTATACCTGAATCAGAAAAATATAGAAACTAGTGAACATACAGAAGTGTAATGAAACATTAGGCCTACACGTACAAGTCACAGATAACACTTCCTGGACTGCCGAGATGATTCCAGACATCTGCCGAACAATCAAAGATTTTCGTAAATGGGTCTGTTTCTCAAAAAACTGCCGAAATATCGGATCTACCGAATAATCAGCTGCCGAATAATAGGACTTTTACTGTATTAGCCAGCAGAGAAAATCAAGAAGTAGAAGTGAAAATTAGACAAATTTTTGTCCTTGACTGTTCATGAGGCTGGGCTAATTTGTGAGGGCATTGAAGATAGCTGTGGAACATTGATACTGCATTTTTTGCCGTGTCTGTATAATTATTTATTTTGTTAGGAAAGATCAGGAAAATGGCAGTGTGGAGGAGGAATGGCAGTTGTTTAAGAGTGCTGTGGTGGGGCATGTGGAAGAGGTGTGTGGTGTGAGACAAGTGGGTGGTGATGTAAGAAAGGGAAGCGGATGGTGGTGTGAGGAAATAAGTATGGTTGTGGCTGAGAAGAGATGTGCATATGAAGCGCGGCTGCAGAGGAAGGATGAGGTGTTATATGAGAGGTATAAGGAAAAGAGGAATAGGGCAAGAAGCACTGTGCGTGATGCTAAAGTGGCAGCAGATGAGAGGTGGGGTAGGCGGTTGACTGAGAATTTTCTACAGAATAAGAAAATGTTTTGGAAGGAAGTGAAAAGGGTGCGAAAAGGAGAGTCTGGGAAGGAAGAGCGAGTAAAAGCAGAGGATGGAAGGATATTAATTGAGATGGATGCAGTAAGGAAGAGATGGGTGGAATATTTTGAAAGATTGTTAAATGTAGAGAAGGAAAGGAAGGCTGAGATTGTGGCGGATGGAAGGGTTCATGGAATAAATGTGTTGAGAGAGTTGAATGATTCTTTGATCACGAAGGAGGAAGTGAAGGAGACAGTAAAGGAGATGAAAACAGGGAAAGCTGCAGGTATGGATGGGTGTGCTGTGGAATGCCTGAAAGGTGGTGGAGTGACTATTGTTGATTGGTTAGTAAGATTGTTGATTGTGTGCTTTGTGAAAGGTATGGTGCCAGTTGACTGGGCAAGTGCTTGTGTGGTCCCATTGTAGAAAGGTAAGGGTGATAAGTATGAATGTACTAGCTTTAGGGGTATAAGTCTGTTGAGAGTTGTAGGTAAGGTATACAGTATGGTAGAGTGTTAATTAAGAGAGTTAGAGAGGGTACAGAGGGAGTGATTGGTGATGAGCAGTGTGGTTTAGGATGCGTGGATCAGGCGTTTGCTGTGAGACAGGTGTGTGAAAAGTATTTAGCGAAAGGTAAGAATGTGTTATGGGCATTCATGGATTTAGAGAAGGTGTATGATAGAATTGATAGGGAGGGTTTGTGGACTGTTTTAAGATTGTAGGATTTGATGGTAGGTTACTAAAAGGAGTGAAAAGTTTTTATGCAAATAGTAGAGCGTGTGTAAGAGTGGGAAATATCTGTGAGTGAGTGGTTTCCCGTGAGAGTGGGGCTGCGGCATGGATGTGTGATGTCGCCTTGGTTGTTTAATATTTATAGGGATGGTGTTATAAGGGAGGTGAATGCAAGAGTGCTTGGTGGAGGTCCGAGTCTGGTGAATGTTGATGGTAGAGAGTGGAATCTGAAGCAGCTGCTGTTTGCAGATGATACTGCACTGGTGGCTGATTCAGAGGAGAGATTGAGACAGTTGGTAGAGGAGTTTGGAAGGGTGTGTGAAAGGAGGAAATTGATAGTAAATTAGAATAAGAGTAAAGTGATGAAGTGTATGAGGTTGGTAGATGGTAGGAGGATGAATATAGTTTTGAATGGTGAGTTGCTTGAGGAGGTAGAGTGTTTTAAGTATTTAGAGTCACATAAGCAACGTTGGGTCTGGTTAGTACTTGGATGGGTGACCGCCTGGGAACACCAGATGCTGTTGGCATAACGTTCTCCCTACGTGTCAAGCGGGGTTGGTGGAGGATTAGTGCCCCTCCCTGTAAAACAATTAACTCTGATCCCTTGGCCACCCTGTTTGGGATACATGGCATCTGGCAATGAATGAATGAATAATGTTGCTGCGGATGAAAGAATTGATGCATTAGTGAAGTTTAAAATAAATGAAGTGGGAAAGGTGCTGGGAGGAATGAAAAAAGTGTTTAGAAGTTGTTTGCTTAGAATGGATGTAAAGAGAAGGCTGTATGAGGGTGTTGTGGTACCGACTGCATTATATGGGACTGAAGGAATATGGGTGTAGCAGAGAGGAAAAGCTTGAATGTAATGGAGATGAGGTGTCTAAGGAGTATGTGTGGAGTGACACGTATGGATCGAGTGAGAAATGATGAAGTGCGAAGGAGAACTGGAGTTGTACGGGAGATGGCTGATCGAGTTGAGCAGAGGGTATTGTGATGGTTTGTGCATGTGGAGAGAATGGATAATGAGCGATTGGTGAAAAAGGTACGTAAATCTGATGTGAAAGGCTGAGAGGAAGACGATGAATACTGTAGGATGGGTGGACAGTGTGAAGAGAGCGTTGGATGCGAGAGGGATGTCTGTTGAGCAAGGAAGAGTGGCTGTGCATGATGGAAATGAATGGAGAGAAATTGTGAATGAATAAATGATGATGCAGCCCTGAGGGGATATTCTCCTGCATTTGTCTGATCAGCCAATCAGGTCAGGTGTGGGTAAGGGGATGGGCCTGTTATGATGTGGCAGGGGTAAACCAGCTCTGCTGTCGGGCCCTGCTGCAGATGTCACTGATTGCACTGCGCAGTTGACTCTCATGTGGTGTGGTGCGGTGAGGATCTGTCCCTTCTTCCCTTTGGGGCTAAGATGCGAATGAATGTGTTTAAGTGGATGAGTAAATTGGGAGTGTGTCGTCCTGTCTTGGCTACCTCCCTTTCCCTGGGGGAAGCAGCCTAGGTATATAGATAGAAAGATAGATAGATAGGAAAGGCATATGTTCAGGAAGATGTATGATTTTATTGATTTTCCTAAAGTAAATAGTTTCAGTATTCCAAATGGTGCTGCAAAAGATGCATAATAGGAGACCATTTTGCAATTGCACAAGTGAAGGCACAATAGCAGAAGGCCTGTTATCGTCATTATCATCATCATCCGGAGTTCCTTTCCCACCCTAGGGCAGGGTAAGGAGTAGCAACATCCAGACGGCTCAAGTTTGTCCACTTCAATGGGCCATGCATCTATTCACTCATCATTTAAGCCCCCGGACTCCTGGCTGTATCTGATATGACAATAACTTTCACCACATTCTGTAGCTTCACATAAACGTATCCAACAGAGTCAATCCGAACACTGTCATGTTCAAAATGGGTGCCAGATCCCTGAGCATGCACTTTTTCTCACAACATTCATCCAGCCAGCTTGATCTCGTCAGTCCCCTAGCCTCACCGACTTCTATACCTCTCTTCCTCACGCACTCATCCACCATATCCCTCTACATTCTCCTTGGTCTGCCTTGCCTACTTCCTCCTTCAAATTTGCTCTGATATACCTTTTTCACCACTCTATTGTTATCCTTTCTCTCCACGTGACCATACCATCTCAGTACACTCTCTTCGATTCTGGTGTCTACAGACTTCCTCACTCGGCATCTTTCACAAATCATATTATTTCATCTTATCCACTCTCTGTCCTCCACATACACTTCTCAGCAGTCCCATCTCCACTGCTCTCACTCTTTACTTTTCATTTTCATGCCACACCATAGTCTCATCCATATGCTAAAGTTGGCACTAACACTCCTTCATATAAGCCTCGTGCAGCTGCAACACTCAAGCCTCTGTTTCTTATCAAGGCCTTCATAGCACCAGCTGCCTTCCCTCCTTCTAGCACTCTACCTTCCACTTCTATTGCACATTTTCCTCTCTTTTCTATCTCTGTATCCAGGTATTTGAACTCTCACCAATTCCAGTCTTTCTACATTCACTGTAACGTCACACTGGGAGTCACCTTCTGTCTTGATTACCATCACTTGTTTCTTTTCTATATTTACTTTCAAGGCACGACGCTTATAGACATCAGCAAAACTCTGCACTAGTCTACAAAGCTCTTGTCCAGTACAGTATTTGCAAATAGCACTGCATCATCAGCATACAAATTTGAGGTATTCCATTCATTACCAACACCATCTCTCTCTCTGTTACTCATGTTTTTACTTCTCTCATCACGCCTTCCATATATATATTGAACAACCATGGGGACATTACACAACCTTGTCGCATGCCCACATTGATCGTGAACCATTCACTAATTGCCCATTTACCCTTACACATGCCTCATGACCATCATAAAAACTCTTGACGGCACCTAGCAGCTCGCCATCTACACCGTACGTGCGCAAAATCTTCCACAATCCTGTTATAATTCTTAATCTTACAGTAAGAATGATAGCTGTTGCCTCTTCATTGGTACTGATTCCCTTTTTGATTGTTCTATTATGCATTTAGTGAGTTGGTATTAGCGTTGTTTATTTTGTCTGTACCCTGTACTTTGCTGTATATCAGTTAGGATACTTCAAGACAATATGTACTGTTTTCACATCAAATCAGATAATGTCATGCTTCTTCATATGGATTATCTGTTTTGAGGTTGGCCATGGTACAGCTACTGTAATGTATTTTATGGTCTGGAAGCTAAACCAAGTGCCAGAACAGCTGCTGAAACTGTTGGGGAAAAAAAGGAACTCACATGTAAAATTTTATTTGTTTTTCTGCAGTGGTTTAAGAAGTTCTTTGATGCAAACTATGGGGGTCATGAATATGATGCCCTCGGAGCACGGATGGGAGAACCTTTGGGGAAAGCCGGAGGTGGAGGTGCCCCCAGGAAGGCTCTTGGTGGTCCTAATACCTTCAGGCCTGCTCCACGACCTGCTGCTGGTCAGTAAACAATAAAAATATGTGTGTGTATACTAAACAGTGAATGTAGTAAATGTGTTCATGCTTAATAATATGTGTACATACTAAATAGTGAGAGCAGGTGCATATTAAACAGTACCCACCACATATTTCTGAAGGACTGACCTCATCAGTCTGGCTTTTTTTTTTTTTTTTTTCAACATCCTGATGATTTTATTGAACTTGGAAGGCCTCTGTAATTAAAAAGTTAATAAAGGCTGTGTCTGACCTCACCAGTTTGAATAGTCTCTCCACAGCAGAATATAGTAACCTGAAGATTGAGTAAAATACATTGTATGTCCTGGGAAGAAATAGGTTAAAAGACAGATAAAAGGTGGAAATTGAGACTCTATAATCCATTCTTGTATAGGGGTGGACCAGAGATGTGGTATTACTGCCCTCATATGCACCCTTGTGCCATCAGTAGCACAGGAGGGGAGAGAGGGAAGTAATACAGCCAAGGAATTGGTTATCTTTTCAGTTTTGTCAAAAGGGAGAGAGGGAAGTACTGCAATACAGCCAAGGAATTGGTTATCTTTCCAGTTTTGTCAGAAGGGAGAGAGGGATTTAGTACAGCCAAGGAATCAACTGTCTTCTGGTTTTTGGTTAAGATTGCAGTATATTAAACTAGCAATATATAACCAGTCCTTACTGAAATAATGTCTGTCTTGGATGGTTTGACTTCTGTGATGTATTGACTAACTCTAGGAATGTGCTCATTGCCCTGACTGCATCTGATGCTTCTTCTCACCTTTGATTTGTGTACTTCAATAGAAAAGTATAATTTGGATTTATGTGGCAGTAGTTCGTAGCTCCTAAAGACTGTAAATTGTCAACCCTGCCTACCCCCGGAACTGCAAAAATGGTCCGATTTTTCAACTTTTCACCAAGGTAAATTTTAGTCTTACAGATTTCAAGTGCTTCATTTTATGCATCAGAAAATGTATATTTCACTCTCAAATGTTTAATAGTTTCCATACTTGCAACTGTCAAAGAATGTCAAAAATAAAAATTGTTACCCCTTGTGTAGAGAGAGAGAGAGAGAGAGAGAGAGAGAGAGAGAATTGCACCAAAGTAAATTTTGATCTGGATTTGAAGAGCTTCATTTTACACACCAGAAAATGTACATTTCACTCTCATATGTCTAATGGTTACCACATTGTTGACCTTCAAAAATTAAAAAGTTGCTTCTCACTATGAGCAAGAATGGGATGTCATGAGGAGGAATAGGGAGAAGTAGGGAGTGTGGGGGGACATCAGGAGGTGGGGAAAGGGAGGGAATATGCCTGCCACACAACCAATATGGTCTAGATGAGGGTATGAGGGGTAGTTTGGGTGGAGGGGAACACAGAAGGCAGGATTGAATAGGGCAGATGGTGGTAGAGAGATGGCGTGGGGGGCTCCTTCCCCACACCTGGGGAGGGGGTTGGATGCCTCCCACCACCTGATCTCTTAGTTTCCATTGGCTAGGTACCATTTACATCATAACAGAGGTGGAGTTACAGCTCTCCAATTTTTTGTAACCTCTCTACAACCATCAGCCATAGAACGTCACAAACCAAGTTCCGAAACCGATGATCGCCCAACATAGGACTTTAAGGGTTAATGTAGAAAGTCCCACAAAGCTTTGATGGGTGGGAATGAAGCAATGGATTGAAAAAATGCTGTGATTGTATCCTTCTACAGTAGAAAAGATAACTGAATTTAGTGCAAAAATTGTCATTGAATAAGTTTGCTTAGTGTTGCCGGAAAGTCTTTATGAAAGATTATTGATGGAGACGGTAAGAAGTTGTACATGTCTGAATGTTTGGATCAGATACTTGCAGTACTAGTAAATGAAAACATGTAAGAAGGGCTGTTAATTATGGCCATCTTAAACGTATAACAAAGTGAAGAGTGAGGGATTATGAAAAGTGGAATAGAGTTTCTAGTGTAGAAAAGTTCTGAATGAGTTAACCATGTGTAAGGGATTAAGGATAGATGCATGTTTGAGTAAATGGTTCATCATTAGTGATTTAGAAAGGTGTGCAGTGTCTTGTAGATGGATGTACTGTGTATATGGCCTGTTTTGTAGTGCTCTACATTTATTTCCACTTTTAACATTGTAATCCATGCAAGAGGTTATTGGCAGGTGCATATGGAAAGTCTGTCTATCTATCTATCTATTGCCAGACGCCTCAGTCCCGTTTGGGATGGCCACAAACAAATCGCCTCCACGTTGTCCTGTCCCCCGCCATTTCACTGCTCTGCTCCCAACTCACTCCCCCCCTCTCTCATATACCTCTCCACCCCGTCCCTCCATCTCATCCTCGGCCTCCCCCTCGCTCTTCCCCTCTCCACCTCACTCACATACAGTACACTCTTCGTCAGTCTTTCACCCTCCATCCTCTCCACATGGCCAAACCACCTCAGTGTGTTCTTCATAATGCTTCCTATCACATCCACATCACAACGCTCCTTTATATCCTCGTTCGTCAGCCTGTCTCTCCATGTGACTCCACAGGCTCCTCTTAAATAACTCATTTCCACTGCTCTCACTCTTGACTTGTGTCCTTCCAACAACGTCCAAGCTTCACTTCCATACGTTGGAGTTGGTATCACAATACTGTTGTGTAGTAACTTTTTCACTTCCATGCTCACTTCCCTGTTTCTTATCACTGCTTTCAAGGAACCAGCAACCTTTCTTCCCTGCTGTACCCTTTCAAGCACTTCACCCTCCAAACCTCCATCCTTACTCATCACACTACCCAAGTACAGTACTTAAACGTACTCACACTTTCCAATTCCTCACCATCCAACCTCGCTGTACCTTCACTGACTTCACCTCTCTCAAAGACCATCACTTTACTCTTCCCTACATTCACCTTTAGATTCCGTTTTTTACACACACTCCCAAACTCATCCACCAAGCCCTGCAGCTCCCTTTTGCCTTCACTCAACAACACAGTATCATCTGCAAACAACAGTACAGGGAATTTCCAAACACTATCCTCTCTCACCAGGGCCACTCCAACATCCACTACCCTACCTTGTACCTCTTTTATTACCCTATCCATGTACAGATTGAACAACCATGGAGACATGACACATCCCTGTTTCAACCCAACCTTCAAAGAGAAAAATTCACTCAGTTCACCATCCACATGCAATGCAGCCTTAGCACCATCATACATACTGTACTTTTCACAGCATTCAACAACTTCCCATCTACTCCATATATTCTTAATACTTTCCACAGTCCTTGTCTATCCACCCTGTCATATGCTTTCTCCAAATCCATGAAAGCTGCATACAACTTCTTTCCCTTCTCTAGAAAGTAATAGAAATTAATATCCTACTGCTGTATATTTAACAGTACGAGTGTGTGACATTTTCAATACTGTACCTGCTTTCTAATTTCATACTACAGGCGGCAGGCAGGCTCCATCTCGCATTGCTTCTCGGCCAGCCGTCAATAACCGTTCCTCATCTGGAGGTGGCAATGCTCAGGTGGAAGAGCTATCTGGTCAGGTGTGTGCTCAGAAATTTAGCTGGTGTGTGCTTTCTTCTGTAGTAATAATAGACACTAAGTTATCACTTTCAGATAAATGGATTGTGGCTAAACTGTGTTTTATAATATGTGACTGCCAACTTTTATATATATTAATGATATATTAATTCATGTCATTGGTAAAAGAGGTTGATATTTCAGCTCATGGATTTGAGACTGACAGTGAATGGACTGGAAAAGGAACGAGACTTTTACTTTGGGAAACTAAGAGAAATTGAGGTGTTGTGTCAAGATGAGGGTGAGAACAATGAACTAGTAGCAAAAGTGTTGGATATCTTATATGCTACAGAGGTAAGTTTGATGTGTTTGTGTATTTTAGAGATGGGTATGATTCATCCAGTTTTAATTACACCTTTAATTAGATCACTGTATACCATAGATAAGCATTGTATGAGCTTGTACTGCACCACCTCTGTTTTACAACTTTTCATATTATCAAAAGTATAGTTGTTTTAGAGTTACATTATTTGTAGCTTTGAGTAGAATAACACAATTGAGTTACTATCAGCTGTGATGCAGATTTGAGTAAAGAATCTAAAACATGTTGAAAAGCTCACAGAAAGTTTGAAGTAAATAATTATCTTAGTACAGTAATGTGGTACATTGTGTACATATTTTCTCATTTTAAGCTAAGGATTGGCTCTTAATCTATTTTGAGTTCTGTCTAATAAAATTTTTAACCCCTTCACACCAGTGATGTGGTTTTCATTTTAATCACGCTTCCACCAGACAATTATATGCAGAAATTTCATTTTGGTCCAGTACTGAGGGAGTTGATGAAAGTTATACCCTTGTTAACTCCATTAGTTGGATAAATGTCTACAAAACTACAGAATTTTTTGGAATTAGCAAGAATAAAATGAAGAGTACATCATCTGACTGAAGAGGTGATCACACGCGGCTAAATAACACCCACACTAGATGCACACATTCGCTTCTTCTCCAGACAGTGGTGTTGGGTTGCCTTCTGTAAAGAAATTTTGCCCCTCAATCTAGTGACATCTTTGAATTATATTTTTGTTACTGATCTCCAGGTGATTTTACAGTATTCACTGAGTGATTTCAGCTATTATATGGAACAAGTTGATAAAGGCTTTCTGTAACTCCTCCAGTTACCAAAAAAAAAAAAAAAAAAAAAAAAAAAAAAAAAAGTACTTTGTGTAAGATTGTTGGGAAGTAACAAGAATACAGTACACAGTATGTAAAAATATCACTGGATTGAGGAGATTAAGCACTGGCATAAGATCACAACAGCCTTAAGGTCTCTGCCTCTTAATGTTATTATTTATTTGTTTATTGGTATGATATTTATTTTGAGGGATGGGACATTACCTCATTGTTTGCCTGATGTCACTGCAAGCAACTTCTAAAAGCATCGTGCTGATATGTCTGTGCAATGAGGACAGTGTGATCCAGAGCTTTCAGGTGTTTCATGGTACTGGCTTTATTTAACATAATTGGAGAAAGTTATTTAGGAGTGTTGAATTGTGCTGGAGTTTTGCTGTTGAACATGCGAGTAGCTATGGTGACTAGCTTAGAGTATTAATGTGGTCTTTCTGATGTGCTGTTTCAGTAAGCTAAGTTTGTGTACCCATTATCACTTTTTTGAGTTGGCATCAGAGCTTTGTCAGTAAACTGTTATTCATAACCACAAGTTGGATTCTCATACATATTTATGATTTATTCCTTGTCGTAACATAGATGTTTTAGTCTGAGGAATTCTACGCTCCTCTTTCCTTTTCCTTCCTGCTAAAACAAATACATAAGCCCATTATTTTCCTTTTGTAATCAAGGTCTGTTTCGGTACGAGGGAAAGAGGCATGGGAAAACTTATACTCTTCATTCTGTGTCCATCCTGGGAGAGCAAATCACAGTTACGACAGAGAATTGATTGTATGTGTATTTGTGAATCTGTCCCCTTTTCCTGAGAGGGTACTTGGAGTAGTTTGCACTCCAGAACAGGTTCTGCCACAGTGCAGCATTCTTGTCGTTTTAGGAATCCTTCTAGTACCTCTTTCTTAGTGATTTATTTGGTATATTTCACATTATTCTCTTATGTTATTTGTGTCTTTTTGCTATTGAAATAGATTTCATAAGTAACATGTAATAGAATATTAACACACCAGAGATGGAAATAAACTGGTAAGGAAGAGGTTAGTAAGCTTCCTGGCTGTTCAAGTACAAGAATGCCGTCCACAAAGCTTGGATCTCCTGATGTGTGTATGCCACGACTGTGCTGAAACGACCACAAATTTTTCCCTCAGGATAGTTCTGCAGAGAATCCAGACAGCTTTACTGAGAACCTTCCAGACAAAACACAGGCATGTTAAAACTTGCATTTGCAGAAAAAAAGAAAATACATTGGATGGTCTTGCAAGTCATCTACAGACTTTTTTTTAATCATGCGTCTACCAGTTTTTTAAAAGTTTCTGAGTGCTTTCAAACCCTGGATGCTTATTAACAGTTGTGGAAGTCTTTGCTCCTCCTGGCCTCAACTTAGTTTTTCAAATTATGTAATTAATGAAATTTCAGAAGTCTTAGGTAGTGTTGAAATTCCCTTTAAGTGAAGCCCTCACAACCTTGTACAAGTTGTCAGTTTTCCATAGTTTGAAAGAAGCTTATGCAGTGGATTTTTATTAGTCCTAGTATTTTAATTTTAGTAATGAAGAGTAAGACCTACCAATTATTTGATTTACCTTATATTTTGTTGCTTTCCAAGTACTGTAGAGTGAAATTTGATTCTCATGGTAGAATACACAGTACAATATTGATAACTTTGTAGTTGCATAGAGCTGATCATTATTGCTGTGATGCAAGTATTTATCTCACCATGTATATAATTGGCTAACCTATAGCAGATTGTGAGCTCCAATATTTTAGGAACTAAGCCATTTATGATTGATGGAGGAAGAGTTCCATTAGTAGTAAATTTCTTTTCAGCAAAGCATAACTGTAATTGGTGTGGTGATTGCTACTAATAACACTTGGTTCTCCTCCTTAACACTCAGAACTTTTTCATTGTGATTTATCCTTTGTCTGTAACTAAGATCAGCACCAGGAGTACATTGTTTATGAAAGTACTCAGCCTAACTTTTTCTCTGGACATCTTTGCTTTGCATACTAATTTTTTTGTTTTTCGATTGTCTTGTTTTCCTTCACAATGCCTGCCCTCATCCTGCCTCTCTTGCTTGGCCCATTGGGTATAAACAACATTATCACTTGTTGGATTATGAACTCACTGATGGGGAAATTATAGCATACATCATTTTGTTTTCTGATTTGGAAAAGTTACAATGCCTGGTATAATTTGTACATTTTAAGTGTGTAAAACTGATGTGGCCAGAAAACCTCCTGGGAACTACTACACCTGGTTAGCCGTAGTGTAGTGCAGTACGCTTAGTGATGACTTGACCCCTTGTATCCTGGGATGTAATTTTTAGTTTATTCTTACTGCCTCCATATGATTCAATTGTTTTCAGCATAGGAGACTCCAGATTATGTGATTATAGCATACGCTAATCTTATTACTGCGTAGATACTCTCTTGAGCTGAATAAAATAATCTGGGAGGACTAAGAATATCGTAAAATCTACATCATCCAAGTGAAGTAGGCAGAGAGGCCAGTAACATGTAGAATACATAGAGAAACAGGATTTGATGAATTTAGGATAAATATACAACTGGTCCTCATTTGTCAGAGATATGTCCTAGAATATCATAGGTTTTTCCATACATTTGGTGCTGTAAATTGGGGAAACTGGTTGTTAATAGTTGTTGCTGTACCTCGGACTCTCGTGATGAGCAGGCCTATTTACTACAGGTAAACAGCTGCCTTCCTATGGCAGACATTGCTTTCCAGGGTCAGAACAGCATTCTTCTATATGGCAGGGTGTAGGGAAAATGGAGGAGGCATAGTCCCCAAGAGGTTGAGCTGTGCATAGAAGATAGGTATTAGTAGTTTTATCCAGGACTTTGCCTATTTGGTAAATGTGGTTGAATTCCCTTTGTGAGATTGTTGTGCAAGGCCAGCTACCAGGCCTTAGTCCCACATCAGTCCCATGGTATTACCTCCCAGAACAATAATAATCATACTGTGACTACCATTTTGGTGGGCTAAAGGGTGCTACACTTTGCCTGACGGTGACCCGGGACTATGCATGGCAGGGGTTTTCATCTTCCCTGAGCTGGACACATGCTCCAGCTGCATACCCAGTGGGGGAACTGGTAAATAAGCCGTACCAGTGTGGAATGTATCTCTGGGTGGCAATATAGCTGTAATTTACTGATGAATTAGCAGGAGGAAAAAAATGTAAACAAGGCAGCATATAATGACTTGCTGTATGTGCAGATGCAGAAGGTAGTAGAGTTGTGATACGACGGTTGGGGAAGCTAGTGAGAGACATCCTGTTGCTTGGAGTAAGGTAGTAGACTACATTATCTGACTCAGAAAAGTGACTTGAAGGTCGATGAACTGGGTACGTTATTAGTATTGATGTGTGTGAGTAACACCACAGGACTGAACTTTCGCCTGCATTGCAAAACTTCATACTAATGAGAGCAACACTATTCCTTCTTGTTCTCAGGAGAACACTTTGAAATAGTATTCAAAGGCATTAAATCAACAACAATTGTTTTCTTGGGTTGTGTTCTCATGGCAGTTACCCACTCCCACTAAAAGGCCTGTTCATTTTATCCATTTCTTTGTCCTTCACACCCATTCCTTTAACCCTGTCTGTATGGTCACTGTTGAAGAATATCTTGAAATAAACTTTCACTGCAGTCAAACCACAACCTACAACCATTTTCACTGGAATTATTTCCCTTCCCCATTTGCATCACACACCCCAACATTCTAGCCTATCTCAACCAGTCCTTTGCCCACCACATCCATTCCTTCATCCACCCCCTCCCCATGACTGTTCCATAGCATGATCTTGACTCCTAACAAGCACACTTGTTACTACAGGAAGATCTGGATACATGGGAAGATGCATAAGTCTGCTTTCCTTGTTCTTCCTGTAGAAAACTGATTTAAGAAACAGTAATAGTCAGTCCTCTAGTAAATAAGATTTGTATTTAATAGGAGGAACAGCAAACATGGGAAGCCTCTTCCTCCTTTCTTTGTTGTTCTTGCAGAAACAGATCAAAGTTATGTGGTCTGTCCAAAGAGAAACCATAATGTTTAAATAGCGCACCAACAAGCCAGTGTGCCGCGATCATGATGGGACTGCTGTGTAGCAACGATTTTGAGCTTTAGTCTAACACTAGCCACATCATGCCATGTCACATAGTCATCAGTGTACGCATGCTTGAGTGAACGTGTGTTTAGTTCACTTGCCAATTTGTTGGAAGTTGAACAGTGAAGGATCTTGGAGAGCAGTGTGTATGTGTGAAATTCCATTTCAAATTTGGAAAAACTTTTGTCCATCCATCCATCCATCATCCAATCTTTTGTTGCCCCATGAGGAGTGTAGGAGCCCGGGGTTAGGCATGTTGGTTCTGACATTTAAGATGAGAGTGACCAGCCTCATTCATCCCCAAGTGGTATTATGTGAACAGTAAACCCCAACCATCCCTTGGATATAAACCTTCACCGGCTTAATCCAATTGGAGCATTGTAATTACCCACTAAGCCACCAGGCGCCAAAATTTGGTTATATGGTTACCACCCAGCGTAGTAAATGGTTTCCTGGTATACAGGAAACCATTTGGCTTGTCATTCAGCTTAGAGTCACCCACAGGCAGAAGGAAGAGGAAAGAATGAAGGAAAGAAAGACAGAAGAGGAAAAACTTTTACTTTCTGAAAAACATCATAATAAATGATGAAATGTGGATGTATGGTTACGATGTTGAAACAAAAAGGCAGTCATCGCTGCGGGTTGGAACATTGTCACCACGACCAAAAAAAAGCATGTTGAATCGCCCAGATCCGAAGATGATGTCAACTATCTTTTCGTAGTGGAAGAGCATCATTCATGATGAGCTTGGTCAGTGTGGTCAGACAGTCAGTAAAAAGTTTTACTTGAAATTCCGGAAGCTTTTGAGGGAGAGAGGCAGTGCAAAGGAAGGGGACTAAGGCATGGACAAACAAAACCTGGATACTGCCCCATGACAATGCACCTTCTTACTCATTGCTCTGTATCCATGACTTTTTGGTGAAGCCTAAGACAACTATTGTACCTCTGCCACCCTACTGTCTAGGTTTGGACCTTCTGGACCCCCCCCCCCCTCCCCAGTTGAAATCCACTCTTAAAAGTTGCTGATTTCAGATGATTGAAGAGATAGAAAAAAAAATTGCCAAGTGCACTAAACACAAGTTTATATTGTACAGTACCTCAATGACTAAACCATGTGGCTAGTGTTAGACTAAGGCTTAAAGTTGCCGGTGCGCAGCACTCCCGTCACGATCAAACTATGCCGGCTATTTGGTGTGCTGTTTAAAGATTTTGGTGTCAGTTTGGGCAGACCTTGTATAACTGGGAATGGATCTTAAGTTTGTTCTTGAATCTAGACCCAAGAAGGAATGTCTGTAGTGAGAGAAGAGGATATGAAAGTGGAAGCATTGTATTGGTGGTGTTTGTTTTTGAGTCTGTATGAAGAAACAAAGTGATAAATTGATGAATTGGGTAAGCCACTTTTAGTGTTACTAAACAGATACATTATAACTGAAATACATATGCTGATGTCTGCATTTAAGATATAAGATGTGTTATATTTACCGTATTTGGTAGAATTTTACTTTCAGAGGAACCTTTATATGGATAGGGTTAATGACGTTGCTATACACCCATACCCTGATTTCTGACGCAGCGATAACCGATCGGACAAATGAAATAGGGGAATATTCCTACAATCCGAACAACCAGAACGCTCGTGACCTTGCTAGTCTGATACCTTGCCGTTCCCTAGGTTTGAAACGCGCGCATCCAAACCAGTGCACTGCTGCCTGCTTCACTCATCCACTCTTGCTGTGTCTATTGCCGAATTCAATAGCTCTCCACACCTCCTGCCACTTTACTTTCCTGCACTGCCATCACCACGACCATGCCAAAACATCCAACTTCATCTTCAGCTTCAGCCTCTGACCTGCCTGCTGCCAAGGCCCCACAAGATGTGTTTTTTGTATATAGACTTTGTCATCAGTAAATTGCCATAACATGTTTGTATGCAATGTTTAATGTAACATTTTTTTAGTAACAGTATTGTTTAAGAGGATAATTACATTGCCTGTGGTGTTTCTGTGTCAGTCTCTGTTGATTGAGTAAGGTATATGAGAGTTTGGATTTGGGCCTGTAATGCATCTCTGGCTTTTCTTCAGTATCTTATGAGGAACCATATCCGACATACTCGCTGACCAAACACTCCTACTGGTATGCAACACTGCCGGAGAGCGGGGTATGGGTGTATTCTGTTTGCGCAATAACTTTTTTCTTAATTATTTTCTTATGTTACCAAGATATACTCAGTTTTCTTGTATAGGGAAAAAATGGTTGCTTGAGATAGTACTGTATATAGTTGTATAACATGATAAAGGATAAAAAGCATCACCATTATCATGTTAGGAGCATAGGAGCCCAGGGCTATGATACTTATGCGAGACGATGAAGGCAAGAGTGAACAAGTGCATTTCCTGGAGCAGCATTACATGAACAGTAGATCCCAACTGCCCCTTGGAATGAGTCCCTTACGGGTCTCATCTTGTTGGAACACCTTAACTTACTGGACTACTAGGCGTCTAATAAATTGTATGAGGGCAGCGGGGCTAATGCACTACATCAGCACATAACACAAAGGGCCTTCCGTGATATCCCTGTGTGCACCAGAGGGGAAAGCAGTCAGGTGCAATAGAGAATAAATGCTACAGCAAAATTAAAGAAAAAAAATTGTAGTTCAGTGCCATGGCATTACCCCAGTTCAGTGCTATTACAGTGCTAAATAGTTGTTGTCGTCCAGCATCCACTGACTTATTAGTCAGACCTTTCATCTTTGCTTTGCTCTGTTGGCTTAAACCATCTATGCTACAGTGTGTATTTTCAGATGTGCCATCTATGCTGTATATTTTCGGATGTGCCATCCATGCTGTATATTTTTTATATGAGCCATCCTTGCTTTATGTTTTAAAATATGCCATTCATTCAGTGTATGGTTGGCTCCACTTTCATGTGACTCACTTGATACTGCCAGTGTTGTCTTAGTTTGAGGTGCAGATCCATAATCCAGCAAGTGAACAAGATTTGTAACACTGTACTGTACAGTATACTGCTAAGTGGGAGAGAGAGAGAGAAGAAGAAGAGAAGAAGGATTAAAGTAGTTCCTGTCAACTGCAAAGATAATATTAACAGTGCTGGTGGGTCACCCGGGAGTGGAGTCATCTGTACTTCATATGAATGTTTTCTTGCATTGGCTGTGAGGTAGAGACTGTTTTGTCAGCTCAAGATGAAAAGGGGATTTAACCCGTGTTATGTGGAGGGCTGTAATAATGAGGTAATATTGGGGAGGGGTGTAAGGTTAGATTTGCCAATTATGGCATTTATGTCAGTAAAACACTATGGATACTCTATGAATTATATTAAACACTTGTATGCACATCAGAAATGAGGTATCTGTAGATAGTTTTTTTTTTTTAAGTAAGACTGATGTGTTACATTGCCTTAGTTTTTCAGTACATAAAAATCAAGTGTAGTATATACCTTTTGGTTGTTTATGGTGTGAACATACCGCTTTCTTTCTTTAATTGCTTATAAAAATATTGATTTACTTTAAGATCATGATGGTAATGGTGAGAGAAAACACCCTCCCATATTTGCTCTTCATACATGCAGTATACACAGCTGATTTTTTCATCTCTGTCCTTCATCAGTTCCTCTGATTCCTCATCATCTTTGCTTTTCTCATACACATGAGGTCTGTCCAAAAAAAAATGAACTTACTAACCCTTTAGAAACGATGGTCCACGAGAATGGCAGACTCAGGTAGACTGTCAAAAAAAAAAGAACTTGTGAATTGCCATTTCTGTGCAAAATGGATCAGGGGGCATCTGTATCTGTGAAAAACAGTTGACCAGACCAGTATTTTGTGCTGTAAAATGCTGTAAATTTTTTTGTCCAAAATATATATATTTCTACCATAGTCAAACATCGTATCTAAAGAGTTAAATAGTGCACCAACTAGCTGATGTAGCATGATTGTGGCGGGACCACTCTGTAGTGGCAATTTTGAGCTTTAGTCTAATATTAGCCCCATCATGCCATGTGACTTAGTCATTGAGGTCTGTACACTTAAGTGAACATTTGTTTAGTGCACTTGGTGATTTGTTGCAAGTTGAATAATGAAGAATATTGAAGAGCAACGTGTGAGCATGAAATTGTGTTTCAGATTGGGAAAAACATTCACAGAGACTTTTCAGGTGTTGCTATAGGCTTATGGGAAGGATTGTTTTAACTGTATACAATGTCACAAGTGGTGCCAGTGGTTCAGATCAGGAAGAACATTTACCAAAGATTATATATATATATATATATATATATATATACTGTACATATTATTATGTACAGTATACATACATACATTCATCACCTAATCCTGTGTTGCCCCATGAGGAGCGTAGGAACCTGGGGCTAGGCAAGTTGGTCCTGACATTTAAGAAGAGCGACCAGCCTCACTCATCCCTGAGTGGCATTGCGTGAGCAGTAAACCCCAGCCACCCCTTGGATATATACCAACATGGGCTCAATCCAGTTGGAGCACCTTATTACCCACTAAACCACCAGGTGCCATAGCTTGGTTCTGTGGTTACTCCATATATATATATATATATATTATATCATCATCATCATCATCATCAGCCGTTTGAGTATCCACTGCAGGACCGGCCTATCCCGACCAATGTATCTCTACCAAGTGGCTTAGGCTGTCTAGTAGAGATTGTATGTAGGGTGAGAAGTGCTTGGAAGTGTAATTGTAGTGTTGGAGTGGCTTAGGATGTGTTTTGTCTGTGAACCAAGTGTAATCGGCCTGTGCAAGCCGACTGGGTGCAAGCATACTTTATAGTAAGCGACACTGGTTCAACCACAGCACCCCTGGTGTCCGCCAATGCAGTACGTGGCCGGGTGAACACTCCCAAAGTTTATTACCCTGGCGGGGCGCGAACCCTGGCTCACCCTTGTACGAAACACACACTCTACCACTGTACCACAGAGGCTCATATATATATATATATATATATATATATATAGGCATACCCTGGTTTAACGATGTAATTGAGTAGGTAAAACCCCCTCATTAGGAGGAGTATCGTATATCTGGGCACTTTTAACCCTGGTAAACATTCGATTTTTTTTTGGTACGCTACCACATTTGTGGTCAGTATTGTGTACCAAAAAAAAAAAAAAAAAAAAAAAAAAAAAAAAACTGGAGTTGTTTTTATTAAACTTACAAGGTATGGACTTAAAATGTACTCTTAACACTACAGTCTGACAAAAAAAAAAAAAAAAAAAAAAAAAAAAAAAAGTGTAATCCTCTAGGGGTAACTAAAGACAATTTTTAAAAAATTAAGTAAAGACTATAGGCACGAGTATAATGAATGGATCCCGATGTCCGTTGACCAGTGGGCAGTGGGGGGGTGTAGGGGGCAGCAGGCTGACTCCTAGTCTTCTGGCAGAAAAACCGATTTTGTCCATGCACTAAATGTCTAGAATGAAAGACTGACTAAGAGGGTGTATGTAGGTGAGGTGGAGGGAGGGAGAGGGAGGGGTAGACCGAGGATGAGGTGGAGGGATGGAGTTGAGAGGTATATGAGGGAAGGGGGGGGTGAGTTGGGGGGAGGGTAGTCAATTGGTGGGTGACAGAGTGACTTGGAGGCGTTTTTTCTGCGGCCACCCTTTGCGGGATTAGGGCGTCGGGCTATAGATAGATAGATAGATAGACTAAATGTCTAGTACTGTAACACATTCGTTGACACTTATAGCCCACACCTGTGTTATATAAAAAACCTAGCCAAGGACCGCGCATCAGCTACCTTCACCCAACACAGCGCATCATTTTAGGAAGCTACTGAGAACACCACCCTCTTGGGCCACAGGAAGCAAGGGCCATGTGGCCAAAGTTTGCGTGGGTCACAATACTGTCCTCGATTGCGTTCCAGGGTTAACATGTAATGAGGAGTGTTTAGCAGCCTTGGGTTTCCCCCCAAACCAAGCCCAAAAACAACCCAAATGAGCCCCCGAACATGTTGAAAGCCAATCTAAACTGCCTAACAGCTGTCAAGGAAGCTAACCTAAGCCTAACACCTGTAGATAACTCACTAAAACCAACAAATAAAATCTGAAAATTGTCAGTATAAGTCTGGAAAAAATCAAGCTTAGTAAACTGTACCCCAAAATGACAATGTTCACCCCACCTGTGGCTAAAACACATTAATCTATGTTTAAAAACAGTTTATAAATCAACCTAAGCACACAAGTTTAGTCTAAAATATCAAAATTGGTAAAAAAATAAAAATAAAAACCCATCGTTTAACCGGGGTCTGGCCATCGTTAGGCGGGGTAAGGTGGTGTTTCTATCCCCATCTTGAAGCCGGGGTATTGCATCTAGAGGTATCATATATCAAGGTATTATTGTATATATGTATATACTGTTTGAGAAGGTGAAAGTGGCAGTGATTGTAGCATATGCACCCTGTGAGGACAGGAGTGAGAGAGATAAAGACAGGTTTTGGGATGAGCTGGGTGAAGTAGTGGGAACAATGCCCAGGAGCTCTAAGGCGATCGTAATGGGGGATATGAATGAAAGAGTAGGCAGTGGTCCTGAGGATGACATAATGGGTTCTTATGGAGCACCAGGAGATGATGATAGTGGGAAGTGACTAAAGGATATGTGTCAGGAGAGGAGGTTGTGCATTTGTAACTCGTATTTCAAACACAGAGATGCACGTAAATATACATTGTATAGAGGGAACGGGGATCATGTTGAAAGAAGCCTGATTGATTACGTGCTCGTAGAGAGGTTGATGATGGGGATGGTTGCTGATCCAAAGGCCGAGTGTACGATGTGGAGGTCTGTCAGATCATATGATTGTGGTATGCAAGATCAAGCTAAGAGGAGTGAGGTGGATGAGGAGAGAGAGGAGCAGCTAGAGAGAAAGACTGAAAGTTGAGAAGCTGACGATCAAAGAAATGGCAGATGATTACATGACCAAAGTAGAGGAGGAGTTAGAATTAGTTAATTCAAATGAAATGGATCTGGACAGCCTGTGGAATGCATATATGGATTGCTTAGTTGGGAATGCTAAAGCAGTGTGTGGTGTGGCAAGAGTAACAACAAAGAAGAAAGGTATGGCATGGTGGGATGAGGAGGTTAAGAGAGCAGTGGAGGAAAAGAGGAAGAAGTCGCTAAAGTGGTTACAGGACAGCGGTTCATTTGAAATAAGAACTGAACATGTTGAGAGCAAGAACCACGTAAAGAGACTAGTGAAGAGGAAAAAGGAGGGGGAGAATGAGGATCTAGGATGAAAAATGAATGCAAACTACTCTGAAAATAGGAAGTTATTCTGGAAAGAGGTGCAGAAATGTAGAAGTGAAAGCGAAAAGAAATGTGATGGTGTGAAGGATATAGGGTGGTAGATTATTAACCTATGGCGATGAAGTGAGGAACAGATGGAAAGAATATTTTGAAAGCCTGATGAATGGGAATAGAGAGAGCAGAGTGGCTGTAAACATGATTGGTTTTGGGGGGGTGCAGAGAAGGAATGCAGTACCAGGAGACATGACACTTGCACGGGTGAAGAGGGCTATGAAACGGCTGAAAAATGGGAAATCAGCCGGGGTTGATGAGGTGTATGCAGAGATGCTTAAGTGTAGTGGCGAGAGTGGAATGAAGTGCTTGTTGGAGATATGTAAGAAGGCAAGGATGAGTGAAACTGTGCCTGCAGAGTGGAAAAAGGCTGTGATTGTACCCCTGTACAAAAATAAGGGTAAGTGAAGTGAGTGCAAGAATTATCGTGGCATAAGTTTATTGAGTGTGGTAGGGAAGATATATGAAAGAATTATTATAGAGAAAGTAAGAGAGTTTACGGAAGTCCTAGTGATTGATGAACAGGGTGGCTTTAGGAGTGGCAGAGGATGTGTGGATCAAATATTTGCAGTGAGACATAGTAGAGAAGGCTTGTGAGAAGGACGATAAGGTGTTTATGGTATTCATGGATCTGGAAAAAGCATATGACATGTGGACAGAGAAGGAGTGTGGAAAGTTTTGCACATGTACGGTGTAGATGGTAAGCTGCTAGGTGCCGTCGAGAGTTTTTATGATGGTAGTAAAGCATGTGTAAGAGTTAATGGGCATCTAAGTGAATGGTTCACGATTGGTGTGGGCGTGCGACGAGGTTGTTATATCCCCTTGGTTGTTCAGTATATATATTGATGGGGTGATGAGAGAAGTAAAAACATGAGTATTGGAGAGAGGGATGGCGTTGGTAAGGAATGGTGATGGATGGAATATCTCAAATTTGTTGTATGCTGATGATGCTGTACTGCTTGCAAGTACCGGACAAGACCTTGGTAGGCTAGTCAGAGTTTTGCTGATGTCTGTGAGCGTCGTGCCTTGAGAGTAAATGTAGAGAAGAGTAAAGTGATGGTTATTGAGAGAGGAGGTGACTCCCAGTGCGATGTTACAGTGAATGGAGAGAGACTGGAATTGGTGAGAGTTCATGTACCTGGTACAGTGATAGAAAAGAGAGGAAAATGTGAAAAAGAAGTTGAAAGTAGAGTGACACAAGGAAGAAAAGTAGCTGGTGCAATGAAGGCCTTGATAAGAAACAAAGGCTTGAGTGTTGCAGCTGCACGAGGCTTACATGAAGGAGTGTTAGTGCCAACTTTAACATATGGATGTGAGACTATGGTGTGGGATGAAAATGAAAAGTCAAGAATAAGAACAGTGGAGATGGGACTGCTGAGGAATGTATGTGGAGTACAGAGGGTGGATGGGATATGAAATAATGTGATTCGTGTTAGGTGTGGAGTGAGGAAGTCAGTGGACACCAGAATCGAAGAGAGTGTACTGAGTTAGTATGGTCATGTGGAGAATGGATAACAAAAGAGTGGTGAAAAAGGTATATCTGAGCAAATTCGAAGGAGGGAGGAGGCAAGGTAGGCCAAGGAGAAGGTGGAGAGAGATGGTGGATGAGTGTGTGAGGAAGAGAGGTATGGAAGTCGGTGAGGCTAGGGAACTGACAGGAGATCGAGCTAGCTGGATGAATGCTGTGAGGAGAAGTGCCTGATCAGGGATTTGGCACCCTTTTTTAACATGGCAGCATCCGGATTGTTTCTATTGGATACGATTATGTGAAGCTACTGAACGTGGTGCATGTTTTTGGCATATCCGTTAGAGCCAGGATTCCGAGGGCTTGAATGATGAGTGAATGGAAGCGTGGCCCATTGGATTGGGCAAATTTGGCTGTCTGGACATTGCTACTCCTCACCCTGCCCTAGGGTGGGAAAGGAAGTCCGGATGATGATTATATATATATATATATATATATATATATATATAGTCATTACTTGTTTTACGATGGGGTTACGTCAGGTCATAGCTTATCGTATACCGATTTTATCGTAAATCGGGAGATTGAAACCCATTATAAATAGGGGGTTACGTCAACTCAGCTTCCAAAATTCACCTAACCAAGACTGAACCATAGATGACAACCCACCTTCATTCCTTCCTGTGTTGGTCCAAGTCGTCCCCCCTGAGGCTGGGGGACAGCCTGTGCTTACAGGCACTAGTGGTCAGCCTCTGAGTCAGACAGGAACAGGTTAGGGGGAGGGGAATCTGGCCCATACCAGCACCAACCTTAGCACTGGGACTTATACCTGCACCAACCTTAGCACTGGGACCCATACCTGCTACTAGGGCCTACACTGGCACTGACTTTACCACTGGGCACACAAATCCACAGTACTGTAGTACAATGTTTGGCTGAGAGGTGATGATAACGGGGGCATACATGAACAAGTTGAAAAGACAGAGCTTTGAAGGGGTGGCGGGACCTGAACCATAACGATGCCTGCACACTGGGGCCACCATCTTGCCTGAGACAAGCGATGGTCACCTTGCGTGTGCCTGACGCTTTCCGATGGCAAAATCGTCATAGCGGGAAATTTTTTGTAAATCAAATTTCGGGGTGGAACTTTTCTGTTATCGTTGTAGCAAATTATTGTAAACTGAATCATCGTAAAATGAGTAATGACTGTATGCTATATATATATATATAGTGTATATATAGATAGATATAGATATAGATGTGTATGTATGTTTACTGTATTGGAAAGGCATCATTCATCGTGGAGTTTGTTCTACATGGTCAGACAGTCAGTAAAGAGTTTTACTTAGATGTCCTGAAGCATTTGAGAGAGGCAGTACAAAAGAAGAGGTCTGTAGTGTGTACAATTGAAACGTGGATGCTGCATCATGACAGTGCATCTGCTCACGTGTTGTTCCTTAACTGTGATTTCTATCACCCCCCAGCCGCCCTGCTCTTTGGATTTGGCTCCTATGGATTCCCCCATCCTCCCCTCCCAAGTTGAAATCCACCCTGAAAGGCACCGATTTCAGATGATTGAAGAAAATTCACCAAGTGCTCTAAACAGACATTCACTCAAACACATTTACCTCTATGACTAAGTGATGTGGCATGATACTGCTAGTGTTAGACTAAAGCTCAAAGTCACCACTATACAGCATTTCTGTTGTAATCATGGTATTCCAGCTAGTTGGTGCACTATTTAGAAAGTCTGGTTACACTTTGGTCAGACCTCATACAGTATTCGAGAATTTTTTATCTAAGATTATTGTCTGATGCCCTGAAGGAGTGTTAGAAATGTGAAGTTTGGAAGTTGAAGAAGCCAAAGAATTGACAAAGGATGGGAGTTAATTTGTGATGTATGACTGGACATATTCTCGGAAAGAGTTACATCCTCTTTTTAACTCTGCAGTTGATGATATGGTCCTGCTGTACAGGTGTTGCAGGAGTGATATTCTTTGAGAAATATGATTTAACCCTTTCTCTGCAGCTGGTGCACTTGGATATTTTATTCAGGTTAACAACAAAAAAATTCAGTTTGTTAATAGAAGTCCTAGCAGTCGAGGGCATCAAAACTACAGGGTGTCTGGAATCGTATGAAAAACAATAATACGGTAATTACAGTACAAATACTTTTATTCACAATGTGCTTACTGTGTCTACCAGTGTTCCTGATACTTAAATCCAGACAAGATATGCAATCAGCATCATGAGCATCTTGCACCTAAAGGGGAGGGGGGGGGGGTGACTACCTTATGTGAGCAGTGCTTCTCTGTTATGGGTACATGTACAATTTCTGTTTAGGCTAATGCCAGATTATTTTGTTCAGTCGAGAGAAAATGTAGGAGTCAGAGGATTAATCAAATGAAGCACATAATGTAGAATGCTAATGCCTGAAAGTTTGAGCTGAGGATTATGAGAGTTTCAAAGACGAGTGAAATGGTGTATGACTGATTTCTCTGGGCACTCTGTTGATAATTACTGGATACCTTGCTTTCCATTTACAAGCAGAATATAGAATCATCAAAATGATGACACCATATTTTCATGAAATAACTGAGGTAAAGTTACCTTCTCAGTGATGAATGATGCCATCAAGTAAATTGCACACACAAGGTGAAAGAACTTTAACCCTGCTCATTTTCAATATCCCTTTCCTTCTCTGCTTTCTCTAGGCAGAGGAGACTTGCTGGGCAATCTCATAATGATGTATCATGGAACTGTTGCCTTTTTTTTTTTTTTTTTTTTTTTTTTTTTTTAGCTGAAGCAAGGGCTAATTTTTGAATTTATATCTTGCTGGTAGCATGCATACCAGGGATTCCATAGTTATTTTAGATGGTGGCCTACTGAGATAATGCTTTGGCATTGTTTTAACCCCTTCATCACTTGGACATACTTTTTTATTTATTTAGTTTGGAAAGATCTTTTAGTGAAGGGTTTAGGATGTACTTTGTATTTTGTTCAGAGTACAAAAGACCCATAGGGGTGAAATGGTTTAGGTGAGAAAGATGACCTGCCAGGAAATGATAAATTATTACCCCTTGACTGGGAGAAATTTTCAGTAGCTGGATATGAAAAGTCTTTTCGTTAACACAAAGTAAAATATTCAAGTGGCGATACCAGCAAAAGAGTTAAAAACTGAAGGGAAATATGGACAATTGATGCAGCTTGAGGATGAATGACAGTTTACATGGGAAGGTTTATGGAAGGTAATTAAGTTGTGGCAAGAGAGAAGCTTCTGTAAACTGACCATGTTCAGAAATTAAAGTATATTTGGGTTGGCAGTCTGGATAGGCAGGTTGAGTAAAGGATTCTTTTTGGAGGGGGTTTGGATAGTTGGTATGAGTTTAGAAATAACGTAAAATAATGTAAATGTATAGCCTATGCAATAAGTAGCTTGGGAACTTTACTGACATGATCATGCAGTAAGGAGTTCACAGGAGGGAACAAAGCATCAGTTACAATATGTTGACTGATTGATCAAATACCTGCACATTGTGTGGTTGGTAATGAAAGATCATATCTGTGCATATCAGGAAGGCATTCAAACTGATTATGAATTTTCTTCTTTGGCTTAACTTTGATTGGTGTGGTACATACAAGAAATGAGTTTCAGATCAGTGTGAGACTCATGTTTGTATATACTGTATACTTGTTCAGAACAGTTTGCTTTATTCATACCACTCATGCACAAGAAACAGGACCAAATACAAACTAACACTAAGCTTGTCAGTGTTTTGATTTAATTGAGCAGATATGGTGTATGGCATAGTTTGAGGGGTAGGTAAAGTAGTAGAAATATCAGTGAAGGGATGAGCTTGTGTAGCTTTCAAATGTACTGCAAGTCACTTTTTAGCTGTGTTCAAATTAAATGTCAGCTTCCATTTTCCTACATTTATTTTGAGACTTCTCATCTGTGGTCAGCTATTGAATATTTCCTTTCCTTCCCAGGATGGATTTGCCGCTCCTGAAGATATTGAAGATGTGCCACCACCTCCAGAAGAAGAGGAATATTAAGCCCCACTGAAGTCAGACACAGAGGACATTTTACTGAGAAGCCATGGCTTCCATCTGGTTTTGTCCAATGATAAAGCGTGACTTTATCTGGTGTTGAGCATCACAGGTTTTCATAGTCAATTTATTTATCATTCCTGACATTTCTGCTTGTATTTACTGTAAAAAGCAGTATGAAATCATTACTCTTATAATTGAAATTTATCAAGGATGTTTGGGTATGCATTAAAATAATAACACATAACTCATTAAAGTCTGAAAACAATAAATTGCAGTGTTGTTGTGAACTAAAAAAGAAGAGGGACACCGTGACAATAAGCAGGTTGTTGTTATAATCAGTGAAGTGAAACAGAGTGGAACGAATGGTACTCTTGTTGTGGGCCTTTCATTTTCTGGACGCCATCTACACTAGTATTGATATGAGCTACTGTTGAGTTGTTGGAAGATGGAAGATCAGCCCCTAAAAAACTTTTTATGTAATGTCTGTGTTATTTCATTGTTGATACCAGTAACTGAAATGTGACTGAATTACATTTATGTTCTCTATTTTTGTAAGGTGTAGCCAGGAGTATTACATATGATCAGTGACGTGCAACATTTTTTGTGAAGATGTTACTTCTTACTGTAGTAGTGGTAAAAAAAAAAAAAAAAAAAAAAAAAAAAAAAAAAAAATTCCTTCAAATTCATTGGCCCCTGTTGAACATAAATCTCTCTGCATCCCGTTTGAGCAATGTGTGTGTGTATATATATATAGATATATATCTATATCTATATATATATCTATCTATCTATCTATATATATATATATATATATATATATATATATATATATATATCTATATCTATATATATATATCTATATATATCTATATATATCTATATATATACTGTATATATATATATATATATAAAACATAGAGTACATCTTGCTGTGATCTTGGTTTGGTTTTAATATATATTTCAGAGTAGAAAATTACTTTATTCCTTTTATTATTTCCATAGTAATAAAGACTTGCATATGATACGATAATTTGTTAAAAATTTAAATAAAGTTAAACCATCAGAATCCCAACCCGTCCGCCTATGAAGAAAACTCACCCACCATGACACAGTTCTGATGACAAATATAATGCTTTAATTGAGTTTCACTGCCACTTGCAGAAAGCTTGTAACCTATTATTTATGGTATTAAATATGCTTATACTGTAGCTTTGTTTTACTCATTATGGTAATGATTTGTTTGTTTTGAATACCCAATAGCAATAAAGTTTTTCTGTATACTATACGTGTAATACCTTTTTATATTTGCATAATTTTTCATAAATTCTCAGATTCATGTGTGTTGTTTTCATACAGTATCAGCCTCACATTAACATTTTTAGGAAAAATGATGCAATTTCATATGCTGTATCTAGCTTGCATCCAGTTGCAAGTTGCCTGGTTCAAGCAAATACTGTAGGAAATAAAAGTATATACAGTATTGCATTTAAGTTCTGGGATGCTTTGCCTTAAATATGTATGATTCCCATTGAGGAGAAAAACTGATGTGCTTTACTCACTTTGTCAAGCTCATAGTAGATAGTAACTGTACTTTCAAAATCTATTAGCGATGGACCACTTTTTGTATGTCAAGAATGAATGAGTCACATGGTTAGGTCGGATCTAGGCTTCAGTATACTCCTGTGTCTAGTAATTAAAATTTTCCTTCTGGCCCTTCACAATGCATTCCACCATCCAGAGAAAAAGATTGAAATATAGCAACCATACACTTGTAATATTAAAAATGATGTAATGACCAAGAGAAACCTAAGCTTGTGGCAAAATATATAATTTATCATGTTACTGTTGGTTTCCTAATCCATGTAAGAGCTTCATCAAAGAGATGCACTGAAGAACAGTAACCAAGAGAAGTTAATTTGTCTTTGCCAGAAATGATATTATGTTTTGCAGTATTTCTTAAGGAACATTTGGATTGATTGACATCTGCCTGTGCTGTGCTTTGAAACTTCTGAGCATGTTTCTCTTTACAGCATCACACTCATATTAGCTAGTGTTGGTGATGGAAAAACTGTGTACAATAAGGCTTTATAAGCTCAGAAAACCAAATATCTGTTTTCTATGTTTGCTTTCTTAGGTCAACAATATAGCTTCCAAATAGTGTTCTGTTGAATAAGTATTGTGTATCATATTGTTAGAGATAACCTCTACTTAATTGTTGAAACTATTTTTCAAAAAAGATGAAACTTGCTTTTGAAACTTTGGATTTATGTGCTACCGTAAAATGCACTTAGCAACTTCATACTATTCTTTGGTACTTAACTCATTTTAAGTTACTGTATTACCCTACAGGGACTTCTGTTCTTACCTGCAGTACTATGTATTAATATTTGATCTACTGTTACATAATGATGGAAGCAGTTTATACCAAATCTTACTGGTTCAGCTTTCTGTGCAGTAAGTGGTTCATAATGAAGTTGATTTATAACAATAAAATTGAAAATTTTCCCATTGTTTGGCAGTTAACCCTTTCATTGCTGTGGGGACATGGAGAATCCTAAGTCAAGGAGTTGAAGTGATGTAATCCCTTTAATATGAGGTCTCATATAACAAATAATTTAGCAGTAGCACAAATACCATGTGTCATCACATGGAATGGGTGAATGGAGATGGGTCTCCTGTATGAAAGGCCTATACTGTATTATCATCTGGATTAAGCAAATACAATGAAAGATGCCTTTATTGTCTTTGTAATGATGTTGCTACTCCTCACCCTGCCCTAGGGTGGGAAAGGAGGTCCAGATGATGATGTAATGAAAAAATTGAGATTTGTGGCTTCTGTATAGTAGAACTTACATACTTTTACATTTAATACCCATGTGGTAGGTGGGGACACTCACCATCCACTCACTTGATGTACTGCTGCCCTCAGGTGTTTGGCAGTTAACCCTTTCATTGCTGTGGGGACATGCAGAATCCTAAGTCAAGGAGTTGAAGTGATGTCCTCTCCTACATCCTTCTTTCCTTCCATCCTCCTGTGTCTTTCTTTCCTCGTTCTTCTGCCTACAGGTGGCTTTACACTCCCTCTTCTGTCTTTCTTTCCTTCATTCTTTCCTCGTTCTTCTGCCTACAGGTGGCTTTACACTCCCTCTTCTGTCTTTCTTTCCTTCATTCTCTCCTTTTCCCTCTGCTTATGGGTGACTCTACAATGAGTGACAAGCCAAATGGTTTCCTGTACACCAGGACACCATTTACTATGCTGGGTGGTAACCATATAACCAAATATTGGCGCCTGGTGGTTTAGTGGGTAATTATGGCACTCCAATTGGATTGAGCTGGTGAAGGTTTATATCCAAGGGATGGTTGGGGTTTGAGAGGAGCGAGAGAGTGCTGTTGATTGGAGGCATGAATGGCAAAGTTGGGAATGTATGAGTGGATGGAGTGGTTGGTCAGTGGGGTGTGCCAGCTGAAGTAGATGGGAATGGTAGTGCTTTGGTGGACATCTGTGCTTGTAAGGGGTTGGCAATAGCCAACACCTACTTTCGTCATAAGATAATCCACCAGTATACATGGAGAGTAATGAGAAGGATGGATGGTGAACTTGTTGAACAAAAGGCAATGATAGACTACGTGTGTGTGAATGAGCGAATGAGAAGACAAGTGTTGGATGCAAGAGTGTGGAGAGGGTGAGGGAATGGAGTCTCGGACCATCACTTAGTGATGGACAAGGTAGAGATGCAAAGAAAGTGGTTGAGGAGACGAAGGGGAAGACAGGAGGAAGCAGCTCCTGTGAGAAGAGTGGAGAAATTGCAAGATAGTGAGAAAATGACAGAGTATAAGAGCATAGTGGAAGAAAGATTGGGAAGGTATGAGCTAGAGCAGATGGAAGGGGTGGAAGACGTATGCAAGATATTCACGGAAGAGATAGGCGCAGCGTGTGAGGCGGTTTGTGGAGTGAGGAGGAGATGCAAGGGTGTGCAAGGGACAGCATGGTGGAACGATGAGGTGAAACGAGCTGTGGAACAAAAGAAGAAGGTATATAATGAATGGTTGGTGAGTAGAGGTAGGGGAGAAGATGAGAGAGAGAAGAGAGAGGTATATGTGAGCAGGAGAAGGGAGGTTAAGAGACTGGTGAAGGAGAGTAAAAAGAAAGTGGATGAAGAGTTTGGGAGGAATCTGAGTGTGAAATGGACGGAGAGTAAGGAATTGTTTTGGAAGGAGGTAAAGAAAGTAAGGCAGTGTGAAAGAGGAAATAGTAGGGGAGTGAAAGATAGGAAAAATAGATTGTTGGTGGAGAAGAGAAAGAAATTGAGGAGATGGAAGGAGCACTTTGAGGATTTGTTGAATGTAGAGAGTGAGAGCAGTGTGAGTATAAGTGGTTGGGGAATGGCTGGGAGAATAAGAGATGAGAGGAGGGAGGAAGAGATCAGTAGGGTGGAAGTAGTGGAAGCGATGAAAAAGATTTAAGTTGGGAAAGGCCCCAGGAATTGATGGAGTGTGTGGTGAAATGCTTAGGTATGGGGGTGAAATTGTTGTGGAGTGGATATGGAAGTTGTGTAGATTGGCTTGGGAAGAGGGAAGGGTTCCAGAGGACTGGAAATCAGGTATAATTGTTCCTTTATACAAAGGAAAAGGGGAGAAGAGAAGTATGTGGTAACCATAGGGGTATTTGCCTTCTTAGTGTGACTGGTAAAATATGTGCTAGAATACTCATTGATAGGGTTAGGCATATGACAGAGGAGCTAGTTGGAGAAGAACAAGGGGGATTTAGGAAGGGAAAAGGGTGTGTAGATCAGATATTTGTTCTAAGATGTTTAGTGGAAAAGTATCTTGAGAAGGGAAGGAAAGTGTATGCTGCCTTCATGGACTTGGAGAAAGCTTATGACAGAATAGATAGGCAAGGTATGTGGAAGGTATTAAGAATATATGGAGTGGAGGGGAAATTGTTGAGTGCTGTGAAAAGTATGTACAAGGGAGCTAGGGCTACGGTGCGAGTGGATGGTTAGCTGAGTGAGTTCTTTGATCTCAATGTGGGACTGAAACACGGTTGTGTGATGTCTCCATGGCTGTTTAATATATACATGGATGGGGTTGTATAGGAGGTGCAAGGTAGGGCAGTGGATGTCGGGCTGGCCCTAATGAATGAGGGTGAGAATTGGAAGCTTCCGGTGTTGCTGTCTGCTGATGATACAGTATTGCTGAGTGAAGATGAATGGAAGTTGCAAGGTTTGGTGAATGAATTTGGGACAGTGTGTAGGAGGAGGAATCTGAAAGTTAATGTAAACAAAAGTAAAGTTATGGTGTTTGAGAGGAATGAAGTCACAGAGTGTGCAGTGAGGTTGGATGGTGAGGATATGGAGAATGTGAGTGCATTCAAGTACTTGGGTAGTGATAGGTAAGGATGGAACTTTGGCGGATGAAGTGCGTGAAAGGGTACAGCAGGGAAGGAAGGTTGTTGGTACACTGAAAGCAGTGATGAGAAATAGGGAGGTGAGTATGGAAGTTAAGAAGTCACTGCATGATAGTATTGTGATCCCTACTGACATATGGAAGCCAGGCGTGGACCTTGCAAGAGGGGAATAAGTCAAGAGTGAGAGCAGTGGAAATGAGTCACTTGAGAGGAGCATGTGGAGTGACGTGGAGGGACAGGTTGACGAATGAAGAAGTGAAGGAACGTTGTGGGGTAGATGTGGATCTGGTTGAGAAGATTAGGAGAAATACACTGAGGTGGTTTGGACATGTGGAGAGAATGGAGAATGAAAGACTGACTAAGAGGGTGTATGTAGGTGAGGTGCAGGGAGGGAGAGGGAGGGGTAGACCAAGGATGAGGTGGAGAGATGGAGTTGAGAGGTATATGAGGGAGGGGGGGGTGAGTTGGGGGGAGGGTAGTCAAATGGTGGGTGACAGAGCGACTTGGAGGCGTTTTGTCTGCGGCCACCCTTTGCGGGATTAGGGCGTCGGGCTATAGATAGATAGATAGATAGGCTGGGGTTTATTGCTCATGTAATGCCACTCAGGGATGAGTGAGCCCGGTCACTCTCATCTTAAATGTCAGGACCAACTGGCCCAGCCTACGCCCCTCATGGGGCTGACAGGGCCATCACAGACAGTACCAAACTCAGCACAGGATAACCGTTATTCCACCCAAGTTCTTCTGTTAGGTGGATGGTCACTACTCATATTTTGCATTATTGCAAACTGGGGGCTCCATCCTTGTTCCCTCTTTTTACTATCATTCCCCCATTATTCAGCCCTTTCACGTCTGTGTCTAGTCATCTTTCAGTGGAAAGTTGACGACGGGTTAATGCCAAAGAATTACTGGTACTCACTACAAGGAAACCTTATCCATTGCCCCCCCAAGTTCTGGCTGACAACTAATGTAATTTTTTGCTGGCTACGTGTCCTTACATGTCAACAAGTGGGCTGGCAGAGTGCCCCTTCTGTTAAAGCAACTAACACAAAGACAACAGCCACCCCTTACGGGATTGTGGCATCTGGCTTTAGATACATAGATAGTTGTTAAGGACACCCGCCCAACCCCCAGTGAACCCAGATCAACCTTGCTATATGATAAATCATTAATGGAATAGGTTTTCACTTAATGCAACCCTATGGTATACTGTACTGAGTTGTGACTATAAATATATACAGGTGTACCCCGATATATGATACCCGTAGATGCAATACCCAGGCTTAGCAATGAGGGTAGAAATGCCATCATATCCTGCCTAACGATGGCCAAACCCTGGTTCAAAGATGAGATTTTTAAAAACTGATTTTGATGATATTTTACTTAAATTTTGTTTAAATTGATTTATAAACTGTTTTTAGACTTACATTAATGTGTTTTAGTCATAGTGGGGTGAACACTGTCATTTTGGGGGGACAGCTTACTAAGTTTGATTTTTTCCAGACATATTTGATGATTTTTATATTTTATTTTTGGGTTTAGGCGAGTTATAAATTGTTTTTAGGCTTAGTTTAGGTTGCTTTAAAGCTATTTAGAGGTTTAAGTGAGCTAGAAACTTGTTTTTGGACTCATTTGGGTGAGTTTAGGACTTGACTGGGGAGAAAACCAAGGCTCAAATATGCATCCCTATACTTTACATGTTTTACCTACCCTGATGTACGATACACTGCCTAGTGATGGGTTTTTACTTAACTAATTGCATCGTTAAACTGGGGTAACCTGTATGTGTATATATATATATATATATATATATATATATACACACACACACACACACACACACACACGAGTATTTAAAATGGTAAATTTTTACAAGTTGCCAATACACCCCCCAGGTTGTGCAGTAGTTTTTCTGGTAGTTTTTGATAAGATTTGAGTGATTTTGACCTTCATTTTTGTCGGAAATGCTTTATTTTGCCTCTTTTCCAATCATGAACGACTGGATGAGGAGGTGAAATGAAGTATTTTTGACAGAAAATGAAGGCAAAAATCACTCAAATCGAATCAAAATCCACCAGAAAAATATACTAGACAACTGGTAAACCTAACCAAAGCTAGCCTAACCAAAGAGACCTAACCTACCCTAACCGACTGAAAACGAGGGCAAAAATCACTCAAATTGCATCAAAAACCATCACTCAAATTGCATCAAAAACCACCAGAAAAATATGCTGCACAACCAGTTAATCAAACCAAACACCTAAACTAACCAAACGTAACCTAACTTAACCTAATGTGCCGCTGTGGAATGTTAACCTTAAGAGATATATAGTCCAGGTTGTGCAGTGTATTTTTCTGGTGGTTTTTGATGTGATTTGAGTTATTTTTGTCTTTGTTTTCTGTTGATAATGCTTTATTTCACCTCATCCAGCCAAAGTTCACGATTGGAAGAGGGAAAAATGAAGCAGTTCCGACAAAAATGAAGGTCAAAATCACAAATCTCATCAAAAACTACCAGAAAAAATACACCATGTTTTCTCAATAACTGAATGGCTTCCTCTGACTCTAAACGCTTAATAACGTGTAAATAATCAATATTAAACCCAGTGTACAGATACACCTTACTTCTTCAGAGGCCACAGCGAGGATTTGAATTTTCCACCCAGTAGGAATCAAAGACCGTGCTTCAAATTGATTGATAAGATACCATCAGGTGACAATGTAGGCCTATGGGTGAGTGAAACATTGCAGACGCATACGCAGTCGACAGAAAGAAAAACGTTCGCATGAACGCACGCATATTTTACACGAAGTAGCCAAGATCCATGGTATATTCTTTTGGGAAATTTTAATTAAATTCATTATCTCTGTAAATATCGATTTCCGAATTGGGTTATGGGGTAAATTTTTAGAAGTAACCAACGTTTTCTTTTATTGTTATTTTTATGGTTTCCAATGCAAAATACTGTGCTTTAATTAGTTTTGACCCTCATTTTTGGGTGAAAATCCCCCTTTTGGAATTTTGAGTAAGATTTCCAAAAGTGGGTTTATCCCCCAAAATCAGGATCAAGATTAATTAAAAACACACTATTTTGCATTAAAGTAACCCAAACTAACCTAACCTAGGCTTAATCTAGGGCCTGACATAGACCAAATGCACACACCTGCACCAGCCAGTATGGCGCAACATTCATCCGTTACTGAGCGATAGCCTAACCTAAGCCACTATATGACTACCCCCTACAAAATTTGCCCCCCCAACTCAAACTAGGCTTAAAAGGCAAGTCTTAGTTAGAATAGTTCAGGGACGTAATATAATGAAAATTGGAAACGTTGGTTACTTCTAAAGTTATACCGGTTATGGGAATTCATTAGCATTCTTAGGTAATATACAATACGTTTATGGTGGTAAATATCCCTGAACTGCATATTGGCAACTTGTAAAATAATACCAATGAATCGATCTTCCCTTGCGGTCAACAGCACTCCACAACAGCGAGGTGCAGGGAAAAGTGTAGAGGTTTAGTTCCTGCATGGGTGCCAGATTTATATATCTCCACCAAGCTAAAAGAGGCACCATAGCAGGCTCCACATCGTCCCATATCTGGTTACATATTTGTCATCCAGCTTCCTGGGTTACAGGGAGCCATTAGGTTTGTCATTTGGTGTAGAGTCATCTGAAGTGGGAAAAAGGGTAATAAAATGTTCAGGAAGGAAAGGGAGAAGTAGGCAGAGAGGAAGGCAGACACAGAGGTAGGATGATTGAAGCGAAAAGTAGGCATCACTACGCCGAGTGGATGCTGGGCGCCACTGCCTACGACCAGTCCACCATCCATACTAATGAAAACCAGCATTTGCATAGTAGTTGCATTTATATTTATGATAATAGAACGGGTCATTTAGTCACATTCAAGCATTTTATCATTATTTATTGGAATTTCTGTTCTGACAAGCAGGTTAAACAGCTGTCCCTATTCACTTGGAATAATTCACTATGGCCCTGGTCTAATGTATCTTGATGGTAGTACCGTACTGTACTGATCTATTAAAATTATGTGTCAAATACTGTAGTTAAAATACAAAAGGTTTCCTTTATTTTCACCTTTAATAGACCTGGTAGGTAAGAAGTACTGTATAAAGAAACAACACCTGGAATCTCATAACAACAGATAAATATACTAATTGGTAAGAAATCCAAAAACTGAAGCGTTTCCTCTTCCAACTTACCCCATTCTGACCCTTAAATGCTGTATTGTATAACATACAGGGAAAAAAAAAAATGAAAGTGAGACTGAATACATGGAATACCCTAAGACTATCACAAAGTGGACCAACTGTATTTTCATTCAGGACAAAACATGAAACTAATGTCATGGGATGACTGAAAAACTACTCATAGTTCTGGTAAGGGTTGATTAGGGAACATCTACCTTTACTGTAGGATTTAACTTTGCTGCCTACCATAGTATATGATGATCTTGCTACAAGGCTGTACTGATGAAACTACCATGGCACTCAAAACACTTTCTGTGGGTATTAATACAATATTGGATAATCCAAGGAATTATCATATAATGATTATTCTTTCCTACAAACTGGGCTTAAGATCTAATTGCATTAAAAAAAAAAAAAAAAAAAAAAAAAAAACGGAATGTTTGTAATATTTATCGCTATAAACAACTATCACATACAAGTAAAATACTGTTGTGATATACAGTAATCCCTCATTTATCTGGATGTGCAGTATCCGGACCTGTTCATTACCTGGATACTGGACCTTGGCTCTATTAAACCACTGTCAGAATTTACTTGCTATTAATTGGATGTAAAAGTCCCCGAGAACTTCGGCTGGCCAGCTGACATGTTCAAACATTCGGCATCATGGCAACTGGGCTCGAGCTGTGGGGGGGAAATAAGCTGTAACCCACAACCAGAGCTAAAATGTCCATCCGCCCTTGTGCTGAAAGGTCAAAGTCGTGCGCTGGTCCGATCACTCTCAACGAACCTCCAGCGCCCTAGTAATACCGACTGTAACCCACAGGTGGTGTCAAAACATCAGTACGCATCCCCACCGAATGTCTAAAGTTGCATGGCCACCAGGATAAGTCTTTTTCCAACTGCCACCGTGCATCGAACACAGACCTTTCGCCACGAGTACATGTTTGGTGACAGTGACCATCAGCCTCTCTACCGAAAGTCCAAAGTTGCCCGGTCACCAGGAGTTATGTTTATGAATGGCCACCATGCGTCTACCACAGACCACAAGCCACTAGTAAATGTACAGTAAAAAAGCGCCTATTTGCCTCGTCACAAACGGGTGAAAATCCTGCTCGCAGCCTCACTTCTCCCCCCCTCCCGTCCCTCTTCCACACCCTTCCATGCTCCCTGCCTGGCTAGCCAGGCCTCTCGGCTCCTCCCTTACTCCCTCAGTCCCTCCCCTCCTTCGTGCTGAAAGCACTGACCTGTGACTTTTTAAAGTTTTTGACGCTTTATTTGAATACTATTGGTTGTATCAAAATTCCGTACATCCACGAGAAAGCTCATGAAATTCTGCATCTAGACATATGCTTAACTCTTGCAAGGTGTGGGCAAAATTTTGCACTAAGATGGTGGGAATTTATGTGAAGTTTATACTCTTGAACACCATTTATTCTCACTGCAGGTTTGTTACATTACTCATCAGTTTTCTGTGTTTTTATTACCTTATCTTATACTGTAATATAAACACCAAAGAAGATGGTGGTATACTATTTATACCGGTATAACCAACATCCAGTAGCATATCTGGTCGTGGTTTTTTTTTTTTTTTTTTTTTTTTTTTTTTTTTTTGTGCCCCTGCAGCAGCTATCACTCAAAGATAACTGATTTTCCAACCGTCTTCCATTTTTTCTAGATTTTTGTTGTTTATGCATTGTTTTCTTGGTGTTTAACATTAATATGGATATTCCTAAGTGTGTTTTGCTGTCTAAATATGGCATTTTGACCTGAAACAAGTTCCAAAATTAGGAGGGGCACTGTACATACTGTACAGTAGTGTACAGGTCGGGTATTTTTTGGTTTTCAATGTTTTTTGGGGTGTTTTTTTGTTTAAAATTATTTTGGATATTCCTATGTGTGTTTTGATGTCTAAATATGGCAGAATGACCAGAAAATTAGGAGGGGTACCGTACATACTGTGGTATATAGGTAGGATGTTTTTTGGTTTTCATTTTTTTTTTTTCTCATCGATTTCTTGGTGTTAAAATTATTTTGAATATTCCTAAGTGTGTTTTGATATCTAAATACAGTATGCCTAAATGACCAAAAAACAATGCCAAAGTAAGCAGAGGTACTGTACAAATAGGTTAGGTATAGGTTGGGTCTGGGTAGAGTAGGGGGGATATTGTTCATTATCTGGACGCTACCACTACCCAGGCATGCCTTTGGCTCTATTACGTCGGATAATTGAAGGACTACTGTATTACATACTTTATAATTTCATTTATATTGTATCTATCTATCTATCTATCTATATATATATATATATATATATATATGGGCAACATAGGATTGGATAATGGATGGAGATTATATATATATATATATATATATATATATATATATATTATATGGGCAACATAGGATTGGATAATGGATGGAGATTATATATATATATATATATATATATATATATATATATATATATATATACATGTATATATACACACACACACACACACACACACAAACACTGTACCTGTATATATGTATATACTTATTACATACCAGTATATTGTATATAAGTTAACTCTTAAATATCCGTTGTTGTAATATCTGGCCCAGCACAATATCCTGTGTTGCTGGCTCGGCTCTGTTACAGCAATACTGTATCTGGTGAAATGATGGAACATCTGGCGATTCTATAGAATGTTCAGCATCTAGGCGTATCAACCAGCTCGTAAGTGGTGGGCAACCGGCGCTGTATTAATGTAATGTATCATAGGGAGGAGAGTGTGGAAGTTAAGAAGTCACTGCAGTTTAGTATTGTGATCCCTACCCTAACGTATGGAAATGAGGCATGAACTTTGCTAAAGGGGAACAAGTCAAGAGTGAGAGCAGTGGAAATGAGTTACTTGAGAGGAGCATGTGAAGTGACATGGAGAGACAGACTGACAAATGAAGAAGTGAAGGAATGTTGTGGGGTGGATGTGGATGTGGTTGAGAATATTTGGAAAAATACACAGAGGTGGTTTGGACATGTGGAGAGAATGGAGAATGAAAGACTGACTAAGGGGGTTTATGTAGGTGAAGTGGAGGGCAGGAGAGGGAGAGGAAGACCGAGGATGAGGTGGAGGGATGGAGTTGAGAGGTATATGAGGGAGGGGGGAGTGAGTTGTGGGGAGAGCAGTCAAATGGTGGTGACAGAGCAACTTAGAGGCATTTTGTCTGCAACCACCCTTTGCAGGATTAGGGCATCGGGCTATAGATAGACAGATCATTACTGTAGTGTAGTTTATGTTTAGTTTTCATCTTGTACTCATGGAAAAGCTTTTAGGATTGAGGGTTGAGATGGATACTATCACAATATCCAGTTCGACACTGAATGTTGTGCTGATGGAGGGTACTGTGTAATAGCCGGCATTTCACTTTATACGGCACAGGGGCTGGCTGTATTACTGGCTGGATAATTGAGAATTTACTTTGTGTGTGTGTGTGTGTGTGTGTGTGTGTGTGTGTGTATGTATATATGTATATATATATATATATATATATATATATATATATATATATATATATATATACTGTATACACAAATGTAAATGTCTAATTGTAAAAATGGTTCAGTATACACTAAAATCAATACAATAAACATCTAACTGTTTAAAGCAGGTACAATTTACAGTATATATCAGCTGAAGAGATTATTAAGCCTATCCTTAACATTAAATATAAAGCTTTAACTGGACCAACAAAAATCAATTATACTATGAAATTACTTCCAGTTGTGAATGACGTATTTGTTCTAAATTTTTTTTATATATATTGGCATATATGCTATCAATATTGCCAGAAATGCTTAAATAATCAATTAATCTTCTCTTCACTTAGAATACTGCTTCAAGAATGATATATTTGGGAAGGTACAGTATACATGTGATTCAGGTGTAAATGTGGAGACTGTACTTCTACATCAAACACCAAATGCAGCACAGTACTGTACTATATTATGCTCTCAAATTAAATACCTGTACCTATGATACAGGTAACAAGTTGTGCAATTTAGTATGATAAATCAGACATCATGCAAACTACTATAATTATTAACAGCAAACATTACACAGTAATGATCAAATATGGATGGATTTGAACCTTACATCAATCCCAAAACATAGCTACATTCTATTAAGTTACCTTCCATGCCTATAATTTACAGTAAAGACTGATGCTTACAAACATCAGTAGCAGTGAGATAAATTTGTTAGTTGGCCCATGACTACTTGGTACTGTATTACACCATCAGCTCAAGTTAGCCTTACAAGGTCGTATTCAACATCAGCAAGTCCTAGTTATACGCCACCTTCTTGGTGTTCTTTTTAGCTGTTAATTCCTCAGCGTACTAAGTGGTCCATGTATTTACACAACCCAGTTCTCATATTGTGATGGAACAGCTCAGTCAGCTTTACCAGTGTGTACCCTTCATCAGTTTCTACTTCCCATAATACATTTCATGTTTTATAATTTCTGATTTTTTTACATTCACTGACTGAATGGTTAGCATGTAATGTCATGAGGTAATCAAAATGTCTTCACACGAAATGCAGACTGAGCTGTCCCTGCATCACATAAAATTGGAAAATGCACTATATGGATCACACTGTATTCTGGATGACATTCCTGACATAAAACAAGGTTTACCTATATCTACTGGTACTGTAATTCTCCTGCAGGGATATCTTAATCCCTCGACTCCACAGACGTAAGTTTTCTTTTAATTTTGCTTTCATCATATGATTTTATTTACTCTAGGAGAAACTTTTCAAATCAGAAGCATTAGATATAGCCTTCAAAACAAGAAATCTCCACTACAGTGAATAAAACCTGCTGGAGGTAGCTAGAATGCAATGGGTAATACATCATCAGAATGAAGGGGTTGAGGTTCTAGTGTCCTCATTCGAGATATAAGAAAACTAAAGAAAGTTACTGTTATTATTTCTTTCATATGTACAAGTTCTATGTATCCTACACAGCATTTCTACCTTGGTACCAACCCCAAGATAAATTGGCATATGGTACAGCAAAATTCCTCTTATCCCATTTCCAGAAAAAAAAAAAATAAATAAAAATAAAAACCTGGCAGTTTATGTAGTAATCCCTCATTTATTTGGATGCTCAGTATCTGGACATGTTCATTATCCGGATGATGGACCTTGGCTCTATTAAACCATTATTTGAATTTACTTGCTATTATCCGGACATAAAAGTCCCTGAGAACTTCAACTGGCCAGCCAACATGTTCAAACATTCGGTATCGTGGCCGCTGCGCTCGAGCCGTGAGCGGGAAGTAGTCCGTAACCCACAACCAGAGCTAAAATGTCCGTCTGCCCCTGTGCTGAATGGTCAAAGTCATGCACTCGTCACATCACTCCCAACAAACCTCTAGCACCTGAGTAATCTGACTGTAACCGGCAAGCAGTGTCAAAATGTCCATAAGCATCCCCAAAGAATGTCCAATATCACACGGCTTACAGGCAAAGTCTTTCCCAACCATGACCACCATCGAACACAGACCACAAGCCATGAGTACATGTTTGGCGACAGCAGCAGTTCGCCTCTCTACCGAATGACGAAAGTTCCTCGGTCGCGGTGAGTTGTGTTTCCCCATGGCCACTTGGCATCAAACAGACTACAAGCCTCAAGTAAATATACGGTAAAAGCTCCCGTCCACCTGTTGACAGAAGTGGGGGAATCCTGCCCACAGCTTCGCCTCTCCCCCTCCTCCCGTCCCTCCTCCATACCCTCCTGGCTCCCCCCTCACTCCCTACCCTCCTCTGCGGTGATAACACTGACTCATGAATTTTCTTTTTTTTTTGCGATTTATATGACTACTATTGGTTGTATCGAAATTCCGAAGTGATCACGAGAAAGCTCATGAAATTCTGCATCTAGACATTTACTTAACTCTTGGAAGGTGCTGGCAAAATTTTGCACTAGGATGGTGGGAAGTTATATGGAGGTAAGTTTTACTTCTAAACACTTTATTCTTGCTGCATTTCTGTCCATTTACTTAAAAGTTTTATGTATTTTTATTAGGTTATCTTACAGTATAAACACCAGCGAATATGACGGTATACCGTTTATACCAATATAACCAATTTCCAGTGGAATATCTGGCGGTGGAATTTTTTTTAAAACCATGGGAGCAATCACTCGTCACAGACAACAGATTTTCAAACCGTCGTCAGGTTCTTTGTGGATTTTTGTTGTTTATGCATTGTTTTCTTGGTGTTTAGCATTAATCTGCATAAGCCTATGTGTGTTTTAATGTCTCAATATGGCAGAATGACCAGAAAACAGGGCCAAAATTAGGAGGGGTACTGTACATGCAGTAGTGTATAGGTCGGATGTTTTTTTTTGGTTTGAAGTGTTTTTTTCATGGTTTTCTTGGTGTTTAGTATTACTTTGGATATTCCAATGTGTGTTTTGATGTCTAAATATGACAGATTGACTTGAAAACTGCCAAAATCAGAAGGGGTGCTGTACACACAGCAGTGTATAGGTTGGGTGATTTTTGGTTTTCATTTATTTTTTTCATGGTTTTCTTGGTGTTTAGCATTACTCTGGATATTCCTATGTGCGTTTTGATGTCTAAATATGACTGACTGACCTGAAAACAGTGCCAAAATAAAGAAGGGTACTGTACGTACATTGGTGTATAGGAACAATGTGTTTTTTTTTTTTTTTTTTTTTTTGCATGGTTTTCTTGGTGCTGAATATTATTCTGGATAATCCTATGTATATTTTGATGTCAAAATATGGCAGAATGACCGGAAAACACGGCAAAAATAAGGAGGGGTACTGTACGTACAGCAGTGTTTAGGATGGTGTTTTTTGGTTTTTAGTGGTTTTTCTGCATGGTTTACTTAGTGTTTACTCGTAGCATTATTTTGGATATTCCTTTGTGTGTTTTGATGTCTAAATATGCCTGAATGACCAGAAAACACAGCAAAATTAAGCACAGGTTCTGTACAAATAGGTTAAGTATAGGATGGAGGTTGGGTATAGGTAGGGTCTGGGTATGGTAGGGAAATAGTGTCCATTATCCGGATGTTGCCACTACCCGGACATGCCTTTGGCTCTATTATGTCTGGATAAATGAGGGATTACTGTATTTCCTAACTTCAAAAACTGGATTTCATTCATGCTATCCAGATGTGTCCAGTTAATCATCTACCCCTACACTTTAGTTTTTGAAAATTAGCCTGTCATAACTGAATGACATGATACAAAATTACATACATATACAATTCATATATCAAGGAAAATATTATATCTATCTATCTATCCATATATATATATATATATATTACCCAGATCTGTCCAGTTACAAAAAGTAGCCTGTCATAACTGAATGACGTGTGACACAAAATTACATACATATACAATTCATATATCAAGGAATATATATATATATATATATATAAAATGATTAATCCAAATACTCCAAAGAGCATCATCAGAATAAGCAAAGAAATTCTTGAAGAAGGCAAGGAGTACAATTACTTGGGGCAAATACTAAAATTAACGAAAGACCACGATAGCGAAATAAAAAGATGCATTACAATTGGATGGAAAGCTTTCGGTAAACATATAGATGTCATGAAAAGTAGCTTGCCTATCTATATGAAATGAAAAGTATATAACGAATGTGTAAGTCCAACTGTAACGTCCAGTTGTGAGACCTGGAAACTGACAAAACTGATGGAAAATCATCTTATCTGTTCTCAAAGGACAATGGAAAGGTCAATGTTGGGAATATCTTTAAAAGACAGGAAAAGATCAGTTTGTGGGAGAAAGCAGACTAAAGTCAAAGACATTATAGAAGTTATAAAAGAACAAAAATAGGAGTGGGCAGGTCATGTAACAAGAATAAGGGATAACCGATGGAGCAAGAGGCTGACTGACTAACCTCCAAGAGATAGTAAGCATAGCAGAAAAAGGCCAGACAGGAAGTGAAGAAATGAGATAGAAAAGTTTGCTGGGAAAACATGGCAGAGATTGACTTAGTCAAGGAATTTGTGGAGAAGGTTGGGAGAGGCCTTTGTTCAGCAGTGAACTTGGATTGGCTGCTGCTGCTGCTGCTATCTATCCATCTATCTATCTATAGGTATAACATCACGCAGAAATTCTGTATATGTCAACAGTTACACCAGCTTACCAATTCTATAACCAATATATATAACTCAGCCCACAGGAAATGGATAACTGGACTCTTACTGTACCTGTCTCACTACACTGTAATCCACTCCACTATCACAGAATTGATTGGTTTACTCATGTTACCTTAAAACAAAGTACAGCATTTCTTACGTTTCACCACAGCTTTCCACACAGATTTTTTTTTTTTTTCTTACCGTTCAGTACCAATGTAAAAAATGCTAAAGCAAAGATATACAATACAGGAAAAATTAAAGCACTAATATCACAACCCAAATGAAGGACGAAAGCTTAATTTAGTTATCTACAGTCATAAGTCATGACTCATGACACTATACATTCCTGTCTTGCTGTAGAAATACATTTTCTTTTTAATACAAATAAACAATGTGTGAGGATATCTATCTGAAATATTTATTTAAGAACACTACATTCACTGCAATCATTACATAAATGAGGCTAATTTTCTTGGTTAATGACTTTATCCTTAAAACAACTTACCTAATTTTTACTTAAAATTAGCCTCTGTCTGGTACCAATAAATATTTTATAGCATTTCATTTTCAGCATCATTAACTCAGATTATATTCTGAGAAATACTAAAATTTAATCATACTGTATCTCCTACTATAATAAAGATATTATCCAGTACACTGGAATTAAAAATTCCCACCCTTCCTGTGGTGTGGGAAAAAAAAAACATTTACTGGATTAACTGTCTTACACCACTTTTACTCTTTTGATTTAAGAGAACATGTTCAAATATTACTATGCATAATAAAGGATCAAAATTTCTTATAGCAATAGGTATAACTGAATTATGTTCCAAGACTTCTATCCTGGGCCAAAAATACAATTTTTTCTTTTCACCCGAGTTTTTACTATGATGAGAAAAAAAAGAGCCATGTTCATATATGTGTATGACAAATTTTATATCTACCTGTACTGTGATACAATACCTTGGTTATCAAGCACTTTATTATAATGGTTTTAATTATCACTGCAAGACAAAAATCTGCACTCTTGCCGTTATTGAGGATTTTATGGAGAAAAAAAAAGAAAAAAAGAAAAAAGAAAGAAAAAAAAAATACTGCACATCTGAGCTCGTTTCTGCCGAGAATGGATACAAAGTCTGTAGTTACTGATGGCTTTGAGGGATTCAAAGATGAGGAGTTAATCCCAGGTGCAGACCACTATTTCTCCACCCCTTAGCCTTACAACCCCTTACCTGAAGCCCTTTTCAGGTCTATGGTACAGGTTTCTTCCTAATTGTGGACGCATCATCACTTTCAATTAACCTAACCATGCCTATATGTGTTTTTGATGCTTACCATAACAGTATATATGTACAGTACATAGAAGGAAAATTTGGGTTTATGAATGGGGTGCCCGGTACAAGTTAGGAAAATTCCCAAAGTTTCTGTGCTTTCGTTATCATGCAATTTCATAATCACGAACTAGGCTCGGTACCAATTGTGCACGATAACCAAGAGATCACTGTATACCTATCATAGCATAGCCAAGGCAATGCTAAAAGACTGAGATTTTGAAGAGCACAGCAACAATACTCTGATCCCCTACATGTATATTTTTTAATTGTATAGTACAAAATGGTACATGATGAAGTACCGATATACCAAACATTAGGCAAACAGCTCATTTCACTGAACCATGTCAAATTTCTGAAGATCAAAATAACTAGCTTGCCAACAAGCAGTCTGGGAGCTGAAAAGGAATGAGGAAGGACACGTGCTGACTGCGAGCAGACACAGTGTCACATGATCCCTTCCTTCTTCCGTTCTTAAAAATAATAAAAAAACATCACCTAAAATCAATCAACGAACACTGAATAATTAATCTACATTTCTGAAAAGTAGGTAGCAATCACTCACCACATTCTGGAAAAGTATGATGAAGTTAACTGATCATATATTTCATCTTTCAATATATTAATGATGCTTCAGTAATTATCAGTTGCCTGTTACTCTAAAATACTAATTTGGCTGTTACTATTTGCTAAAGAGGAACTTCAAT